>NW_026999447.1:0-331550 GCF_037126465.1 Ornithodoros turicata | reverse complement strand
GTGGAAATGAACGGCTGATGGAACTAGCGTCATTCTCTCAATCCCAAATGCTTTGATTTGAAATTAAACGTGCGGCTAGTACACGCATAGAAATGGTATCTACGTGGGAAATGAACGGCTGATGGAACTAGCGTCATTCTTGCAATCCCAAATGCTTTGATTTGAAACGAAACGTGCGGCTAGTACACGTATAGAAACGGTATCTACGTGGGGAATGAACGGCTGATGGAACTAGCGTCATTCTCTCAATCCCAAATGCTTTGATTTGAAATTAAGCGTGCCGCTAGTACAAGCATAGAAATGGTATCTATGTGGGAATGAACGGCTGATAGAACTAGCGTCATTCTAGCAATCCCAAATGCTTTGATTTGAAATTAAACATGCGGCTAGTACACGTATCGAAACGGTATCTACGTGAGAGATGAACGGCTGATGGAACTAGCGTCATTCTCTCAATCCCAAATGCTTTGATTTGAAATTAAGTGTGCCGCTAGTACACGCATAGAAATGGTATCTATGTGGGAATGAACGGCTGATGGAACCAGCGTCATTCTTGCAATCTCAAATGCTTCGATTTGAAATTAAACGTGCGGCTAGTACACGCATAGAAATGGTATCTATGTGGGAAATGAACGGCTGATGGAACTAGCGTCATTCTTGCAATCTCAAATGCTTTGATTTGAAATTAAACGTGCGGCTAGTACACGCATAGAAATGGTATCTATGTTGGAACGAACGGCTGATGGAACTTGCGTCATTCTTGCAATCCCAAATGCTTTGATTTGAAATTAAACGTGCGGCTAGTACACGTATCGAAACGGTATCTACGTGAGAGATGGACGGATGATGGAACTAGCGTCATTCTCTCAATCCCAAATGCTTTGATTTGAAATTAAACGTGCAGCTAGTACACGCATAGAAATGGTATCTATGTGGGAAATGAACGGCTGATGGAACTAGCGTCATTTTAGCATCCCAAATGCTTTGGTTTGAAATTAAACGTGCGGCTAGTACACCTATCGAAACGGTATCTACGTGGGAGATGAACGGCTGAGGAACTAGCGTCATTCTCGCAATCCCAAATGCTTTGATTTGAAATTAAACGTGCGGTTAGTACACGCATAGAAATGGTATCTACGTGGGAAATGAACGGCTGATGGAGCTAGCGTCATTCTTGCAATCCCGAATGCTTTGATTTGAAATTAAACGTGCGGCTAGTACACGTATAGAAACGTTATCTACGTGGGAAATGAACGGCTGATGGAACTACCGTCATTCTAGCAATCCCAAATGCTTTGATTTGAAATTAAACGTGCGGCTAGTACACGCATAGAAATGGTATCTATGTGGGAATGAACGGCTGATGGAACTAGCGTCATTCTTGCAATCTCAAACGCTTTGATTTGAAATTAAACGTGCGGCTAGTACACGCAAAGAAATGGTATCTACGTGAGAGATGAACGGCTGATGGAACTAGCGTCATTCTTGCAATCTCAAATGCTTTGATTTGAACTTAAACGTGCGGCTAGTACACGTGCAAAAACGGTATCTATGTGGGAATGAACGGCTGATGGAGCTAGCGTCATTCTCTCAATCCCAAATGCTTTGATTTGAAATTAAACGTGCGGCTAGTACACGCATAGAAATGGTATCTACGTGGGAAATGAACGGCTGATGGAACTAGCGTCATTCTTGCAATCCCAAATGCTTTGATTTGAAATTAAACGTGCGGCTAGTACACGTATAGAAACGGTATCTATGTGGGGAATGAATGGCTGATGGAACTAGCGTCATTCTCTCAATCAAAATGCTTTGATTTGAAATTAAACGTGCGGCTAGTACACGCATAGAAATGGTATCTACGTGGGAAATGAACGACTGATGGAACTAGCGTCATTCTCGCTATCCCAAATGCTTTGATTTGAAATTAAACGTACGGCTAGTACACGTATCGAAACGGTATCTACGTGAGAGATGAACGGCTGATGGAACTAGCGTCATTCTCTCAATCCCAAATGCTTTGGTTTGAAATTAAGCGTGCCGCTAGTACAAGCATAGAAATGGTATCTATGTGGGAATGAACGGCTGATAGAACTAGCGTCATTCTAGCAATCCCAAATGCTTTGATTTGAAATTAAACGTGCGGCTAGTACACGTATCGAAACGGTATCTACGTGAGAGATGAACAGCTGATGGAACTAGCGTCGTTCTCTCAATCCCAAATGCTTTGATTTGAAATTAAACGTGCGGCTAGTACACGCATAGAAATGGTATCTATGTGGGAAATGAACGGCTGATGGAACTAGCGTCATTTTAGCAATCCCAAATACTTTGGTTTGAAATTAAACGTGCGGCTAGTACACCTATCGAAACGGTATCTACGTGGGAGATGAACGGCTGAGGAACTAGCGTCATTCTCGCAATCCCAAATGCTTTGATTTGAAATTAAACGTGCGGCTAGTACACGTATAGAAACGGTATCTACGTGGGAAATGAACGGCTGATGGAACTACCGTCATTCTAGCAATCCCAAATGCTTTGATTTGAAATTAAACGTGCGGCTAGTACACGCATAGAAATGGTATCTATGTGGGAATGAACGGCTGATGGAACTAGCGTCATTCTTGCAATCTCAAATGCTTTGATTTGAAATTAAACGTGCGGCTAGTACACGCAAAGAAATGGTATCTACGTGAGAGATGAACGGCTGATGGAACTAGCGTCATTCTTGCAATCTCAAATGCTTTGATTTGAACTTAAACGTGCGGCTAGTACACGTGTAAAAACGGTATCTACGTGGGGAATGAACGGCTGATGGAACTAGCGTCATTCTCTCAATCCCAAATGCTTTGATTTGAAATTAAACGTGCGGCTAGTACACGCATTGAAATGGTATCTACGTGGGAAATGAACGGCTGATGGAACTAGCGTCATTCTCGCTATCCCAAATGCTTTGATTTGAAATTAAAGGTACGGATAGTACACGTATCGAACCGGTATCTACGTGAGAGATGAACAGCTGATGGAACTAGCGTGATTCTCTCAATCCCAAATGCTTTGATTTGAAATTAAGCGTGCCGCTAGTACACGCATAGAAATGGTATCTATGTGGGAATGAACGGCTGATGGAACTAGCGTCATTCTTGCAATCTCATATGCTTTGATTTGAAATTAAACGTGCGGCTAGTACACGTATCGAAACGGTATCTACGTGAGAGATGAACGGCTGATGGAACTAGCGTCATTCTCTCAATCCCAAATGCTTTGATTTGAAATTAAGCGTGCCGCTAGTACACGCATAGAAATGGTATCTATGTGGGAATGAACGGCTGATGGAACTAGCGTCATTCTTGCAATCTCAAATGCTTTGATTTGAAATTAAACGTGCGGCTAGTACACGTATCGAAACGGTATCTACGTGAGAGATGAACAGCTGATGGAACTAGCGTCATTCTCTCAATCCCAAATGCTTTGATTTGAAATTAAGCGTGCCGCTAGTACACGCATAGAAATGGTATCTATGTGGGAATGAACGGCTGATGGAACTAGCGTCATTCTTGCAATCTCATATGCTTTGATTTGAAATTAAACGTGCGGCTAGTACACGTATCGAAACGGTATCTACGTGAGAGATGAACGGCTGATGGAACTAGCGTCATTCTCTCAATCCCAAATGCTTTGATTTGAAATTAAATGTGCCGCTAGTACACGCATAGAAATGGTATCTATGTGGGAATGAACGGCTGATGGAACTAGCGTCATTCTTGCAGTCTCAAATGCTTTGATTTGAAATTAAACGTGCGGCTAGTACACGCATAGAAATGGTATCTATGTCGGAAATGAACGGCTGATGGAACAAGCGTCATTCTCTCACTCTCAAATGCTTTGATTTGAAATTAAGCGTGCCGCTAGTACACGCATAGAAATGGTATCTATGTGGGAATGAACGGCTGATGGAACTAGCGTTATTCTTGCAATCCCAAATGCTTTGATTTGAAATTAGACGTGCGGCTAGTACACGTATCGAAACGGTATCTACGTGAGAGATGAACGGATGATGGAACTAGCGTCATTCTCTCAATCCCAAATGCTTTGATTTGAAATTAAACGTGCGGCTAGTACACGCATAGAAATGGTATCTATGTGGGAAATGAACGGCTGATGGAACTAGCGTCATTTTAGCAATACCAAATGCTTTGGTTTGAAATTAAACGTGCGGCTAGTACACCTATCGAAACGGTATCTACGTGGGAGATGAACGGCTGATGGAACTAGCGTCATTCTCGCAATCCCAAATGCTTTGATTTGAACTTAAACGTGCGGCTAGTACACGTGTAAAAACGGTACCTACGTGGGAAATGAACGGCTGATGGAACTAGCGTCATTCTTGCAATCCCAAATGCTTAGATTTGAAATTAAACGTGCAGCTGGTACACGTATAGAAACGGTATCTATGTCGGGAATGAACGGCAGACGGAACTAGCGTCATTCTTGCAATCCCAAATGCTTTAATTTGAAATTAAACGTGCGGCTAGTACACGTATAGAAATCGTATCTATGTGGGAAATGAACGGCTGATGGAACTAGCGTCATTCTAGCAATCCAAAATGTTTTGATTTGAAATTAAACGTGCGACTAGTACACGTATCCAAAAGGTATCTACGTGGGAAATGATCGACTTAAGTACTAGCGTCATTCTCTCAATCCCAAATGCTTTGATTTGAAATTAAACGTGCGGCTAGTACACGTATAGAAAAGGTATCCATGTGAGAGATGAACGGCTGATGGAACTAGCGTCATTCTCTCAATCCCAAATGCTTTGATTTGAAATTAAGCGTGCCGCTAGTACACGCATAGAAATGGTATCTATGTGGGAATGAACGGCTGATGGAACTAGCGTCATTCTTGCAATCTCAAATGCTTTGATTTGAAATTAAACGTGCGGCTAGTACAAGTATAGAAACGGTATATACGTGGGAAATGAACGACTGATGGAACTAGCGTCATTCTAGCAATCCCAAATTCTTTGATTTGAAATTAAACGTGCAGCTAGTACACGTATAGAAACGGTATCTACGTGAGAGATGAACGGCTGCTGCAACTAGAGTCATTCTAGCAATCCCAAATACTTTGATTTGAAATTAAACGTGCGGCAGTACACGCATAGAAATGGTATCTACGTGGGAAATGAACGGCTGATGGAACTAGCGTCATTCTAGCAATCCAAAATGCTTGGATTTGGAATTAAACGTGCGGCTAGTACACGTATCCAAAAGGTATCTACGTGGGAAATGATGGACTTAAGTACTAGCGTCATTCTCTCAATCCCAAATGCTTTGATTTGAAATTAAACGTGCGGCTAGTACACGTATAGAAAAGGTATCCACGTGAGAGATGAACGGCTGATGCAACTAGCGTCATTCTTGCAATCCCAAATGCCTTGATTTGAGATTAAACGTGCGGCTAGTACACGCATAGAAATGGTATCTACGTGGGAAATGAACGGCTGATGGAACTAGCGTCATTCTAGCAATCCAAAATGCTTGGATTTGAAATTAAACGTGCGGCTAGTACACGCATAGAAATGGTATCTACGTGGGAAATGAACGGCTGATGGAACTAGCGTCATTCTCGCTATCCCAAATGCTTTGATTTGAAATTAAACGTGCGGCTAGTACAAGTATAGAAACGGTATATACGTGGGAAATGAACGACTGATGGAACTAGCGTCATTCTAGCAATCCCAAATTCTTTGATTTGAAATTAAACGTGCAGCTAGTACACGTATAGAAACGGTATCTACGTGAGAGATGAACGGCTGCTGCAACTAGAGTCATTCTAGCAATCCCAAATACTTTGATTTGAAATTAAACGTGCGGCAGTACACGCATAGAAATGGTATCTACGTGGGAAATGAACGGCTGATGGAACTAGCGTCATTCTAGCAATCCAAAATGCTTGGATTTGGAATTAAACGTGCGGCTAGTACACGTATCCAAAAGGTATCTACGTGGGAAATGATGGACTTAAGTACTAGCGTCATTCTCTCAATCCCAAATGCTTTGATTTGAAATTAAACGTGCGGCTAGTACACGTATAGAAAAGGTATCCACGTGAGAGATGAACGGCTGATGCAACTAGCGTCATTCTTGCAATCCCAAATGCCTTGATTTGAGATTAAACGTGCGGCTAGTACACGCATAGAAATGGTATCTACGTGGGAAATGAACGGCTGATGGAACTAGCGTCATTCTAGCAATCCAAAATGCTTGGATTTGAAATTAAACGTGCGGGTAGTACACGCATAGAAATGGTATCTACGTGGGAAATGAACGGCTGATGGAACTAGCGTCATTCTCGCTATCCCAAATGCTTTGATTTGAAATTAAACGTGCGGCTGGTACACGTATCGAAACGGTATATACGTGGGAATGAACGGCTGATGGAACTAGCGTCATTCTAGCAATCCCAAACGCTTTGATTTGAAATTAAACGTGCGGCTAGTACACGTATCGAAACGGTATCTACGTGAGAGATGAACGGCTGATGGAACTAGCGTCATTCTCTCAATCCCAAACGCTTTGATTTGAAATTAAGCGTGCGGCTAGTGCACGTATCGAAACGGTATCTACGTGAGAGATGAACGGCTGATGGAACTAGCGCCATTCTCTCAATCCCAAATGCTTTGATTTGAAATTAAGCGTGCCGCTAGTACACGCATAGAAATGGTACCTATGTGGGAATGAACGGCTGATAGAACTAGCGTCATTCTAGCAATCCCAAATGCTTTGATTTGAAATTAAACGTGCGGCTAGTACACGTATCGAAACGGTATCTACGTGAGAGATGAACGGCTGATGGAACTAGCGTCATTCTCTCAATCCCAAATGCTTTGATTTGAAATTAAGCGTGCCGCTAGTACACGCATAGAAATGGTATCTATGTGGGAATGAACGGCTGATGGAACTAGCGTCATTCTTGCAATCTCAAATGCTTTGATTTGAAATTAAACGTGCGGCTAGTACAAGTATAGAAACGGTATATACGTGGGAAATGAACGACTGATGGAACTAGCGTCATTCTAGCAATCCCAAATTCTTTGATTTGAAATTAAACGTGCAGCTAGTACACGTATAGAAACGGTATCTACGTGAGAGATGAACGGCTGCTGCAACTAGAGTCATTCTAGCAATCCAAAATACTTTGATTTGAAATTAAACGTGCGGCAGTACACGCATAGAAATGGTATCTACGTGGGAAATGAACGGCTGATGGAACTAGCGTCATTCTAGCAATCCAAAATGCTTGGATTTGGAATTAAACGTGCGGCTAGTACACGTATCCAAAAGGTATCTACGTGGGAAATGATGGACTTAAGTACTAGCGTCATTCTCTCAATCCCAAATGCTTTGATTTGAAATTAAACGTGCGGCTAGTACACGTATAGAAAAGGTATCCACGTGAGAGATGAACGGCTGATGCAACTAGCGTCATTCTTGCAATCCCAAATGCCTTGATTTGAGATTAAACGTGCGGCTAGTACACGCATAGAAATGGTATCTACGTGGGAAATGAACGGCTGATGGAACTAGCGTCATTCTAGCAATCCAAAATGCTTGGATTTGAAATTAAACGTGCGGCTAGTACACGTATCCAAAAGGTATCTACGTGGGAAATGATCGACTTAAGTACTAGCGTCATTCTCTCAATCCCAAATGCTTTGATTTGAAATTAAACGTGCGGCTAGTACACGTATAGAAAAGGTATCCACGTGAGAGATGAACGGCTGATGCAACTAGCGTCATTCTTGCAATCCCAAATGCCTTGATTTGAGATTAAACGCGCGGCTAGTACACGCATAGAAATGATATCTATGTGGGAATGAACGGCTGATGGAACTAGCGTCATTCTTGCAATCCCAAATGCTTAGATTTGAAATTAAACGTGCAGCTAGTACACGTATAGAAACGGTATCTACGTCGGGAATGAACGGCTGACGGAACTAGCGTCATTCTTGCAATCTCAAATGCTTTGATTTGAAATTAAACGTGCGGCTAGTACACGCATAGAAATCGTATCTATGTAGGAAATGAACGGCTGATGGAACTACCGTCATTCTAGCAATCCAAAATGCTTTGATTTGAAATTAAACGTGCGGCTAGTACACGTATCCAAAAGGTATCTACGTGGGAAATGATCGACTTAAGTAGTAGCGCCATTCTCTCAATCCCAAATGCTTTGATTTAAAATTAAACGTGCGGCTAGTACACGTATAGAAAAGGTATCCACGTGAGAGATGAACGGCTGATGCAACTAGCGTCATTCTTGCAATCCCAAATGCCTTGATTTGAGATTAAACGTGCGGCTAGTACACGCATAGAAATGGTAGCTATGTGGGAATGAACGGCTGATGGAACTAGCGTCATTCTAGCAATCCCAAATGCTTTGATTTGAAATTAAACGTGCGGCTAGTACACGTATCGAAACGCTACCTACGTGAGAGATGAACGGCTGATGGAACTAGCGTCATTCTCTCAATCCCAAATGCTTTGATTTGAAATTAAACGTGCGGCTAGTACACGATCAGAAATGGTATCTATGTGGGAAATGAACGGCTGATGGAGCTAGCGTCATTCTTGCAATCCCAAATGCTTATACGAAGAGGGGAGTCAAGTCCTGTAGATCACATAAACAAAATACAGAAGCCGACACTGAAGATTTTTGTTTAAGTTTAATTTGTACAAGCTTTCGCGTGGAGGTCCACGCTTCCTCAGGTACAAAGTGAGGTGGTGACACACATAAGTATATATAGTATAGACACTGCTGTACAAAGAAAGGGAAGAGGAAAGGAGATATGGTGCCACATGTCTGTGTACAGTGAATAGCTGGGCAGACGGATAAGTGACCTCTAACCGTTTAAGAACAGTAAAAGGTGTTGTTGTGAACAAAAAGGCTCGCCAACCCAGTTTCGCGGAAGGGGGGTCAGGAGTATGGGAAACGAGTGGCCCAGAATGGACAAAAGGGAAGGTTACGGATTATCTAACGGAGTACCAGACGATGACTGAAAGTGGGGATTCAAGAATTGTGCAAAAATAAATATAGATATATAGCTACTAAATTTACATAAGCGGATATAACGAGCCAGGACTAAGATTCAGACCATTTGGTGTGAGACACTTGAATTGCGAAATTAAGTAGGACTCTCTATTCTTACGTTTAATGTCGGTGCGGAACCCAGATTCTAGCAATATAATTTTCAAATCAGTTTCAAAATCGTGATTAGGTTGATTGAAGTGAATGGCGACAGGAGTTTGGCGGGCATTTAGGATATCAAATTTGTGGCCATAAAATCTTTTTCTCATTGTGTTGGAGGTTTCACCGATGTATTGTGAATTGCACTTGCTGCAGAATATCAAGTAACAAATATTGGGTGAATTACAGTGGAGTGAATGACGAATTTTCAAACAGAAGTCACCCAAAGTGCTACGGGCGATGGTGGACGGCGCGATAAATTTACAGGTCTGGCACCGTGTACTACCACAGGGATAACAACCCGGCGAGCGCTTCATCATGCATGATGACGTGAGGATGTCGCGCAAATTTTTCGATCTACGGAATGCTACTAATGGGGGAGTGGGAAAAATTTCCTTTAATTGCTCGTCAGCATGTAATATATTGAGGTGGCGTCTAAGAATGGAATTGGTATTGACAAGTGATTTATGATATGTGGTGGATAAAACTACATTACTTAAGTCCTCTGTGCGTTTCGGGGTGAATAAGGACTCCCTGGATAGGCTAGATGATTTGGCAAACGAGTCATGGATGAGTTCAAATGGGTAATTTCTTTTTTCGAAATCAGATACCATTTGCTGAGCATGTTTTACAAAATCAGTCTGATCTGAGCAGATTCGTTTCAGGCGCAAGAACTGACCATATGGAATACTCCTTTTCTGGTGATTGGGATGATAGCTTTCATAGTGGAGATACTGGCGCTTGTCCGTTGGTTTCTTGTATAGTTCAGTGGTCAGCCTACCAGATTTACATGACACTGTCACATCAAGGAAGTTGATGGATGACCTTGAATAGTTACAGGTAAATTTAATTTTGCTATGCAGAGAATTGAAGTGATCAAAAAATGACTGCAGAGATGCCTCATCACCAGACCAGAGGACAAAAATGTCGTCGATGAACCTGAGATATATAAGTGGCTTAAGGGGGAAAGAATTGAGGGCTGAGTTTTCAAAACGACCCATGAATAAATTGGCATAATTAGGTGAAACCCGGGAACCCATGGCAGCGCCATGAATTTGGACGAAGTGTTGATTGTTGAATACGAAGTTATTACAGCTAAGAACTAGTTCTAAAAGGGGGATGATAGCGGGCATGGGAAGAATATCGGAAGGGTGAGAATTAAGGAAGTGTTCAACAGCAGAGAGACCTTCGTCATTGGGAATGTTAGTGTATAGCGAAACGACATCCATTGTTGCCAACAAAATGTCACCATGGTTACTGAAATGGTCATGGACAGCGTTAATTTTGGAAAGGAAATCGTTTGTGTCTTTGACAAAGGATGGGAGAAGGGGTGGGATGTGTTTGATGCAGTGGTCAGCAACTAAGGATAATTTCTCTGTCGGTGTGTTTATTCCTGAAATAATGGGTCTCCCAGGGTTATTGGGTTTATGAACTTTGATCAAAAGATAAAAATTACCTGGTGTAACGTTCTTAGGACGCAAGAATTTGGAAATATGGGACGGGATAAGTTTACTAGTGACGAGTTCATCAATTTTCTTATTAATAAGAAGACAAAAGGAAGGGGTTGGATCCTGATCGATAGCTCTGTAGAATGAGCGGTCACTTAACTGCCTGTCTGCTTCCGCGATGTAGTCGGATGTATTGAGAACAACTATACCGCCACCCTTGTCCGCTGGTCTGGCGGTCTGGGACTGGGTTGGCGAGCCTTTTTGTTCACAACAACACCTTTTACTGTTCTTAAACGGTTAGAGGTCACTTATCCGTCTGCCCAGCTATTCACTGTACACAGACATGTGGCACCATATCTCCTTTCCTCTTCCCTTTCTTTGTACAGCAGTGTCTATACTATATATACTTATGTGTGTCACCACCTCACTTTGTACCTGAGGAAGCGTGGACCTCCACGCGAAAGCTTGTACAAATTAAACTTAAACAAAAATCTTCAGTGTCGGCTTCTGTATCCCAAATGCTTTGATTTGAAATTAAACGTGCGGCTAGTACACGTATACAAACGGTATCTACGTGGGGAATGAACGGCTGATGGAACTAGCGTCATTCTTGCAATCCCAAATGCTTTTACGTATTTGAAATTAAACGTGCGGCTAGTACACGCATAGAAATGGTATCTATGTGTGAAATGAACGGCTGATGGAACTAGCTTCACTCTTGCAACCCCAAATGCTTTGATTTGAAATTAAACGTGCGGCTAGTACACGCATAGAAACGGTATCTACGTGGGAAATGAACGGCTGATGGAACTAGCGTCATTCTCTCAATCCCAAATGCTTTGATTTCAAATTAAACGTGCGGCTAGTACACGCATAGAAATGGTACCTATGTGGGAAATGAACGGCTGATGGAACTAGCGTCATTCTCTCAATCCCAAACGCTTTGATTTGAAATTACACGTGCGGCTAGTACAAGTATAGAAAAGGTATATACGTGGGAAATGAACGACTGATGGAACTAGCGTCATTCTAGCAATCCCAAATGCTTTGATTTGAAATTAAACGTGCAGCTAGTACACGTATAGAAACGGTATCAACGTGAGAGATGAACGGCTGCTGGAACTAGAGTCATTCTAGCAATCCCAAATGCTTTGATTTGAAATTAAACGTGCGGCTAGTACACGCATAGAAATGGTATCTACGTGAGAGATGAACGGCTGATGGAACTAGCGTCATTCTTGCAATCTCAAATGCTTTGATTTGAAATTAAACGTGCGGCTAGTACACGCATAGAAATGGTATCTATGTGGGAATGAACGGCTGATGGAACTAGCGTCATTCTTTCAATCCCAAATGCTTTGATTTGAAATTAAACGTGCGGCTAGTACACGCATAGAAATGGTATCTACGTGAGAGATGAACCGCTGATGGAACTAGCGTCATCCAAATGCTTTGATTTGAAATTAAGCGTGCGGCTAGTACACGGATAGAAATGGTATCTATGTGGGAATGAACGGCTGATGGAACTAGCGTCATTCTTGCAATCTCAAATGCTTTGATTTGAAATTAAACGTGCGGCTATAGTACACGCATAGAAATGGTATCTATGTGGGAAATGCACGGCTGATGGAACTAGCGTCATTCTTGCAACCCCAAATGCTTTGATTTGAAATTAAACGTGCGGCTAGTACACGCATAGAAATGGTATCTATGTGGGAAATGAACGGCTGATGGAAGTAGCCTCATTTTAGCAAACCCAAATGCTTTGGTTTGAAATTAAACGTGCGGCTAGTACACCTATCGAAACGGTATCTACGTGGGAAATGAACGGCTGATGGAACTAGCGTCATTCTCGCAATCCCAAATGCTTTTATTTGAACTTAAACGTGCGGCTAGTACACGTGTAAAAACGGTATCTACGTGGGAAATGAACGGCTGATGGAACTAGCGTCATTTTAGCAGTCCCAAATGCTTTGGTTTGAAATTAAACGTGCGGCTAGTACACGTGTAAAAACGGTATCTACGTGGGAAATGAACGGCTGATGGAACTAGCGTCATTCTCTCAATCCCAAATGATTTGATTTGAAATTAAACGTGCGGCTAGTACACGCATAGAAATGGTATCTATGTGGGAAATGCACGGCTGATGGAACTAGCGTCATTCTCTCAATCCCAAATGCTTTGATTTGAAATTAAGCGTGCCGCTAGTACACGCATAGAAATGGTATCTATGTGGGAATGAACGGCTGATAGAACTAGCGTCATTCTAGCAATCCCAAATGCTTTGATTTGAAATTAAACGTGCGGCTAGTACACGTATCGAAACGGTATCTACGTGACAGATGAACGGCTGATGGAACTAGCGTCATTCTCTCAATCCCAAATGCTTTGATTTGAAATTAAGCGTGCCACTAGTACACGCATAGAAATGGTATCTACGTGGGAAATGAACGACTGATGGAACTAGCGTCATTCTCGCTATCCCAAATGCTTTGATTTGAAATTAAACGTGCGGCTAGTACACGTATTGAAACGGTATATACGTGGGAATGAACGGCTGATGGAACTAGCGTCATTCTAGCAATCCCAAACGCTTTGATTTGAAATTAAACGTGCGGCTAGTACACGTATCGAAACGGTATCTACGTGAGAGATGAACGGCTGATGGAACTAGCGTCATTCTCTCAATCCCAAATGCTTTGATTTGAAATTAAGCGTGCCGCTAGTACACGCATAGAAATGGTATCTATGTGGGAATGAACGGCTGATAGAACTAGCGTCATTCGAGCAATCCCAAATGCTTTGATTTGAAATTAAACGTGCGGCTAGTACACGTATCGAAACGGTATCTACGTGAGAGATGAACGGCTGATGGAACTAGCGTCATTCTCTCAATCCCAAATGCTATGATTTGAAATTAAGTGTGCCGCTAGTACACGCATAGAAATGGTATCTATGTGGGAATGAACGGCTGATGGAACTAGCGTCATTCTTGCAATCTCAAATGATTTGATTTGAAATTAAACGTGCGGCTAGTACACGCATAGAAATGGTATCTATGTGGGAAATGAACGGCTGATGGAACTAGCGTCATTCTTGCAATCTCAAATGCTTTGATTTGAAATTAAACGTGCGCCTAGTACACGCATAGAAATGCTATCTATGTGGGAATGAACGGCTGATGGAACTAGCGTCATTCTAGCAATCCCAAATGCTTTGATTTGAGATTAAACGTGCGGCTAGTACACGTATCGAAACGGTATCTACGTGAGAGATGAACGGCTGATGGAACTAGCGTCATTCTCTCAATCCCAAATGCTTTGATTTGAAATTAAGCGTGCCGCTAGTACACGCATAGAAATGGTATCTATGTGGGAATGAACGGCTGATGGAACTAGCGTCATTCTTGCAATCTCAAATGCTTTGATTTGAAATTAAACGTGCGGCTAGTACAAGTATAGAAACGGTATATACGTGGGAAATGAACGACTGGTGGAACTAGCGTCATTCTAGCAATCCCAAATTCTTTGATTTGAAATTAAACGTGCAGCTAGTACACGTATAGAAACGGTATCTACGTGAGAGATGAACGGCTGGTGCAACTAGAGTCATTCTAGCAATCCCAAATACTTTGATTTGAAATTAAACGTGCGGCAGTACACGCATAGAAATGGTATCTACGTGGGAAATGAACGGCTGATGGAACTAGCGTCATTCTAGCAATCCAAAATGCTTGGATTTGGAATTAAACGTGCGGCTAGTACACGTATCCAAAAGGTATCTACGTGGGAAATGATGGACTTAAGTACTAGCGTCATTCTCTCAATCCCAAATGCTTTGATTTGAAATTAAACGTGCGGCTAGTACACGTATAGAAAAGGTATCCACGTGAGAGATGAACGGCTGATGCAACTAGCGTCATTCTTGCAATCCCAAATGCCTTGATTTGAGATTAAACGTGCGGCTAGTACACGCATAGAAATGGTATCTACGTGGGAAATGAACGGCTGATGGAACTAGCGTCATTCTAGCAATCCAAAATGCTTGGATTTGAAATTAAACGTGCGGCTAGTACACGTATCCAAAAGGTATCTACGTGGGAAATGATCGACTTAAGTACTAGCGTCATTCTCTCAATCCCAAATGCTTTGATTTGAAATTAAACGTGCGGCTAGTACACGTATAGAAAAGGTATCCACGTGAGAGATGAACGGCTGATGCAACTAGCGTCATTCTTGCAATCCCAAATGCCTTGATTTGAGATTAAACGCGCGGCTAGTACACGCATTGAAATGATATCTATGTGGGAATGAACGGCTGTTGGAACTAGCGTCATTCTTGCAATCCCAAATGCTTAGATTTGAAATTAAACGTGCAGCTAGTACACGTATAGAAACGGTATCTACGTCGGGAATGAACGGCTGACGGAACTAGCGTCATTCTTGCAATCTCAAATGCTTTGATTTGAAATTAAACGTGCGGCTAGTACACGCATAGAAATGGTATCTATGTAGGAAATGAACGGCTGATGGAACTAGCGTCATTCTAGCAATCCAAAATGCTTTGATTTGAAATTAAACGTGCGGCTAGTACACGTATCCAAAAGGTATCTACGTGGGAAATGATCGACTTAAGTAGTAGCGCCATTCTCTCAGTCCCAAATGCTTTGATTTAAAATTAAACGTGCGGCTAGTACACGTATAGAAAAGGTATCCACGTGAGAGATGAACGGCTGATGCAACTAGCGTCATTCCTCAATCCCAAATGCTTTGATTTGAAATTAAACGTGCGGCTAGTACACGATCAGAAATGGTATCTATGTGGGAAATGAACGGCTGATGGAGCTAGCGTCATTCTTGCAATCCCAAATGCTTTGATTTGAAATTAAACGTGCGGCTAGTACACGTATACAAACGGTATCTACGTGGGGAATGAACGGCTGATGGAACTAGCGTCATTCTTGCAATCCCAAATGCTTTTACGTATTTGAAATTAAACGTGCGGCTAGTACACGCATAGAAATGGTATCTATGTGTGAAATGAACGGCTGATGGAACTAGCGTCATTCTCTCAATCCCAAATGCTTTGATTTCAAATTAAACGTGCGGCTAGTACACGCATAGAAATGGTACCTATGTGGGAAATGAACGGCTGATGGAACTAGCGTCATTCTCTCAATCCCAAATGCTTTGATTTGAAATTACACGTGCGGCTAGTACAAGTATAGAAACGGTATATACGTGGGAAATGAACGACTGATGGAACTAGCGTCATTCTAGCAATCCCAAATGCTTTGATTTGAAATTAAACGTGCAGCTAGTACACGTATAGAAACGGTATCAACGTGAGAGATGAACGGCTGCTGGAACTAGAGTCATTCTAGCAATCCCAAATGCTTTGATTTGAAATTAAACGTGCGGCTAGTACACGCATAGAAATGGTATCTACGTGAGAGATGAACGGCTGATGGAACTAGCGTCATTCTTGCAATCTCAAATGCTTTGATTTGAAATTAAACGTGCGGCTAGTACACGCATAGAAATGGTATCTATGTGGGAATGAACGGCTGATGGAACTAGCGTCATTCTCTCAATCCCAAATGCTTTGATTTGAAATTAAACGTGCGGCTAGTACACGCATAGAAATGGTATCTACGTGAGAGATGAACCGCTGATGGAACTAGCGTCATCCAAATGCTTTGATTTGAAATTAAGCGTGCGGCTAGTACACGGATAGAAATGGTATCTATGTGGGAATGAACGGCTGATGGAACTAGCGTCATTCTTGCAATCTCAAATGCTTTGATTTGAAATTAAACGTGCGGCTATAGTACACGCATAGAAATGGTATCTATGTGGGAAATGCACGGCTGATGGAACTAGCGTCATTCTTGCAACCCCAAATGCTTCGATTTGAAATTAAACGTGCGGCTAGTACACGCATAGAAATGGTATCTATGTGGGAAATGAACGGCTGATGGAAGTAGCCTCATTTTAGCAAACCCAAATGCTTTGGTTTGAAATTAAACGTGCGGCTAGTACACCTATCGAAACGGTATCTACGTGGGAAATGAACGGCTGATGGAACTAGCGTCATTCTCGCAATCCCAAATGCTTTGATTTGAACTTAAACGTGCGGCTAGTACACGTGTAAAAACGGTATCTACGTGGGAAATGAACGGCTGATGGAACTAGCGTCATTTTAGCAGTCCCAAATGCTTTGGTTTGAAATTAAACGTGCGGCTAGTACACGTGTAAAAACGGTATCTACGTGGGAAATGAACGGCTGATGGAACTAGCGTCATTCTCTCAATCCCAAATGATTTGATTTGAAATTAAACGTGCGGCTAGTACACGCATAGAAATGGTATCTATGTGGGAAATGCACGGCTGATGGAACTAGCGTCATTCTCTCAATCCCAAATGCTTTGATTTGAAATTAAGCGTGCCGCTAGTACACGCATAGAAATGGTATCTATGTGGGAATGAACGGCTGATAGAACTAGCGTCATTCTAGCAATCCCAAATGCTTTGATTTGAAATTAAACGTGCGGCTAGTACACGTATCGAAACGGTATCTACGTGACAGATGAACGGCTGATGGAACTAGCGTCATTCTCTCAATCCCAAATGCTTTGATTTGAAATTAAGCGTGCCACTAGTACACGCATAGAAATGGTATCTACGTGGGAAATGAACGACTGATGCAACTAGCGTCATTCTCGCTATCCCAAATGCTTTGATTTGAAATTAAACGTGCGGCTAGTACACGTATCGAAACGGTATATACGTGGGAATGAACGGCTGATGGAACTAGCGTCATTCTAGCAATCCCAAACGCTTTGATTTGAAATTAAACGTGCGGCTAGTACACGTATCGAAACGGTATCTACGTGAGAGATGAACGGCTGATGGAACTAGCGTCATTCTCTCAATCCCAAATGCTTTGATTTGAAATTAAGCGTGCCGCTAGTACACGCATAGAAATGGTATCTATGTGGGAATGAACGGCTGATAGAACTAGCGTCATTCTAGCAATCCCAAATGCTTTGATTTGAAATTAAACGTGCGGCTAGTACACGTATCGAAACGGTATCTACGTGAGAGATGAACGGCTGATGGAACTAGCGTCATTCTCTCAATCCCAAATGCTATGATTTGAAATTAAGCGTGCCGCTAGTACACGCATAGAAATGGTATCTATGTGGGTATGAATGGCTGATGGAACTAGCGTCATTCTTGCAATCTCAAATGCTTTGATTTGAAATTAAACGTGCGGCTAGTACACGTATCGAAACAGTATCTACGTGAGAGATGAACGGCTGATGGAACTAGCGTCATTCTCTCAATCCCAAATGCTTTGATTTGAAATTAAGCGTGCCGCTAGTACACGCATAGAAATGGTATCTATGTGGGAATGAACGGCTGATAGAACTAGCGTCATTCTAGCAATCCCAAATGCTTTGATTTGAAATTGAACGTGCGGCTAGTACACGTATCGAAACGGTATCTACGTGAGAGATGAACGGCTGATGGAACTAGCGTCATTCTCTCAATCCCAAATGCTATGATTTGAAATTAAGCGTGCCGCTAGTACACGCATAGAAATGGTATCTATGTGGGAATGAACGGCTGATGGAACTAGCGTCATTCTTGCAATCTCAAATGCTTTCATTTGAAATTAAACGTGCGGCTAGTACACGTATCGAAACAGTATCTACGTGAGAGATGAACGGCTGATGGAACTAGCGTCATTCTCTCAATCCCAAATGCTTTGATTTGAAATTAAGTGTGCCGCTAGTACACGCATAGAAATGGTATCTATGTGGGAATGAACGGCTGATGGAACTAGCGTCATTCTTGCAATCTCAAATGCTTTGATTTGAAATTAAACGTGCGGCTAGTACACGTATCGAAACGGTATCTACGTGAGAGATGAACGGCTGATGGAACTAGCGTCATTCTCTCAATCCCAAATGCTATGATTTGAAATTAAGCGTGCCGCTAGTACACGCATAGAAATGGTATCTATGTGGGAATGAACGGCTGATGGAACTAGCGTCATTCTTGCAATCTCAAATGCTTTCATTTGAAATTAAACGTGCGGCTAGTACACGTATCGAAACAGTATCTACGTGAGAGATGAACGGCTGATGGAACTAGCGTCATTCTCTCAATCCCAAATGCTTTGATTTGAAATTAAGTGTGCCGCTAGTACACGCATAGAAATGGTATCTATGTGGGAATGAACGGCTGATGGAACTAGCGTCATTCTTGCAATCTCAAATGCTTTGATTTGAAATTAAACGTGCGGCTAGTACACGCATAGAAATGGTATCTATGTGGGAAATGAACGGCTGATGGAACTAGCGTCATTCTTGCAATCTCAAATGCTTTGATTTGAGATTAAACGTGCGCCTAGTACACGCATAGAAATGCTATCTATGTGGGAATGAACGGCTGATGGAACTAGCGTCATACTAGCAATCCTAAATGCTTTGATTTGAAATTAAACGTGCGGCTAGTACACGCATAGAAATGGTATCTATGTGGGAAATGAACGGCTGATGGAACTAGCGTCATTTTAGCAATCCCAAATGCTTTGGTTTGAAATTAAATGTGCGGCTAGTACACCTATCGAAACGGTATCTACGTGGGAGATGAACGGCTGATGGAACTAGCGTCATTCTCGCAATCCCAAATGCTTTGATTTGAACTTAAACGTGCGGCTAGTACACGTGTAAAAACGGTATCTACTTGGGAAATGAACGGCTGATGGAACTAGCTTCATTCTTGCAATCCCAAATGCTTAGATTTGAAATTAAACGTGCAGCTAGTACACGTATAGAAGCGGTATCTACGTCGGGAATGAACGGCTGACGGAACTAGCGTCATTCTTGCAATCCCAAATGCTTTGATTTGAAATTAAACGTGCGGCTAGTACACGCATAGAAATGGTATCTATGTGGGAAATGAACGGCTGATGGAACTAGCGTCATTCTTGCAATCTCAAATGATTTGATTTGAAATTAAACGTGCGGCTAGTACACGCATAGAAATGCTATCTATTGGGAATGAACGGCTGATGGAACTAGCGTCATTCTAGCAATCCCAAATGCTTTGATTTGAGATTAAACGTGCGGCTAGTACACGTATCGAAACGGTATCTACGTGAGAGATGAACGGCTGATGGAACTAGCGTCATTCTTGCAATCTCAAATGCTTTCATTTGAAATTAAACGTGCGGCTAGTACACGCATAGAAATGGTATCTATGTGGGAAATGAACGGCTGATGGAACTAGCGTCATTCTTGCAATCCTAAATGCTTTGATTTGAAATTAAACGTGCGGCTAGTACACGCATAGAAATGGTATCTATGTGGGAAATGAACGGCTGATGGAACTAGCGTCATTTTAGCAATCCCAAATGCTTTGGTTTGAAATTAAATGTGCGGCTAGTACACCTATCGAAACGGTATCTACGTGGGAGATGAACGGCTGATGGAACTAGCGTCATTCTCGCAATCCCAAATGCTTTGATTTGAACTTAAACGTGCGGCTAGTACACGTGTAAAAACGGTATCTACTTGGGAAATGAACGGCTGATGGAACTAGCTTCAATCTTGCAATCCCAAATGCTTAGATTTGAAATGAAACGTGCAGCTAGTACACGCATAGAAATGGTATCTATTTCGGAAATGAACGGCTGATGGAACTAGCGTCATTCTAGCAATCCAAAATGCTTTGATTTGAAATTAAACGTGCGGCTAGTACACGTATAGAAAAGGTATCCACGTGAGAGATGAACGGCTGATGCAACTAGCGTCATTCTTGCAATCCCAAATGCATTGATTTGAGATTAAACGTGCGGCTAGTACACGCATAGAAATGGTATCTATGTGGGAATGAACGGTTGATGGAACTAGCGTCATTCTAGCAATCCCCAATGCTTTGATTTGAAATTAAACGTGCGGCTAGTACACGTATCGAAACGGTATCTACGTGAGAGATGAACGGCTGATGGAACTAGCGTCATTCTATCAATCCCAAATGCTTTGATTTGAAATTAAACGTGCGGCTAGTACACGTATACAAACGGTATCTACGTGGGGAATGAACGGCTGATGGAACTAGCGTCATTCTTGCAATCCCAAATGCTTTGATTTGAAATTAAACGTGCGGCTAGTACACGTATACAAACGGTATCTACGTGGGGAATGAACGGCTGATGGAACTAGCGTCATTCTTGCAATCCCAAATGCTTTTATTTGAAATTAAACGTGCGGCTAGTACACGCATAGAAATGTATTTTATGTGTGAAATGAACGGCTGATGGAACTAGCGTCACTCTTGCAACCCCAAATGCTTTGATTTGAAATTAAACGTGCGGCTTGTACACGCATAGAAACGGTATTCATGTGGAAAATGATCAACTTATGGAACTAGCGTCATTCTCTCAATCCCAAATGCTTTGATTTGAAATTAAACGTGCGGCTAGTACACGTATCGAAACGGTATCTACGTGAGAGATGAACGGCTGATGGAACTAGCGTCATTCTGTCAATCCCAAATGCTTTGATTTGAAATTAAACGTGCTGCTAGTACACGCATAGAAATGGTATCTATGTGGGAAATAAACGGCTGATGGAACTAGCGTCATTCTTGCAATCCCAAATGCTTTGATTTGAAATTAAACGTGCGGCTAGTACACGTATACAAACGGTATCTACGTGGGGAATCAACGGCTGATGGAACTAGCGTCATTCTTGCAATCCCAAATGCTTTTATTTGAAATTAAACGTGCGGCTAGTACACGTATAGAAACCGTATCTACGTGGGAAATGAACGGCTGATGGAACTAGCGTCATTCTGGCTATCCCAAATGCTTTGATTTGAAATTAAACGTGCGGCTAGTACACGTATAGAAACGGTATTCATGTGGAAAATGATCAACTTATGGAACTAGCGTCATTCTCTCAATCCCAAATGCTTTGATTTGAAATTACACGTGCGGCTAGTACAAGTATAGAAACGGTATATACGTGGGAAATGAACGACTGATGGAACTAGCGTCATTCTAGCAATCCCAAATGCTTTGATTTGAAATTAAACGTGCGGGTAGTACACGTATAGAAACGGTATCTACGTGGGAAATGAACGGCTGATGGAACTAGCGTCATTTTAGCAATCCCAAATGCTTTGGTTTGAAATTAAATGTGCGGCTAGTACACCTATCGAAACGGTATCTATGTGGGAGATGAACGGCTGATGGAACTAGCGTCATTCTCGCAATCCCAAATGCTTTGATTTGAACTTAAACGTGCGGCTAGTACACGTGTAAAAACGGTATCTACTTGGGAAATGAACGGCTGATGGAACTAGCTTCATTCTTGCAATCCCAAATGCTTAGATTTGAAATTAAACGTGCAGCTAGTACACGTATAGAAACGGTATCTACTTCGGGAATGAACGGCTGACGGAACTAGCGTCATTCTTGCAATCCCAAATGCTTTGATTTGAAATTAAACGTGCGGCTAGTACACGCATAGAAATGGTATCTATGTGGGAAATGAACGGCTGATGGAACTAGCGTCATTCTAGCAATCCAAAATGCTTTGATTTGAAATTAAACGTGCGGCTAGTACACTTATCCAAAAGGTATCTACGTGGGAAATGATCGACTTAAGTACTAGCGTCATTCTCTCAATCCCAAATGCTTTGATTTGAAATTAAACGTGCGGCTAGTACACGTATAGAAAAGGTATCCACGTGAGAGATGAACGGCTGATGCAACTAGCGTGATTCTTGCAATCCCAAATGCATTGATTTGAGATTAAACGTGCGGCTAGTACACGCATAGAAATGGTATCTATGTGGGAATGAACGGCTGATGGAACTAGCGTCATTCTAGCAATCCCCAATGCTTTGATTTGAAATTAAACGTGCGGCTAGTACACGTATCGAAACTGTATCTACGTGAGAGATGAACGGCTGATGGAACTAGCGTCATTCTTGCAATCCCAAATGCTTTGATTTGAAATTAAACGTGCGGCTAGTACACGTATACAAACGGTATCTACGTGGCGAATGAACGGCTGATGGAACTAGCGTCATTCTTGCAATCCCAAATGCTTTTATTTGAAATTAAACGTGCGGCTAGTACACGCATAGAAATGTATTTTATGTGTGAAATGAACGGCTGATGGAACTAGCGTCACTCTTGCAACCCCAAATGCTTTGATTTGAAATTAAACGTGCGGCTTGTACACGCATAGAAACGGTATTCATGTGGAAAATGATCAACTTATGGAACTAGCGTCATTCTCTCAATCCCAAATGTTTTGATTTGAAATTAAACGTGCTGCTAGTACACGCATAGAAATGGTATCTATGTGGGAAATGAACGGCTGATGGAACTAGCGTCATTCTTGCAATCCCAAATGCTTTGATTTGAAATTAAACGTGCGGCTAGTACACGTATACAAACGGTATCTACGTGGGGAATGAACAGCTGATGGAACTAGCGTCATTCTTGCAATCCCAAATGCTTTGATTTGAAATTAAACGTGCGGCTAGTACACGCATAGAAATGGTATTTATGTGTGAAATGAACGGCTGATGGAAATAGCGTCATTCTCTCAATCCCAAATGCTTTGATTTGAAATTAAACGTGCGGCTAGTACACGTATAGAAACCGTATCTACGTGGGAAATGAACGGCTGATGGAACTAGCGTCATTCTGGCTATCCCAAATGCTTTGATTTGAAATTAAACGTGCGGCTAGTACACGTATAGAAACGGTATTCATGTGGAAAATGATCAACTTATGGAACTAGCGTCATTCTCTCAATCCCAAATGCTTTGATTTGAAATTACACGTGCGGCTAGTACAAGTATAGAAACGGTATATACGTGGGAAATGAACGACTGATGGAACTAGCGTCATTCTAGCAATCCCAAATGCTTTGATTTGAAATTAAACGTGCGGGTAGTACACGTATACAAACGGTATCTACGTATGAAATGAACGGCTAATGGAGCTAGCGTCATTCTCGCAATCCCAAATGCTTTGCTTGGAAATTAAACGTGCGGCTAGTACACGTATAGAAACGGTATCTACGTGAGAAATGAACGGCTGATGGAACTAGCGTCATTCTGGCTATCCCAAATGCTTCGATTTGAAATTAAACGTGCGGCTAGTACACGTATAGAAACGGTATTCATGTGGAAAATGATCAACTTATGGAACTAGCGTCATTCTCTCAATCCCAAATGCTTTGATTTGAAATTAAACGTGCCGCTAGTACACGCATAGAAATGGTATCTACGTGGGGAATGAACGGCTGATGGAACTAGCGTCATTCTAGCAATCCAAAATGCTTTGATTTGAAATTAAACGTGCGGCTAGTACACTTATCCAAAAGGTATCTACGTGGGAAATGATCGACTTAAGTACTAGCGTCATTCTCTCAATCCCAAATGCTTTGATTTGAAATTAAACGTGCGGCTAGTACACGTATAGAAAAGGTATCCACGTGAGAGATGAACGGCTGATGCAACTAGCGTCATTCTTGCAATCCCAAATGCATTGATTTGAGATTAAACGTGCGGCTAGTACACGCATAGAAATGGTATCTATGTGGGAATGAACGGCTGATGGAACTAGCGTCATTCTAGCAATCCCCAATGCTTTGATTTGAAATTAAACGTGCGGCTAGTACACGTATCGAAACGGTATCTACGTGAGAGATGAACGGCTGATGGAACTAGCGTCATTCTTGCAATCCCAAATGCTTTGATTTGAAATTAAACGTGCGGCTAGTACACGTATACAAACGGTATCTACGTGGCGAATGAACGGCTGATGGAACTAGCGTCATTCTTGCAATCCCAAATGCTTTTATTTGAAATTAAACGTGCGGCTAGTACACGCATAGAAATGTATTTTATGTGTGAAATGAACGGCTGATGGAACTAGCGTCACTCTTGCAACCCCAAATGCTTTGATTTGAAATTAAACGTGCGGCTAGTACACGCATAGAAATGGTATCTATGTGGGAAATGAACGGCTGATGGAACTAGCGTCATTCTAGCAATCCAAAATGCTTTGATTGGAAATTAAACGTGCGGCTAGTACACTTATCCAAAAGGTATCTACGTGGGAAATGATCGACTTAAGTACTAGCGTCATTCTCTCAATCCCAAATGCTTTGATTTGAAATTAAACGTGCGGCTAGTACACGTATAGAAAAGGTATCCACGTGAGAGATGAACGGCTGATGCAACTAGCGTCATTCTTGCAATCCCAAATGCATTGATTTGAGATTAAACGTGCGGCTAGTACACGCATAGAAATGGTATCTATGTGGGAATGAACGGCTGATGGAACTAGCGTCATTCTAGCAATCCCCAATGCTTTGATTTGAAATTAAACGTGCGGCTAGTACACGTATCGAAACGGTATCTACGTGAGAGATGAACGGCTGATGGAACTAGCGTCATTCTTGCAATCCCAAATGCTTTGATTTGAAATTAAACGTGCGGCTAGTACACGTATACAAACGGTATCTACGTGGCGAATGAACGGCTGATGGAACTAGCGTCATTCTTGCAATCCCAAATGCTTTTATTTGAAATTAAACGTGCGGCTAGTACACGCATAGAAATGTATTTTATGTGTGAAATGAACGGCTGATGGAACTAGCGTCATTCTTGCAACCCCAAATGCTTTGATTTGAAATTAAACGTGCGGCTTGTACACGCATAGAAACGGTATTCATGTGGAAAATGATCAACTTATGGAACTAGCGTCATTCTCTCAATCCCAAATGCTTTGATTTGAAATTAAACGTGCTGCTAGTACACGCATAGAAATGGTATCTATGTGGGAAATGAACGGCTGATGGAACTAGCGTCATTCTTGCAATCCCAAATGCTTTGATTTGAAATTAAACGTGCGGCTAGTACACGTATACAAACGGTATCTACGTGGGGAATGAACAGCTGATGGAACTAGCGTCATTCTTGCAATCCCAAATGCTTTGATTTGAAATTAAACGTGCGGCTAGTACACGCATAGAAATGGTATTTATGTGTGAAATGAACGGCTGATGGAAATAGCGTCATTCTCTCAATCCCAAATGCTTTGATTTGAAATTAAGTGTGCCGCTAGTACACGCATAGAAATGGTATCTATGTGGGAATGAACGGCTGATGGAACCAGCGTCATTCTTGCAATCTCAAATGCTTCGATTTGAAATTAAACGTGCGGCTAGTACACGCATAGAAATGGTATCTATGTGGGAAATGAACGGCTGATGGAACTAGCGTCATTCTTGCAATCTCAAATGCTTTGATTTGAAATTAAACGTGCGGCTAGTACACGCATAGAAATGGTATCTATGTTGGAACGAACGGCTGATGGAACTTGCGTCATTCTTGCAATCCCAAATGCTTTGATTTGAAATTAAACGTGCGGCTAGTACACGTATCGAAACGGTATCTACGTGAGAGATGGACGGATGATGGAACTAGCGTCATTCTCTCAATCCCAAATGCTTTGATTTGAAATTAAACGTGCAGCTAGTACACGCATAGAAATGGTATCTATGTGGGAAATGAACGGCTGATGGAACTAGCGTCATTCTGGCTATCCCAAATGCTTTGATTTGAAATTAAACGTGCGGCTAGTACACGTATAGAAACGGTATTCATGTGGAAAATGATCAACTTATGGAACTAGCGTCATTCTCTCAATCCCAAATGCTTTGATTTGAAATTACACGTGCGGCTAGTACAAGTATAGAAACGGTATATACGTGGGAAATGAACGACTGATGGAACTAGCGTCATTCTAGCAATCCCAAATGCTTTGATTTGAAATTAAACGTGCGGGTAGTACACGTATACAAACGGTATCTACGTATGAAATGAACGGCTAATGGAGCTAGCGTCATTCTCGCAATCCCAAATGCTTTGCTTGGAAATTAAACGTGCGGCTAGTACACGTATAGAAACGGTATCTACGTGAGAAATGAACGGCTGATGGAACTAGCGTCATTCTGGCTATCCCAAATGCTTCGATTTGAAATTAAACGTGCGGCTAGTACACGTATAGAAACGGTATTCATGTGGAAAATGATCAACTTATGGAACTAGCGTCATTCTCTCAATCCCAAATGCTTTGATTTGAAATTAAACGTGCCGCTAGTACACGCATAGAAATGGTATCTACGTGGGGAATGAACGGCTGATGGAACTAGCGTCATTCTTGCAATCCCAAATGCTTTTATTTGAAATTAAACGTGCGTCTAGTACACGCATTGAAATGGTATTTATGTGTGAAATGAACGGTTGATGGAACTAGCGTCACTCTTGCAACCCCAAATGCCTTGATTTGAAATTAAACGTGCGGCTAGTACACGCATAGAAACGGTATCTACGTGGGAAATGAACGGCTGATGGAAATAGCGTCATTCTCTCAATCCCAAATGCTTTGATTTGAAATTAAACGTGCGGCTAGTACACGTATAGAAACCGTATCTACGTTGGAAATGAACGGCTGATGGAACTAGCGTCATTCTGGCTATCCCAAATGCTTTGATTTGAAATTAAACGTGCGGCTAGTACACGTATAAAAACGGTATTCATGTGGAAAATGATCAACTTATGGAACTAGCGTCATTCTCTCAATCCCAAATGCTTTGGTTTGAAATTAAACGTGCGGCTAGTACACGTATAGAAACGGTATCTACGTATGAAATGAACGGCTAATGGAGCTAGCGTCATTCTCGCAATCCCAAATGCTTTGCTTGGAAATTAAACGTGCGGCTAGTACACGTATAGAAACGGTATCTACGTGGGAAATGAACGGCTGATAGAACTAGCGTGATTCTGGCTATCCCAAATGCTTTGATTTGAAATTAAACGTGCGGCTAGTACACGTATAGAAACGGTATTCATGTGGAAAATGATCAACTTATGGAACTAGCGTCATTCTCTCAATCTCAAATGCTTTGATTTGAAATTACACGTGCGGCTAGTTCAAGTATAGAAACGGTATATACGTGGGAAATGAACGACTGATGGAACTAGCGTCATTCTAGCAATCCCAAATGCTTTGATTTGAAATTAAACGTGCGGCTAGTACACGCATAGAAACGGTATTCTTGTGGAAAATGATCAACTTATGGAACTAGCGTCATTCTCTCAATCCCAAATGCTTTGATTTGAAATTAAACGTGCCGCTAGTACACGCATAGAAATGGTATCTATGTGTGAAATGAACGGCTGATGGAACTAGCGTCACTCTTGCAACCCCAAATGCTTTGATTTGAAATTTAACGTGCGGCTAGTACACACATAGAAACGGTATCTACGTGGAAAATGAACGGCTGATGGAACTAGCGTCATTCTCTCAATCCCAAATGCTTTGATTTGAAATTAAACGTGCGGCTAGTACACGTATAGAAACGGTATCTACGTCGGAAATGAACGGCTGATGGAGCTAGCGTCATTCTCGCAATCCCAAATGCTTTGCTTGGAAATTAAGCGTGCGGCTAGTACACGTATAGAAACCGTATCTACGTGGGAAATGAACGCCTGATGGAACTAGCGTCATTCTGGCTATCCCAAATACTTTGATTTGAAATTAAACGTGCGGCTAGTACACGTATAGAAACGGTATTCATGTGGAAATGATCAACTTATGGAACTAGCGTCATTCTCTCAATCCCAAATGCTTTGATTTGAAATTACACGTGCAGCTAGTACAAGTATAGAAACCGTATATACGTGGGAAATGAACGACTGATGGAACTAGCGTCATTCTAGCAATCCCAAATGCTTTGATTTGAAATTAAACGTGCGGGTAGTACACGTATAGAGACGATATCTACGTATGAAATGAACGGCTAATGGAGCTAGCGTCATTCTCGCAATCCCAAATGCTTTGCTTGGAAATTAAACGTGCGGCTAGTACACGTATAGAAACGGTATCTACGTGGGAAATGAACGGCTGATGGAACTAGCGTCATTCTGGCTATCCCAAATGCTTTGATTTGAAATTAAACGTTCGGCTAGTACACGTATAGAAACGGTATTCATGTGGAAAATGATCAACTTATGGAACTAGCGTCATTCTCTCAATCCCAAATGCTTTGATTTGAAATTACACGTGCGGCTAGTACAAGTATAGCAACGGTATATACGTGGGAAATGAACGACTGATGGAACTAGCGTCATTCTAGCAATCCCAAATGCTTTGATTTGAAATTAAACGTGCCGCTAGTACACGCATAGAAATGGTATCTATGTGGGAAATGAACTGCTGATGGAACTAGCGTCATTCTTGCAATCCCAAATGCTTTGATTTGAAATTAAACGTGCCGCTAGTACACGCATAGAAATGGTATCTCTACAAGTTAGCTTGTTTCCCGACTGATTGTGCGCTGAACTGAACTTGCATTTTTGTAAAACAACTTCAATATAATGCAGTCGCAGAGAGATAGTTTCCTTGGTTTTGTGGCATATTGCGCTCACTTCATCTGCTTTCTCTTGTGCCCCGTTTGGGCTATCGCGGCCTCAATGGGGGTCCTGACACACGGTTTGGGAAACACTGAGGCATACTGTATATTGTTACATGTGACATGTTGTAGTGTACTGAAGCCAGCTTCACTGTTGTATTGTTTCTTCACATGGTTACTTCATCAACGTTACTTGAATGAGGAATGCGGAGAATTAGGAAATGTATGCGTTGCATGTTCTGGATGTGCTCTAATTGCTGACCCCTGCTGCTGGGCTAAAATCCAGCAACTACACAAAAAGGTTAACAAATGCAGAACAGGAGACAGTAACACGGACACAATGATATGATTAAGATCACGATATGCTGCCAATCCTTTTCTGTGTCTCTGGTTCTACAACTTATGAACATGCGCCGCATTGCCAGCGCCCTTTCCCTCTAGCTACGAAGAGTGCCTCTCAGTGATAAAAATGCAGGTTGTCAAATGCATATAAACAGTGCTTACATTTTTGGGTGTCGTTGCTCATCTAATGTTTATGGCAGAAAATGCTCCTCTGGTTCACATTTCATACTGAATATGAGTGTGCTCCACAGCCACAAACT
Organism: Ornithodoros turicata; assembly: GCF_037126465.1. NCBI lineage: Eukaryota > Metazoa > Arthropoda > Arachnida > Ixodida > Argasidae > Ornithodoros > Ornithodoros turicata. Next base: position 301,725 of record NW_026999447.1, on the reverse strand, counting down.
ACATTGTAAACTAGCACTGCAGTATGTTTATCGTCACACATGAAATTACCCTTCATAAGTGCATCATGCAAGCTCATTGATTCTGATGCTAATTGCTCACGAAATAACACGGGGTGAATTGAAAGACACTGGAATCACATGTTGCGTCACTAGCAGTGCCATACTCACTCAGCACTGACATCACAAGCAGTGATTTTTCACTGAAGCCCGCAACTCAACGATGTAATTCACATCTCGATTGCAGAAAAAGTAAGCACATGTTTGTTATTACTTGGTATACAGTTGAAACTTGTGAATGTGATGACGCTCATTCTCGTGGATTTTGGCAATGAAACCATTTTGGGATAAAAAAAACACCTGTCAAGGTGTAAGCTATGAAAAGTAGTGAATTGAGTGAGGCATTTTAAATTGCCTTTTTTCCTTTATATGTTCAATGCTGACATACATCAGCTTGTATAACTGTCAATCTGGGCTGTTCCAGCCAAAACCAGCCAGAGATGTAGCTTGCCTGTCTTAAATACCACTGGAAAAAATTGTGTGAATTTTTTAGACAATGCATATATCAAATGTAACTCATCATTTTGTTTTCTTGAACAATGGGGGCGCATTAAACTGTGCCGAAATATGAAGTTGTCCCTTACGAGCTTCCTTCTGACATCTACATCTACATCATTTGTGCGCTTTCCTTGCCTGGTGTTAGAGGGGAAGCACGGGTCTGCCATCCCAAAGGGCATGTAGAACGAGAATAAATCTGGTGACGTAGTGAGAACTCGAGAAAGGAGCACATTTGGGGTCAAGTTTACAATAAATTTCTGACAAATTAGCATTCTTGAAGGAGCCCCAGATTATTTATGCTTGTAACTGATTGCTTGTGATTAGCTTCACATAAAAATATCAAGCTGATCTATATTCATTGTTTAACCATGTGTTTGAGAATATCAAGCACTTGCAAAAAATTACTTTTTTTCAGATAGTATATTCACATATAGGTCGTCTAAAAGAAATCTTCCCTTATTTGTATAACTAGTCCTCTCCTGCAACATATTGAAAATCTAGAGGTTTATTTTTCTTTAAAAAAATTGTCACCATAATGTGCTGCAACTTGTTCGTCAGTTGAGGCCATCTAGGAAGCAAAAAAGAAAGATTTTGAGAACCTACAGGAGTACTTGCTCTTACGCAAGAAAAATGTTCCGTCAGCTCATTCGTATCCCATCTGTATGATGCTATAGCACACTTTGAACAAATTCTGCATTCAACCGTTCTGCCCAGTTCTACAGATTAATTGCAGTCGCTGCTTCATAACAGCTTTGTCAACATTTATGATTGTTTTCACATACCTCATCTGGGAAGTGAACAAATCTCATCATTTCAAGGGCATACCCTCTCCTATAGCATGTGCAGAATCTGCTGGCATGTGTTTTCTGTGGATCTTATAGCATCAGTTGACCATTTTGGCTCAGATCACGTCAGAATGCGACGTAACAGCTTTTGGAAACAATTTATTATGATCTCGTGTGCCCTTCAACCACAACAGAAAAAAGCCCACACTCTTTCTTTCAGTGGAAATAGGTGTTGCTGCATTAACAAATGGCTCAAATTAATTGTACCTCCTTGTGGCCTGGGTGGAGCATGCCTCACTGTGCTTTATGTCCAGTACTTTCTTCTCCGACCGTATCTCTTTGGCAGTGAACCACAACGTATGCAGTCTGCAAGCTTTCTTTTACCCGGAAGAACAGCGTACAGCTTTGCAGGCATCAGAATATCTCCACACAATAGGGGGCTACAATCTAGCCCTATAGGTGCAACGTTTTAAATGGTCATCGTACCCTATATCACGGCACAAAGCAATTATGCCAAAGTTATGCTTGTGGAGGCAAAGCCACGCTTGCCAAAGCCAAAGAGGCAAAGTGATGCTTATGGAGGGTTTTATTATGCCCTCCTGTTCACTGTATGACTTCCGTTTTTAGCTGGAACAAACCAATAAAAAATATGAGGAAAGAAATATGCCACCTTCAGTTGTCATTGACCAAGCAAACTAAGTCAATAATGGTGGTTGTTATTCACTCTGCTGTGTGATTGTGTTCATGTTAATTCACCTGTTTGGTACTGTGGTACCAGCTAGCTTCCTTGTAGCATAACATATACAGGGTGTCCCAGAAAACGTGTCATTGAATTATAATAAAAAAAAACACCACCTAGAGTCATGCGGTCAACGGCATGTGTTCTTACTAGGTTTTTGCCACCTCCTGACGGGAATGTCGTGTAACGTAAATTTAATTATGTAAATTTTTGCGAGCTTGAGTCGGAAATTTCCCAAGTAAAGGTCACTCTTTTACCCCACCAATGTAACGTCGCTTCGTCGCTTCGTAACGTTGTTTCGGACCGCGAGACGAGGCGTCGTAATCGTTCTTTAAATGTTCATCGTCCTCGACGTAAAGTCCAGCCGCGTGCACTGTTTCTTGAGCCATGGGTGTGGAATGAAGCACGACGTCCAAAATACTCCTCTAGGCGTATAACTCGTTGGAACTGACGAGCTTGTTGTTTGCATAAACAGTGACCGTCTTAAACATGCCGCTCAACAGGTGGTTTATTGGGAAAACGACATCTTTCTCGTCCATTTCTTCCCAATCGCGAACAATGCGTACGGTCAAAGACACGAAACTACCGTAGAGATCCAAGTGTGCCCTTTGCAAATTTTGAATAGAAAATTCGATCACGGAATTATTTACCCCGTTGACCGGATAAAAGAGTTGGTACGAAATATCTTCCACGCCGTATTGAATGGAAGGGGGTTCGAATATCATCACGTCACTCGTAAGACAATGCTGTGACCGTTGCCTCTGTATTTTTGCTTTCGTTGACGTCATGACGGAGCGCGCGCAGCGGATGTGTGACCTTCACGGCGTACCAAAGATATCTGCAGGTGCGTCGTGTGTCGTAGCCTTTTGTTGTCTTTTGCGGTGCTTCTTTCCATTGTTGTTGTTTCCAGAGCCCTCCATGGAATCCAGCACGTCTCTCCCCGTTGCTATGGCCGTCTTTTTTACTGTGCGCGATATTCCTTCGCCATCGGCCAAATTCTGCGCCAAGTGCTTCAACGTTCTCTTGGCGATCGGTTTTATTTGCTGCCAGATGGGAACGATACACTTGGATATGTTGCTCAACACACCGCCGCCTCGTTGGAAAAGGGGTCCCGTGTACACGGGAATTATTTTGGGGGAATTACGGTACATATTTGAAATGCAACGTTAAATTGGTTCTGCCTATGGACCGCAACGGCAAACGTCTTCCCGTTTCGTCCGCGAGAACGATCGTCACTGAGGGAATTTCGAATTGAGACAGGTTAAAATACTGGATGTTATCTAACGTGTTGGTGACGACGTGCTTGTCTTTCTCGTAATAAAAGGGTAGTATTTTTAATATCGTTTTTTTTCCGCTCCCCACGTACGTGGGTTCCACGATATCCGCGTAGACGATTATGTTGTGGAACCGGGGTTCCAGGAGTAGCTCGACTGAGTTCGTGGCATCCTCCTCCACCCCCGTAAACACGCTACGCGATTCGAAGCCCAAAAGCACGGCCAGGTACTCGGAAAGTCTTCGGGTGGAGGTGCCCTCGGAAAGCCAAATTTTACATTTATGTTCGGTTCCTTCCGTCGAAGCTGAAGCGCGCGCGTTCTCCCACGCGCTGGTTAATCGCATTCAGAAGTGCTTGCGGCGTCGCATAATAGCCGGGGGGCAGACGTACTTGCGAAGATCGAGGAATTTTCGTCTTGATCGTAAAAGATTATTGGCGCGCTACGGGGAGACGGACGCGTAGTCCCTCGACGGCTGTGACATGTAGCAGATTGACAAAGGGTTCCGGTACGTGCAACTCTTTCGGCGTTTTCAGAGAGTAGACGTTATCAGCGAATTCTAGAGAGGCGTCCAGCTTGTGCGTCTGGAAATACTTGTTGAGTGTGTTCTGTAGGGACGTGGTTTCCGAATTCAGAGTGACGTCGCCGAAAGCGACGGGTGCGGCGTGCTCCAATAAGATGGAGGTGGCTTCGCGTTCGCCCAATTTGGGAGGTTTCACCGCACGACCTGCGTCTAACGCCTGTGCGAGCCGAGGGTCCAATTCCACGGCTTTCACGTCCACGGGTAAGACGAAGTCGTATCGCGATTTATTGTACGCGAAAGAAACGTTAAATTCCGAAAGAGCTTTTCCCAAATCCCTCTCGAGATCCGAGGTGACACGAAAAGTTCTGCCGGGTTCCACCGTGTCCTCGAAAGAAACCTCGATTTTCGCATCTTGCCTTTCCTACCCGATATTTAAAAAATCGTTACTTATGCTGAGATCCATCAGACGGACTTTATACCGATTCGAGAGCTGAAGCGGACTATCGAAAGCTACCGTGAAGGCGTTGAGTTTATTCGAGGGAAAATTATCCATGCTGGCGTTCGAGAGCAGATGGACGTAGATGTCTGACATCATTTCCCAATCTTGACCACGTCGCCGCTCGGAATCCAACTGTCGTTTTCTTTGTCGTAACCGAACCAGCGAACCAAGGAGAAGCTCTGACCGTTCACTTGCTTCTTTCTCAGCACTTTCGTTACTGGCCAAGGCTGATTGGCGTCTCGGGTTACGACGAGTACCTCGTCCGGGTAGAAAGATCTGTCCACTTCCTTACCCCGGTAATCTTCCAGGTGCACGACGGGAGGGGAGGTGTCTCTCAGGCGGGAGACGGTGAAAATCTGAGGTGACCAACTGCCTTCCGAGCTCTTATGAAAACCTTTTCTGTGTAGTAGGACCCTCACTTTATCCCCCACATTGAGCTTCTTTTTCACGGAGGGTACGACGGGCTTCCCATTTATCTTAATGAACAGCTCCAATTCGTTTTCGGACGTGACTTCGGACGGGCTGATGCCCAGAGTCCTGTGCTTGGTGTTGTTGTAGTCGCGCACGATCTTGGGAAGCGCGGAAACGAAGTGGTATTTTCCGGTTTCTCTAAAATAGCGGAATATTCTGTCGCGTAAAGTGCGTATCACGCTTTCAGCCTGCGACGCTTTGATTACTGGAGAGAAGGCGGAATACATGTGTACCTTCTTTCGTGAGAGATACTCCTTGACGGTCTTGTTGTAGAATTCCCCTCCCTTGTCGCAAAAGATGCGTGTAGGTACGTTACCTCCCCGAAAAAGTCTTATTATGGCCCTTTTCATTTCGGCGGGGCGCTTCGTCTTTAGCGGGAGGGTGCGCAGAGAGCGGGAGAGGGAATCGATTGCCACGAGAATGTAGCGGTAGCCACCGTTGAATCTCTTGTATTTTGAAAAGTCGGCGAGGTCCATTTGCCACACGTCGTTGACCTTGAGCGCGATGATGCGTCTCCTATTAAACTTTCTTCTGACCGGATGGTGGAGCGTGTAGGCATCCAGCTTTCTGAGAATGGCGAGAGCCTTCTTTTTGCTCAAGTGACGCGCTTTTCTATAGCGTTCCACACACCCCAAACCACCCGCTGGCTTTTCATATCCCTCCATAAGTCGTCGCAATGGAGGCCTGCTGCGGCTTGCGAGATTTGGGCAGAGAAATCAGCCGCAATAGTTTCGAGACTTTGGGGAACCAGGAAGGTTTCTTTCCCGCCTTACGTTGCAACAAATAATTGACGAGTTCGTAAACGGAGGAGTGTCTGATGGGCTTGCCCGACACGGAGACACAACCCTCGCGATCTCAGGAAAGAACCTTCTTTAATTCCGAGACGACCCTTTCCGCTTCCTCTTCGACCACCTCTGGAGAGAGGAGCGAATAGTCAAAGTCATTTGTAGCGTCGGACGCCTTGTTTTTATTGTCGTAGGGGTCAACTCCGTACTGCTTGAGTATGCGATACAGTGCTTGCAGTATGAGTTTCACTTTGACGTCGTCGCTCTCCTTCGAGGAAAGAATGTTTCCGATGGAGGAGGAGGTGGTCACTTCAATTCTCTTGGCCATTGGCGAAAAGGTTCAACACGGCGGAAAGCAGGAGAAAGGTGAGAAAAATGTTCCGTACTCCAAGTCTCCGCATTTCTTGCTTCGACGTCCATATTGAAGATCGCTTTCCATATGCCGCCGCTCTCACAAACTAACAACAGAACTTACGGTCCGGGCGCCCAATGAAACTTGAACCTCATGTTTTCGTCACGCGCGTGGAAATTGGCGGATATACACAACAAAGAGGCTAGATTTCGGCGCCGATTGCGCGAGTTGAGGAGGAAAAGCCAAGCTGGTTTTCAGCTCTCCGTTTCGCAAGCTTTGCCGGCGCGCACAGCCAAAACATTTCGCGTGTGGCTTGGAGGCATATTACACCTTCGTAATAGATGCAAACGAAATATTTGTTGAACTTCTGGTCAGAGTTCATTTAACCATCGAGGTACATTCTGTTGCAGACGGTGGGCGCATTGCAAGTGTGGGCGTATTGTGGGCAGGAGGGGATCGGCTACGTCGGTGTAACGATTATGTACGTTACAAGCGAGATTAATTGTATTCTTTTGTTATAGGGGACCATAGGACCCTCTCGGTTGCAACGACGCGAGTTATAAAGTGATGTACTATTCCAGCGTTCACGTTGAAACAATGCCAGCGTGATGCTCACTTCGCTTTCCTTACAGGTTGCTTCCTGTCTCAGCGGTCACATATACGTGTACAAAATTGCAACTACTCCTCACATCAAAACGTGTCTGGGGCCACTTGCTTGGACAGTTGTTCGACTGCCATTTCGTTTGAGAAACTGTCGTGTTCGTCACTACGGATCATCTTGATTGAGCTTTGCAGTGCCAGCCTGTTCGAAGTTTCGAGAATTGTGTGTACGACGTTTGGAGGACTGTCTGGTGCATCGAACGGGTTGTGTGTCCGTGCAACGTGTGCTCCATATGTGTGTGTTGGGATCAGTGAATCGTGTATGCTTTCCATTCGGCAAAGGATGATGTACTGGGTGCAATTTAAAGGTATGTGCAAGTCAATAAATTTTTGTGTTTCAGTTCCACGTCCTTGGTGCATTTTCTTCTTTTCTTTTTCTGTTATTCGAAGCCTGGTGGTAATTTTTCCGTTAGGGAACTCGAGAGGTACAGTATGGCTCACGTGTTAGTGGGTAGAAGTAACCCTTCAATACGTCCCGTACACTGGCTCCTAGCGTTAGCAGAGAGATCGCACCAGTTGTTTCTGGGGGCACAGAGCACCTCCAGCTTTTACACCACCGCGTGCCTCTTGAAGTCATCCGGCGCATTTAAAAAAATGCCAGTTGATCAGACGGTACCCATGTGTCACTACACTCTTAGAAAAAAGGTTGTAGAAATTACAACCTCTAAGGTAGCAATGGCGTGTCGCAGTTTTTACTAACTTGCTAGTAACCGTAGGTAGTAACAGCGAGGGAAGTAACTGTTACTACTTGTGCCGTTACTACGCCTTCGGTGGATACGGTAGTAACTGTTAGGACCTTTGGTAGGAACGGCTTGTCGCATTTTTTACTAACTTGCTAGTAACCGCAGGTAGTAACAGCGAGGGAAGTAACTGTTAGCACTTGTGCTGTTACTACACCTTCGGTGGACACGGTAGTAACTGTTACGACCTTTCTTATCACCTCTCCTGAGTTTATCGAATTGAAAAAAAAAACTGCAGTGTATTCAGTCAGTGCGTCGGACGAGTACATGAGAGAGACAGACCTTGTACAAACTTTTATTGGGATTCAAAGTATGTTATTGATTATGATACAGTCTTAGAGACCACAAAGTCGAAACTCGTACACGACAGACATCTGCCCGAGTGCGCCAGAGACAGACTTGCAGGTGGGGTGCCAATTTGGGAAATTGAATCAGCAAAGATAGACCATTGCAAATACAGGACAAAGGATATTATTGTGTTGGCAAGAGGTGATCCGCCACGTTTTGGTCATATTTCAATGCTGTTAGTGTGGAGTGGTTCACTGTTCATAGTGGTAAGGGAGCTTGAGACAGTTGCTTTTAACTGGCACCTCTGGGCCTACACAGTAAGTGGAACAGTCAGGGATGGTCTTGTTGTTCCCACATCTTTACCTTCGAAAGATTCGCTTGACTTGTACTTTGACTCTCTTTTAGTGCCAAAACCAGGCATAATGATAACAAAAGATTAATTGCTATAGTGAAACTCATCTTCTATTGCAACACTTGTATCAATTACACCTGCTTTGGCCACCAAGAGGTGGCTGGCAGTATTTCAAAAATAAAAAAATAAAATTAGCCCTTCCTATGCAGTTACTACCTGTGGGGTTGTAAAGAAATCCGCCTGTAGTAACCGTGCCTGTTACAACCAGTGAGCAGTTACTAGTATGGAAACTGGTAGTAATAGCAAGCAGGAGGAAGTAACTACAATAGAGGTGTAGTAACGGTAACTGTTACTACCTGGTTTCCAACCTTTTTTCTAAGAGTGTAGGTTTAGAGTGTACGAGCCCATCCTTCCTCAGCCAACTCGATGGATGGATGGATAACGGCCTTCCCTTTGTATCGGGCGGTAGCATACGCCGCCTAGCCTGCTAAGAAAGTATAATTGAATTGAAATTGAAATTTATTTACCATGAGGTATTATGTACATGGAAGGCGGCAGGGCAAAAAGTTGCTTAAGCAACTTGGCAAGGCCCCGACGCCCTAATTTCAGCACCAGCAGCATGTGTTTATACAGACATTGTTCAACAAACTACCAGCACTTGAAATAATTAAAAACCCACAAACGTCCTTGTACAATACTAAACCACAATAGAATGGTGCTACTTGCAGGTACTTAAGAACCTTTAGTGGCTGACACTAAATGTGAAATAATAAAGAAGAGAATTAACCGTATCAGTGCACCAATGATTGACGAAGAAGGTTCGAAGATAGCTTTTGTTTAGTATGTTTGTTGTTGCGTTCTGATCATATGCAATATTTAAGTATGTGTTGAGAACAGATGACAGATTGAAACGGAGTGTTTGCTTGCCGTAGTTTGTACGGCAAAAGGGGACTTTCCATTGATTACCATCACAGAGGCAGATGAGGCCATTAGAACAGTTTTCTTGAATCTCTGATAGTGTTTCGAGGAACTTCTTGTATGTGTCATTTCTAAATTTGTATGCGCAAAGTAACATGTAAGAGAAAACATTGTGCGCTTTGATTATACCAAATTCCTCAAAAACACCTTCAGTTGTGTGTAAGTACGATATGTTCATGATATGGCGAACTATTTTCTTTTGCAAAAGTAAAATCTTTCCTAGGTTACTTTTAGTTGTGGTTCCCCAGACTAGTACGCAATATGTCAGATGTGAGTGAAATAAGGCGTAGTATATTTGCTTTCTAATGTGAGTCGGCAGGAACGAGCCAGTTCTTACGACAATACCAACGATTTTTGATAACTGTGACGTGAGATGATCGACATGTGCGTTCCGTGTCATATTTTCTGAGAAATGAACTCCGAGCGTTTTGAACGATGGGACAATGGCAATGACCGTGCCACATAGCGTCAGCTCTATAGTCGTATAATAGAGATACAGTTTAGTTATTTCATAAAGTATTTGGTATTTAAAAAGCGCTATTAGTTATCCCTCTTTCTGTGCCAACAGTCGTTCAATCGATCTTTCGTCACCACCACTCCCTCGCGATTTTCAAAACCGTGCGCCTCCCACAACTCGACGCCCTCTTTTGGTGCCGGGTTAAGTCCCCTACATGATCCGCTCTTTCCCCCTCAGCGTACCAGCTACATCTCGTGTCAAAATCCCGTTGGAATTTCGCGTAACGGGCTTTGCTCAGTAGCATGCCCGTTCTTGCCTCACACCAGGGTGTCTAACTGTCCGAACCCAAAGCCGGAGCTGAACCGGAATTCTTTCACGAACCCGAACAGGAACTGAGCCGCTAAATTTTCACCGGCCCGGAACTGACCCTGAACCGGAACTAAAGAAAAAATAGTGTTCCAAACCGGTTCGAGAAACGATTCCCCGCAGGGCTCTTCTCCCTGTTGAAACAACCAGTAAGGTTTAAACTGGAAATGTTATAGGACAGACTGGAAATGCCACGGGGCCCTATCCCAGTGAAAGTAATCGAGCTCGATTACTTCAAATTTCTTCTGTCATTGGTGCACAATCGAAAAAGGCGTGAATATTAAAAGTGGTTGACACCTTCTATCAACCAATCGCCCCACGTGTTATCTTGGAAAGCGACCCGCCTTATCGGTGTTTCCTCCTGAGAATCCGAAGGCCACACCTGTGATCTGCCCGCCCTGCATTGTTGCTTCGGTTCTTCGGTGTCGGAAACAGAAAACTCTACTGGCGTAAAACTGAATTTCGTGGAAAATGCGCGGAAAAGTACGCTTGTAATTTCCTTTTTTGCTGTTTGTCATTGTTCTCGACGTACAGGTGTGCAATACGGCAATGTTTGTGTGACACCGTGATTGTACTTGGCATTTATAATTCGGTATGTGCCCGTGAGATGGCGCTGATGGCAGGCAACAAAACTGACAAAACGACAAAAACGCGAAGAATCATTGCAAAGGGTCGAACGGACACTGCATGTGGCACGAGCCGTAAACGCGTTTATGAGAAATCGGTTCGTGCTTTAAATCTTGAGCTTTATTTATAAGCTTTTCTTTATATATTTCTGTGTGTTCGTGTGCTCGCATTTCAGTATGCTTCTTTTGCTCGTGAACTGTGGGGGTGGTAATGATACCGCAAATGAGCGTTGATAGTTTTACTCAACAAACAGTGAACTTTGATCGATGAGTTTTTTGTGTGCACACCGCTACGTTGCAATAACATTGATTGTACGACGTACGGCTCTGACGACGCTTCGAAAAGCCCGCCACTTTTACGCATACGATGCCGCGATCGGCGCAGAGAAACGGTGTTACGCGGTGTTATGCGGGTTACGCAGAGAAACGGTGTCTATCATTATTAAACAAAAACGAAGAAAGATGTGAATTTCTTATTGTGACGAGCACATACAGACTTTATACAACACAATAAACGGAAATGCACATGCGGACCCATCACGAAACCCATCGCCGCTCAAAGTAATCGACCCTCCTTCGCTACATTACTTTTCAGCTTTGAAACTAATATTTTACGTCATTGTTACGTCAAAATGACGTAGGGTCACCGTCCGAGATTAGGGCCGAGAGGCTGCGAAGGAAAACTAGGTATAAATTTGAATTGAAAATGCCGGAATTTAAGGGCGGAGTATTTCGTGGCAGCCCCGCCCTACAGCTTGTGACGGAAAGTAATCGAGGTCGATTAGTTTTGACGAGGATAGGGCCCCTGGTCACACTGGAAAAGACTGGGAATAGACTGGCGATACTGGAAACAAGTTAATACTGGCAACTGGATATACTAGATTTTCACTGGGTACACTGGAAACCAGTGTACACTGGCTGTACTGGAGTTTGACTGGATACTTTGGAAACCGCAGGAAATACGCTGGAAATACGCAGTCTACCGCACTGGAGTTTCACTGGGGCAAGTGAAACTGGTACTGGATGTAATCCAGTGTACACTGATTACGGATCACATTCCGAACTGGAGTAGTGTCCTAATGAGATCAGAGATGTGTTAGTTTTACTCATAACCTTAAAAAAGTAATTAGTTGCGTCACTTATTAATCTGTATAATGCATTACTAAATCGTTACTTTTGTACAGTATGCAATTACTGGGTCATGACATCGTCTTTAAGTTGCTAACAGAGTTACATTAGCCGTCAAGAATATAATAGCATTATACATTACACGCTGTATGCACACTTGGGTCTGGAAATCATAATGAATTACGCACTCCCGCAGTTTTGTAACGCATTACCGGTAATGCGCTACTTCAAACATGATATTACATGGTTAATCAATTATACGCTAGTTGCAATCAATCCGAGTAAGTCGCTCTGATATGGAAGCTTTTTGATTTTCTGAATCTTTAACGTCGAGACGTCAGCGTTGCTAAACTGACGAATCACAGATCAATATGGATGGGTAGAAATCCGTCAGGGATTCGTCAGTTCATTTCGTCACTCCGATTTTATGTCGGAACAGTTCACTTAGAATGCGGCCCAGGACACACATTTCCGTCAGTCGTGACGTTGCACACTTCTGTGAAGTCGACAACGGCGAGCTCTTTCACCATTATCACCACCGTCGCTCAATTTAAAAAAAAACGAAAAACAAAACAAAAACACTCGCTTCATTATCGAAAAAACTCAAGGCATTCTTGATCTTTCCTGATTCACGTCCTCATACGGAATTTGTCGGCTCAATAACATAAAAAGCAGCACTGTGGAAAGTAATTAAAGTCGTTTGTTTCGGTTTCAAACCGCTGCGTCTAGCAACCATGTAGAACAAAAGAACAAAGTAGCGTTCGGCGTGCTGCCCTTTCGTCGTGGTTTCTTGTGTTGAATTCATGTCTAAGTTATCGTTGAGTTTAATCGGGAAGATATTGCATCTCGTGTGTCAAGTTTGTTTTTCTGTTCGCTATTCGTCTGACGACGCAAAAGCTGTTGTGCCAGTGCCGTGCCTCTTATATACTGTACTACACCGTGCCGTAACTACAAGTCGTACAACTTGCCGGACCAGCTTCGACCTTGCCGGTAACCTATTATTTTTTTCGTTTCGTGTTACTTATTCACGTTAAACTAACACCAGGGCGTTGTATTCTCGTCTTTTGTGTTTCGCGTGCTCTATCACATATCTTCAATGCAGTGGGTGTACCTTCGCTGTATGGGTGCAGGATTCAGTTCCTCCAGCGCTTTGTCTGCATAAATGTGATAGATATTTGTGCAAAAGAATATTGTGTTTCGCGTTGTGGATGTAGTTCCGTATCGGGACAACTGGCTTTTTTTAAAGAACAACGAATAAAAACAAAAATCTAACGCTTTTACGTGAAAGAGGAAGTAATTAGAACGAAATTCAACAGGAATGTGCCTCTATATTGCATAAAACGTATAAGAATTAAATTTTATCGCCGGTTTCTTGATGGCGATGCGGCATCTTGGCTGAGGACTTTACTGACCTAACCCGAGGCACAGTCTCGACGCCCGCACCGCCTAGTGCGTGCCTGGGGGGGGGGGGGGGGGGGGGTGCACACCGGGACCCCCAGACCCCCCAATCTGTAGAACCTAACTTAACCTAACCTCACTAAAGTCAGGTGTTTTAGCCCATTTCAACGACCCTACCTTTCGGAAGACGGCAAGTTTCAAATCCGTTAGGCATAGCATTGCCGTGTTTCTCCTGCGCTAAAAGTGAATCAGATGGGGTTGTTTAAATGCATATAAAAAAACTTCTAGTCCACAGAATTTTATAATTCTTACATTTCTAGATTCAGTATATGATCTTCTTCCACTTCTATGCGATATTTACTTTCCTAACCGTTTCAGTATTTTTTTAAAAACGAGTGGTCCCGATACGGAACTACACCCCGAGTTGTGTATGTATTGTAGGGCGCCGAAGAAAACGAGGAATAAAGCGATAGGGGGCACAAGCAGAGAGTGCGGACCCTGGCTACGAACGGACAAGAATGGTCTGGTTTCTTTACATTGGCGCAGCGGACAGGAATTCGAAAGTAATCTTTCCGTTTCCTTATGTTTATGTCGATTACTGTTGTTGCGTTGTTTCACCGCCAGTGCACAAATGGTGTTGCATTCTAGGATCAACAGATGTGGATGTCAATCATGGGTGGGCAGTTGCAAGCTGTCAAAAAAGAAAGAGCCCGGTAGTGGCCTGCTATATTTTGAACTATCCATGTTCTAAGCATTGAGGCTTTGTTGAGTGTGTCTTTGCCGTCTGTTCCAGCCTCAGAATAGTTATTTTCCACTGTATGTGTTGGTTTATCGCGATGCCTTTGGCTACTGAGAAACATCAATCACTAAAATAAGTTTGCTCGTTTACCAATGGCTAAGGAAGGTTAGAATGAATCAATGATCTTTTTATGTCGGAAATTACATGTGTTGGCAAATTTAAGTCATCGCTTGGACAGGTAACAGATGTTTGTTGATTGTTGCTGCACTGCTAACAGATAAAACTGTTTGTTTTTAAATATAGATCATGCTATTACTGCGAAGAACCCAGATGCACTTTTTAATTAATTGATGAGTGCACACAAGAAGTTACTCTTACACAACATTCACTGTGTGATTTAGCAGCTAGCTCACCCTTTGATGAAATCTCTCTAACCTTATTTCTTTTCAGAAATTGGTGCCTGATGTCAAGCACACCAAAGAAAAGGCGATACAGCATTTGCACCACATCACCTGACATATATGTGAAAGCATACTTGAGCAAATAAGGTGAGCAACTACTCAATGTCTGTAACATTTTAATTATAGGTGTTAATATGTCGAACATGCATGTTAACACATGCTAATATGTAACATGTGTTATTGTCCAAAGGTGAAACAGCTGTTTCACTTTTGGACTAAAAAGTGCCGGGAACGCGAATGCCCTCTGCTCCACCTGAGTGCGCACGCATCGCGCTCATGACAACAACACGATGAGTCTGCACAATTTCATATTAAGCAAGGGATATCGCCACTGCGAATTCACACTTCCTCGGAATTCTGCTAAACACCTGAAGCTTAATAACCCTCAAGTGTTGTCCTTCTTCGCACTTGCGCTTCCTCTTTAGTGGTTTCCTCATGTAGAGAAATTAGCAATAACAATGGTGGTGCTGCTGATGAAGGGGCTCGCCTTGTTGGCCTAATAGAGGTGGGCAACGTCACGACTGACGGGGAATGTGCGTCCTGGGGCGACTTCTAAGGGAACTGTGCCGACATATGTCTGAAAGCGTCTGAGGAAAACCCAGGAAAAACCCAAGACAGGACAGCCGGCACCGGGATTCGAATCCGGGTACCTCCCAGACTCGACGTGACATGACCAGCACGCTAACCACTGAGCCACAATGGTAATAGTACCGTGATGTTTAGCAATAACAACAAAAGTGATGTAGTAAATCACAGTGTTAGGCGCGTGCACCGCTACGGGCCCTATCAATGACGATGATGATAATGATGATAATTTGAGGTTTTTGGCGCAAAAGCGACTGAGACCATAGAGCGCCAAAATCTAAATCTGTAAATGACTCAACTTAGATGTAAAAGTAAAACGTCATCTGAAGGAACGACAAACTGACGACGCACCCCGAAAGTCGCTGGAGAGGCGTGTTAGCTTAGCTCAATTGGTAGAGCCCTGGACCGGTAATCCAGAAGATGTGGGTTCGATCCCTACAGCTGGCTAACCTTTTCAGTGACTTTCATATTTCATCGTTGATTTCTTAGGCAATTTGAGGCTTTGTTTGTATCTGTCCCTTCTATGTTTGTTCCAGCCTCAGAACATCAGTTTCTCTCTTGGTCGAAAACCGCATTGATTATAGGCTGTTATTCACTTCGAGGTAATACACCAGCCTTTTATTAACCATTCTCTCAAAAGTTTTTCCAATACAACTAGCGAGAGCAATGGGCCTATAGCTTGTAGGGTTTGATGGGTCCTTTCCTGGTTTCAGGAGAGGAATTACTGTCGCGACCTTCCATGCTGACGGCATTTGACCACTACCCCAGACGTCATTGAAAAACTTCTTTGGATTTTTCTGAGAAATGGACAAGCATGGAGTAGGTGATTCGGTCTGGGCCCGGAGCACTAACATTTACTGATGATAGTGCCTGCAGGAGCTCACGGGCAGTGAAAGGTTGGTTATATGCACAGTTCCCATCTCCCGTTGTTGTGACAATTCGCTGTTCTTCACGTCGCTTGACACTTAAGAATTTGTCTGTGTAATGGGAGGAATTTGATATATTGTGAAAGTGCTGACCCAATACATCAGCTTGTTCATTTAGGCTCCTGCATGGAATTCCATTTACCTCTAGCAGAGGGACAGAAAAACTTCTGTACTCTCCTTTGATCTTTCTGATTCTGTCCCACACTATCTTTGATGGGGTCTTGTGCGTTAAAGACGAGACAAAATTGCGCCAGGAGGACCGTTTGGCATGGCGCCGTGTCCACCTTGAATTAGCACGTGCCTTTTTGAAAGTTAGGAGGTTCTGTGCTGTGGGAAACCTACGAAAGACACCCCAAGCGCGATTTTGTTGCTTCCGTGTGTCCTCACAGTCCTTTGTCCACCATGGCTTTGAATGCCTAGGTAGACGGGAGGAGGTCTGCGGGATACTTTGAACAGCAGCTTCCAACATAACATTGGTAATACAATTGTCGGTGTCGTCGATCGACATTCCCTTAAAAGATACTAGTAGTAAAGGGCGGGCAGTGTAAGCTTAGGTGAGAGTTAGAATCCTGGACCCCTGACCCCTGCCCTGAGCCCTGCGCGTATTTTTCCCCGCGCGGCGCGTGTGCGGAGGGTTGTCCGCGCGCTTATCGGCGGGGGAGGGCTGCGCGTGCGCTCATCGTAGCGTATTTTTCAGCCTGGGCAGACTTCTTTGGTCATGCGTGGGCCGACTTCATATATTTTTACATGCATAGACATGCAAAGGATAGCCATACACAAAAGTACAAGTGAAAATATATTTATTAAAGTCATTAGGAATTATGTTATGACTCTGCGTGAACGGGAACCAACCAAAAACCTGAAGCAGAAGGAACACAATACATGTAACAATACTTATTAAAGGTATGATACAATAGCATTGAATAGGTATCACAGATCAAATACAATATTTTTTATTAACTGTAATCACACAAGTTTTCAATGAATCAGAAGGGATAGCACATTTAAAATATTCTTAATCAATGCAATTACAATCAAAATTACAAGTTTTATTATAAAAACTCTGAGACGTGAGAACCTGATAGATGTAAGTAATTCGGAGCATGATAGCTAAGTTTAATATTCCAATATGACACAAATTTAATTTCTTATGAAGTGAATAGCGCAGACATAAGGAAATAATTCGAATCAGCACATAACATTAATATAGAACCAATCATAGGCGTGTAGGGAAATAATAGCTACACCATATCAAAACGAGAAACGATCACCACATTTAATCAAAGAAGATATTCTTAATCAATATGATTACAAACAAAATTACAAGTTGTATTATAAAAAGTCTAATATTCCTATACGTGAGAACCATCAGTGCAATAGCGGGAAGCTCTAATAGTTGTATGTAATTAACTGTGAACAGCAGAGACCCTGGAAGACTATGGGACACGAACACAAGAGGAAATAAAATATATACCACTACAAAGAAGTTATTCTTAATCAAAACAACAGAGTAATCTATCATTCAGAAAATCAGAAGAAAAAATCAAACTCATCAGAAAATAGACATGTTAAAAATGAACTTCACCACATAGCACGCTCCTAGCCAACAAACAGAACAAAGAACGACACGAACACAAGAGGAAATAAAATCTATACCACTACAAAGAAGTTATTCTTAATCAAAACAACAGAGTAATCTATCATTCAGAAGAAAAAATCAAACTCATCAGAAAATAGACATGTTAAAAATGAACTTCACCATATAGCACGCTCCTAGCCAACAACCAGATATAATATTATCTGCCTTGATTTGTTGAAGACGGGTTCCGAGAGATGTACGGAAGACCATGGAAAACGAACGACAAGAACGACACGAACACAAGAGGAAATAAAATCTATACCACTACAAAGAAGTTTTCTTAATCAAAACAACAGAGTAATCTATCATTCAGAAAATGAAAAAAAATCAAACTCATCAGGAAATAGACATGTTAAAAATGAACTTCACCATATAGCACGCTCCTAGCCAACAACCAGATATAATGTTATCTGCCTTGATTTGTTGAAGACGGGTTCCGAGAGATGTATGGAAGACCATGGAACACGAACGACAAGAACGACACGAACACAAGAGGAAATAAAATCTATACCACTACAAAGAAGTTATTCTTAATCAAAACAACAGAGTAATCTATCATTCAGAAGAAAAAATCAAACTCATCAGAAAATAGACATGTTAAAAATGAACTTCACCATATAGCACGCTCCTAGCCAACAACCAGATATAATGTTATCTGCCTTGATTTGTTGAAGACGGGTTCCGAGAGATGTATGGAAGACCATGGAACACGAACGACAAGAACGACACGAACACAAGAGGAAATAAAATCTATACCACTACAAAGAAGTTATTCTTAATCAAAACAACAGAGTAATCTATCATTCAGAAGAAAAAATCAAACTCATCAGAAAATAGACATGTTAAAAATGAACTTCACCATATAGCACGCTCCTAGCCAACAACCAGATATAATGTTATCTGCCTTGATTTGTTGAAGACGGGTTCCGAGAGATGTACGGAAGACCATGGAAAACGAACGACAAGAACGACACGAACACAAGAGGAAATAAAATCTATACCACTACAAAGAAGTTTTCTTAATCAAAACAACAGAGTAATCTATCATTCAGAAAATGAAAAAAAATCAAACTCATCAGGAAATAGACATGTTAAAAATGAACTTCACCATATAGCACGCTCCTAGCCAACAACCAGATATAATGTTATCTGCCTTGATTTGTTGAAGACGGGTTCCGAGAGATGTATGGAAGACCATGGAACACGAACGACAAGAACGACACGAACACAAGAGGAAATAAAATCTATACCACTACAAAGAAGTTATTCTTAATCAAAACAACAGAGTAATCTATCATTCAGAAGAAAAAATCAAACTCATCAGAAAATAGACATGTTAAAAATGAACTTCACCATATAGCACGCTCCTAGCCAACAACCAGATATAATGTTATCTGCCTTGATTTGTTGAAGACGGGTTCCGAGAGATGTATGGAAGACCATGGAACACGAACGACAAGAACGACACGAACACAAGAGGAAATAAAATCTATACCACTACAAAGAAGTTATTCTTAATCAAAACAACAGAGTAATCTATCATTCAGAAGAAAAAATCAAACTCATCAGAAAATAGACATGTTAAAAATGAACTTCACCATATAGCACGCTCCTAGCCAACAACCAGATATAATGTTATCTGCCTTGATTTGTTGAAGACGGGTTCCGAGAGATGTACGGAAGACCATGGAAAACGAACGACAAGAACGACACGAACACAAGAGGAAATAAAATCTATACCACTACAAAGAAGTTTTCTTAATCAAAACAACAGAGTAATCTATCATTCAGAAAATGAAAAAAAATCAAACTCATCAGGAAATAGACATGTTAAAAATGAACTTCACCATATAGCACGCTCCTAGCCAACAACCAGATATAATGTTATCTGCCTTGATTTGTTGAAGACGGGTTCCGAGAGATGTATGGAAGACCATGGAACACGAACGACAAGAACGACACGAACACAAGAGGAAATAAAATCTATACCACTACAAAGAAGTTATTCTTAATCAAAACAACAGAGTAATCTATCATTCAGAAAATGAAAAAAAATCAAACTCATCAGGAAATAGACATGTTAAAAATGAACTTCACCATATAGCACGCTCCTAGCCAACAACCAGATATAATGTTATCTGCCTTGATTTGTTGAAGACGGGTTCCGAGAGATGTATGGAAGACCATGGAACACGAACGACAAGAACGACACGAACACAAGAGGAAATAAAATCTATACCACTACAAAGAAGTTATTCTTAATCAAAACAACAGAGTAATCTATCATTCAGAAAATGAAAAAAAATCAAACTCATCAGGAAATAGACATGTTAAAAATGAACTTCACCATATAGCACGCTCCTAGCCAACAACCAGATATAATGTTATCTGCCTTGATTTGTTGAAGACGGGTTCCGAGAGATGTATGGAAGACCATGGAACACGAACGACAAGAACGACACGAACACAAGAGGAAATAAAATCTATACCACTACAAAGAAGTTATTCTTAATCAAAACAACAGAGTAATCTATCATTCAGAAGAAAAAATCAAACTCATCAGAAAATAGACATGTTAAAAATGAACTTCACCATATAGCACGCTCCTAGCCAACAACCAGATATAATGTTATCTGCCTTGATTTGTTGAAGACGGGTTCCGAGAGATGTATGGAAGACCATGGAACACGAACGACAAGAACGACACGAACACAAGAGGAAATAAAATCTATACCACTACAAAGAAGTTATTCTTAATCAAAACAACAGAGTAATCTATCATTCAGAAAATGAAAAAAAATCAAACTCATCAGGAAATAGACATGTTAAAAATGAACTTCACCATATAGCACGCTCCTAGCCAACAACCAGATATAATGTTATCTGCCTTGATTTGTTGAAGACGGGTTCCGAGAGATGTACGGAAGACCATGGAAAACGAACGACAAGAACGACACGAACACAAGAGGAAATAAAATCTATACCACTACAAAGAAGTTTTCTTAATCAAAACAACAGAGTAATCTATCATTCAGAAAATGAAAAAAAATCAAACTCATCAGGAAATAGACATGTTAAAAATGAACTTCACCATATAGCACGCTCCTAGCCAACAACCAGATATAATGTTATCTGCCTTGATTTGTTGAAGACGGGTTCCGAGAGATGTATGGAAGACCATGGAACACGAACGACAAGAACGACACGAACACAAGAGGAAATAAAATCTATACCACTACAAAGAAGTTATTCTTAATCAAAACAACAGAGTAATCTATCATTCAGAAAATGAAAAAAAATCAAACTCATCAGGAAATAGACATGTTAAAAATGAACTTCACCATATAGCACGCTCCTAGCCAACAACCAGATATAATGTTATCTGCCTTGATTTGTTGAAGACGGGTTCCGAGAGATGTATGGAAGACCATGGAACACGAACGACAAGAACGACACGAACACAAGAGGAAATAAAATCTATACCACTACAAAGAAGTTATTCTTAATCAAAACAACAGAGTAATCTATCATTCAGAAGAAAAAATCAAACTCATCAGAAAATAGACATGTTAAAAATGAACTTCACCATATAGCACGCTCCTAGCCAACAACCAGATATAATGTTATCTGCCTTGATTTGTTGAAGACGGGTTCCGAGAGATGTATGGAAGACCATGGAACACGAACGACAAGAACGACACGAACACAAGAGGAAATAAAATCTATACCACTACAAAGAAGTTATTCTTAATCAAAACAACAGAGTAATCTATCATTCAGAAAATGAAAAAAAATCAAACTCATCAGGAAATAGACATGTTAAAAATGAACTTCACCATATAGCACGCTCCTAGCCAACAACCAGATATAATGTTATCTGCCTTGATTTGTTGAAGACGGGTTCCGAGAGATGTATGGAAGACCATGGAACACGAACGACAAGAACGACACGAACACAAGAGGAAATAAAATCTATACCACTACAAAGAAGTTATTCTTAATCAAAACAACAGAGTAATCTATCATTCAGAAAATGAAAAAAAATCAAACTCATCAGGAAATAGACATGTTAAAAATGAACTTCACCATATAGCACGCTCCTAGCCAACAACCAGATATAATGTTATCTGCCTTGATTTGTTGAAGACGGGTTCCGAGAGATGTATGGAAGACCATGGAACACGAACGACAAGAACGACACGAACACAAGAGGAAATAAAATCTATACCACTACAAAGAAGTTATTCTTAATCAAAACAACAGAGTAATCTATCATTCAGAAAATGAAAAAAAATCAAACTCATCAGGAAATAGACATGTTAAAAATGAACTTCACCATATAGCACGCTCCTAGCCAACAACCAGATATAATGTTATCTGCCTTGATTTGTTGAAGACGGGTTCCGAGAGATGTACGGAAGACCATGGAAAACGAACGACAAGAACGACACGAACACAAGAGGAAATAAAATCTATACCACTACAAAGAAGTTATTCTTAATCAAAACAACAGAGTAATCTATCATTCAGAAAATGAAAAAAAATCAAACTCATCAGGAAATATACATGTTAAAAATGAACTTCACCATATAGCATGCTCCTAGCCAACAACCAGATATAATGTTATCTGCCTTGATTTGTTGAAGACGGGTTCCGAGAGATGTATGGAAGACCATGGAACACGAACGACAAGAACGACACGAACACAAGAGGAAATAAAATCTATACCACTACAAAGAAGTTATTCTTAATCAAAACAACAGAGTAATCTATCATTCAGAAGAAAAAATCAAACTCATCAGAAAATAGACATGTTAAAAATGAACTTCACCATATAGCACGCTCCTAGCCAACAACCAGATATAATGTTATCTGCCTTGATTTGTTGAAGACGGGTTCCGAGAGATGTACGGAAGACCATGGAAAACGAACGACAAGAACGACACGAACACAAGAGGAAATAAAATCTATACCACTACAAAGAAGTTATTCTCAATCAAAACAACAGAGTAATCTATCATTCAGAAAATGAAAAAAAATCAAACTCATCAGGAAATAGACATGTTAAAAATGAACTTCACCATATAGCACGCTCCTAGCCAACAACCAGATATAATGTTATCTGCCTTGATTTGTTGAAGACGGGTTCCGAGAGATGTACGGAAGACCATGGAAAACGAACGACAAGAACGACACGAACACAAGAGGAAATAAAATCTATACCACTACAAAGAAGTTATTCTTAATCAAAACAACAGAGTAATCTATCATTCAGAAAATGAAAAAAAATCAAACTCATCAGGAAATAGACATGTTAAAAATGAACTTCACCATATAGCACGCTCCTAGCCAACAACCAGATATAATGTTATCTGCCTTGATTTGTTGAAGACGGGTTCCGAGAGATGTATGGAAGACCATGGAACACGAACGACAAGAACGACACGAACACAAGAGGAAATAAAATCTATACCACTACAAAGAAGTTATTCTTAATAAAACAACAGAGTAATCTATCATTCAGAAGAAAAAAATCAAACTCATCAGAAAATAGACATGTTAAAAATGAACTTCACCATATAGCACGCTCCTAGCCAACAACCAGATATAATGTTATCTGCCTTGATTTGTTGAAGACGGGTTCCGAGAGATGTATGGAAGACCATGGAACACGAACGACAAGAACGACACGAACACAAGAGGAAATAAAATCTATACCACTACAAAGAAGTTATTCTTAATCAAAACAACAGAGTAATCTATCATTCAGAAAATGAAAAAAAATCAAACTCATCAGGAAATAGACATGTTAAAAATGAACTTCACCATATAGCACGCTCCTAGCCAACAACCAGATATAATGTTATCTGCCTTGATTTGTTGAAGACGGGTTCCGAGAGATGTACGGAAGACCATGGAAAACGAACGACAAGAACGACACGAACACAAGAGGAAATAAAATCTATACCACTACAAAGAAGTTATTCTTAATCAAAACAACAGAGTAATCTATCATTCAGAAAATGAAAAAAAATCAAACTCATCAGGAAATAGACATGTTAAAAATGAACTTCACCATATAGCACGCTCCTAGCCAACAACCAGATATAATGTTATCTGCCTTGATTTGTTGAAGACGGGTTCCGAGAGATGTACGGAAGACCATGGAAAACGAACGACAAGAACGACACGAACACAAGAGGAAATAAAATCTATACCACTACAAAGAAGTTATTCTTAATCAAAACAACAGAGTAATCTATCATTCAGAAAATGAAAAAAAATCAAACTCATCAGGAAATAGACATGTTAAAAATGAACTTCACCATATAGCACGCTCCTAGCAAACAACCAGATATAATGTTATCTGCCTTGATTTGTTGAAGACGGGTTCCGAGAGATGTACGGAAGACCATGGAAAACGAACGACAAGAACGACACGAACACAAGAGGAAATAAAATCTATACCACTACAAAGAAGTTATTCTTAATCAAAACAACAGAGTAATCTATCATTCAGAAAATGAAAAAAAATCAAACTCATCAGGAAATAGACATGTTAAAAATGAACTTCACCATATAGCACGCTCCTAGCCAACAACCAGATATAATGTTATCTGCCTTGATTTGTTGAAGACGGGTTCCGAGAGATGTACGGAAGACCATGGAAAACGAACGACAAGAACGACACGAACACAAGAGGAAATAAAATCTATACCACTACAAAGAAGTTATTCTTAATCAAAACAACAGAGTAATCTATCATTCAGAAAATGAAAAAAAATCAAACTCATCAGGAAATAGACATGTTAAAAATGAACTTCACCATATAGCACGCTCCTAGCCAACAACCAGATATAATGTTATCTGCCTTGATTTGTTGAAGACGGGTTCCGAGAGATGTATGGAAGACCATGGAACACGAACGACAAGAACGACACGAACACAAGAGGAAATAAAATCTATACCACTACAAAGAAGTTATTCTTAATCAAAACAACAGAGTAATCTATCATTCAGAAGAAAAAATCAAACTCATCAGAAATAGACATGTTAAAAATGAACTTCACCATATAGCACGCTCCTAGCCAACAACCAGATATAATGTTATCTGCCTTGATTTGTTGAAGACGGGTTCCGAGAGATGTATGGAAGACCATGGAACACGAACGACAAGAACGACACGAACACAAGAGGAAATAAAATCTATACCACTACAAAGAAGTTATTCTTAATCAAAACAACAGAGTAATCTATCATTCAGAAAATGAAAAAAAATCAAACTCATCAGGAAATAGACATGTTAAAAATGAACTTCACCATATAGCACGCTCCTAGCCAACAACCAGATATAATGTTATCTGCCTTGATTTGTTGAAGACGGGTTCCGAGAGATGTACGGAAGACCATGGAAAACGAACGACAAGAACGACACGAACACAAGAGGAAATAAAATCTATACCACTACAAAGAAGTTATTCTTAATCAAAACAACAGAGTAATCTATCATTCAGAAAATGAAAAAAAATCAAACTCATCAGGAAATAGACATGTTAAAAATGAACTTCACCATATAGCACGCTCCTAGCCAACAACCAGATATAATGTTATCTGCCTTGATTTGTTGAAGACGGGTTCCGAGAGATGTATGGAAGACCATGGAACACGAACGACAAGAACGACACGAACACAAGAGGAAATAAAATCTATACCACTACAAAGAAGTTATTCTTAATCAAAACAACAGAGTAATCTATCATTCAGAAGAAAAAATCAAACTCATCAGAAAATAGACATGTTAAAAATGAACTTCACCATATAGCACGCTCCTAGCCAACAACCAGATATAATGTTATCTGCCTTGATTTGTTGAAGACGGGTTCCGAGAGATGTACGGAAGACCATGGAAAACGAACGACAAGAACGACACGAACACAAGAGGAATAAAATCTATACCACTACAAAGAAGTTATTCTTAATCAAAACAACAGAGTAATCTATCATTCAGAAAATGAAAAAAAAATCAAACTCATCAGGAAATAGACATGTTAAAAATGAACTTCACCATATAGCACGCTCCTAGCCAACAACCAGATATAATGTTATCTGCCTTGATTTGTTGAAGACGGGTTCCGAGAGATGTACGGAAGACCATGGAAAACGAACGACAAGAACGACACGAACACAAGAGGAAATAAAATCTATACCACTACAAAGAAGTTATTCTTAATCAAAACAACAGAGTAATCTATCATTCAGAAAATGAAAAAAAATCAAACTCATCAGGAAATAGACATGTTAAAAATGAACTTCACCATATAGCACGCTCCTAGCCAACAACCAGATATAATGTTATCTGCCTTGATTTGTTGAAGACGGGTTCCGAGAGATGTATGGAAGACCATGGAACACGAACGACAAGAACGACACGAACACAAGAGGAAATAAAATCTATACCACTACAAAGAAGTTATTCTTAATCAAAACAACAGAGTAATCTATCATTCAGAAGAAAAAATCAAACTCATCAGAAAATAGACATGTTAAAAATGAACTTCACCATATAGCATGCTCCTAGCCAACAACCAGATATAATGTTATCTGCCTTGATTTGTTGAAGACGGGTTCCGAGAGATGTACGGAAGACCATGGAAAACGAACGACAAGAACGACACGAACACAAGAGGAAATAAAATCTATACCACTACAAAGAAGTTATTCTTAATCAAAACAACAGAGTAATCTATCATTCAGAAGAAAAAATCAAACTCATCAGAAAATAGACATGTTAAAAATGAACTTCACCATATAGCATGCTCCTAGCCAACAACCAGATATAATGTTATCTGCCTTGATTTGTTGAAGACGGGTTCCGAGAGATGTACGGAAGACCATGGAAAACGAACGACAAGAACGACACGAACACAAGAGGAAATAAAATCTATACCACTACAAAGAAGTTATTCTTAATCAAAACAACAGAGTAATCTATCATTCAGAAAATGAAAAAAAATCAAACTCATCAGGAAATAGACATGTTAAAAATGAACTTCACCATATAGCACGCTCCTAGCCAACAACCAGATATAATGTTATCTGCCTTGATTTGTTGAAGACGGGTTCCGAGAGATGTATGGAAGACCATGGAACACGAACGACAAGAACGACACGAACACAAGAGGGAATAAAATCTATGCCACTACAAAGGAAGTTATTCTTAATCAAAACAACAGAGTAATCTATCATTCAGAAAATGAAAAAAAATCAAACTCATCAGGAAATAGACATGTTAAAAATGAACTTCACCATATAGCACGCTCCTAGCCAACAACCAGATATAATGTTATCTGCCTTGATTTGTTGAAGACGGGTTCCGAGAGATGTATGGAAGACCATGGAACACGAACGACAAGAACGACACGAACACAAGAGGGAATAAAATCTATGCCACTACAAAGGAAGTTATTCTTAATCAAAACAACAGAGTAATCTATCATTCAGAAAATGAAAAAAAATCAAACTCATCAGGAAATAGACATGTTAAAAATGAACTTCACCATATAGCACGCTCCTAGCCAACAACCAGATATAATGTTATCTGCCTTGATTTGTTGAAGACGGGTTCCGAGAGATGTACGGAAGACCATGGAAAACGAACGACAAGAACGACACGAACACAAGAGGAAATAAAATCTATACCACTACAAAGAAGTTATTCTTAATCAAAACAACAGAGTAATCTATCATTCAGAAAATGAAAAAAAATCAAACTCATCAGGAAATAGACATGTTAAAAATGAACTTCACCATATAGCACGCTCCTAGCAAACAACCAGATATAATGTTATCTGCCTTGATTTGTTGAAGACGGGTTCCGAGAGATGTACGGAAGACCATGGAAAACGAACGACAAGAACGACACGAACACAAGAGGAAATAAAATCTATACCACTACAAAGAAGTTATTCTTAATCAAAACAACAGAGTAATCTATCATTCAGAAAATGAAAAAAAATCAAACTCATCAGAAAATAGACATGTTAAAAATGAACTTCACCATATAGCACGCTCCTAGCCAACAACCAGATATAATGTTATCTGCCTTGATTTGTTGAAGACGGGTTCCGAGAGATGTATGGAAGACCATGGAACACGAACGACAAGAACGACACGAACACAAGAGGGAATAAAATCTATGCCACTACAAAGGAAGTTATTCTTAATCAAAACAACAGAGTAATCTATCATTCAGAAAATGAAAAAAATCAAACTCATCAGGAAATAGACATGTTAAAAATGAACTTCACCATGTAGCACGCTCCCAGCCAACAAACAGAACACGAACGACAAGAACACAAGAGGAAATAAAATCTATTCCAATACAAAGAAGATATTCCACTTCACCACATAGCACGCTCCTAGCCAACAAACAGAACAAAGAACGACACGAACACAAGAGGAAATAAAATCTATACAAATACAAAGAAGATATTCCACTTCACCACATAGCACACTCCTAGCCAACAAACAGAACAAAGAACGACACGAACACAAGAGGAAATAAAATCTATACCACTACAAAGAAGATATTCATAATCAAAACAACATAGTAATCTATCATTCAGTAGCTCATCAGAAAATAGACATGTTAAAAATGAACTTCACCACATAGCACGCTCCTAGCCAACAAACAGAACAAAGAACGACACGAACACAAGAGTGAATAAAATATATACCACTACAACGAAGATATTCCTGATCAAAACAACAGAGTAATCTATCATTCAGAAAATCAGAAGAAAAAATCAATCTCATCAGAAAATAGACATGTTAAAAATGAACTTCACCATATAGCACGCTCCTAGCCAACAACCAGATCTAATGATATCTGACCTGATTTGTTGAAGACGGGTGCCGATAGATGTATGGAAGACCACGGAACACGAGCGACAAGAGGAAATAATATCTATACCACTACAAAGAAGATATTCTTAATCAATACGACTACAATCATATTACAAATTGTATTATAAAAAGTCTGAGACGTGAGAACCATCTTTGCAATAGCGTAAATATCTGTCATAACATTTCGTGCGCAATAGGGAATCTCAGTTTCATATTCCAACATTACTCAACTTTTAATTTCTTATTAAGTGAACAGCATAGACGTAAGGAAATAACGAGAAACAACACAATCAACATCTACAATTAATAGAGAGCCAAACCTGCGCACCATCCAACACATAGAGAAATAATAGCTAATCAATCTATCAATGGCGAAATAGCACAGACTTAACGCTGAGGAACAGAGGAACACGCGGCGACACGTAAACTCTGAACTCTGATTGTTCTTTGAATAAACTCCAGTTTGCTTCTCGAAGCTTCCAGCGAGGCTGACGTGTTGTTGTACTTGAAACATACGTCAACTTCACTGGGAAGTGAACACTGCCCATCGGATTTGTCATCGCTGCCCACGCAATGTCTGGGAACAGCGATGGGCTGCAAAAGGACAAGTCAATGGCGGAAGAAGATTGCGTGGCTGTATGGAGGTATGTTGGTGAACCTGTGTTAAGAAGACATATGGGTCGAGCAAGTAAGATCCTCTCTAACATTTTCCCCCAACTATCGACTTTAGAGCTCCCCCACAGATAGTTGTGTGCATTAAAGTCTCCCAAGACAATGAAATGAGGTGGGAGTTGCTGAAGTTGCTCAATGTCCGGTTATAATATTCTTTCTGAAGGAGAGAGGTACACAGAACAGACAGTTACAAGTTTGTTTAGACAGATTTGGACTGCAACAGCTTCTAGCTCACTTGCAACAGAAATAGCTTGAGCCGGAAGTGATCGTGGTACGATCACAGCCACACCGCCAGCTGTTCGTGCGCTGTTCATGCGGTCTTTCCTAAACATGATATAGTGCCTGTGGGGATTCATGTTTTGTGCACTCAGATAAGTTTCTTGTAGGCATGCACACATAGTGTTATTCTTGTCTAGAATGTCCTTAATATCTTCTAAATTGGAATAGAATCCTCGACAATTCCACTGCTAGATAACCTGGTCCATAGCAGGGAAAAGGACGGGCAAAAGAAATAGAAGCGCATAACACTGCACAGTACCTCGGATGTGTGCGGACATTGACTGTCTTCTCATGTTTGGATTGTGGTTGAGGGGGCTGTACTCTAGGTGCAGGTACCCTTTGCTGATCTTTGGGTTTTGTGCCCCTGCCTCTGCCCTTTTCCCTTTTCTCCATAGCCTGGGAAAAAGAAGGAAGACTCGACGACGACTTCTGCGACGAGCAGTCACCGTCGTCGACGTCCATACTATGACTTGCATTTAGAGGCGAGCACTGAGTGCTACCCTCCCAGATGGAGAGGTTGCCAGCAGCCTCTACGGAAGCTGTTGCCACCTCGTTAGTACTACCAGCCACTTGGCTGGGAGCAGATACTGGAGGAGGGGACATTTCCATGTCCTTCTTCTTTTGTTGGGGAGCGTGGAGTGGAGGCCCAACGGTTTGGGTCTCCACGGACAATCTGAGGGGCGCCACTCCCCTGCGCACCACCTCAGAGAAAGAACCTTTCTTGTGGAACTCTAGTTGGACCTTAGCTGCTTTGTATCAGATGTTATGTTCTGTTCTAATCTTGAGGACTTGTTTTTTGTCTTGCCATCGAGGGCAGGACCTGGAATATACTGGGTTCCCACCCTGGCAGTTCACACATTTAAAGTCATTCTGGCAGGTTTCTGACATGTGGTCCTTTCCAGAGCATTTGGGGCATGTCGTCTGTCCCCGACAAATCTGTGAGCTGTGCCCAAAGCGCTGGCATTTGAAACAGCGCTTCGGGTTGGGAATAAAGGGTCTAACGTGACAGTTGAGATAGCCGGCTTTTATGGTCGATGGGAGTGTGTGACGCCTAAACGAAAGGATTACATGTTTTGTGGGAATCTCTCTGCCCTCTCTGCGCATGGTTATTCTTCTTGCAGAAACAACACCCTCTTCCGTCAAACCGTCCTCAATTTCAGACTCTGGACAGTCCAGCAGCTCGTCTTGAGAGATCACGCCCTTCACTGTGTTCAGTGTTCTGTGAGGCGTTACCGTCACAGGTATATCGCCAATCTGTTTCAGTGACTCTAAAGCTGTACTCTGCTGCTTGGTTTGCACCTCAATCTGGATATTCCCTGTACGAAGCTTCCTGGCCTGATACGACTTCCCTATTGCTTGTTCGATAACCTTGGCTGTCACAAACGATGATAACTTGCCTAAAGTACCAGTGTCATTGTCAGCACGAATTATCAAAAACTTTGGAAACCACGTTTCCGCAGATGTTTCTAAGAAATTCATTGCTTGTCCTTCTCTGCGGAACCGTTTTCGGTCCCTATCGTTTCTTTTAGGGTTACATGATGCCATAAAAGAATATGCAATGTTCTGTGCAAATGCCCTGCCGTCCACCACGGAACCCAACCACGGGATCGCGCTCCACGCGATAACATGTACGTTCGCACTATACCCAAGTGCAGCTTCGCCAGAGGTGAAAGAACTGCACACGGTTGACCCTTGCTGCCAAAGAAGGTGAAATGAGAAAGGGTAAGAGAGGAGAGGGCAGAAAGAAAAAGTAATGAAAAGGGAGATGGCGACTAGCTGAATAGTCCTGGCCGAGCCTTCCAGGACCACCCGTCTATGGGAAGCAGGGGCCAAAGCAGTGTGTTGCTTTCCCGGAGGGGCCCCTAAGGGTCCAACCAAACCCCCGAGTCCACTCAACTGCCATGACCTCCTTTCCCGAGACACGGGACAGCCACGCACAGCTATACGTGGGGGTCTCCCTCCTGCGGCGACCCAACCGTTGGTGCAGGAGGGTGCTACTGCGGCTGCTGCCGGGCGAGGGGGGGGCGCCAAGTTCCCGACGCCGGACCCTACCGATGACCATTCATGTGGGACATGGTTTAGGTTAGTAGACGCCGGGGCAACGAACAAACGCGGAAAGAAGCGCATTGACGGAACAAACACGAAAGGCATTATGTGGGTTCCTCAGTTATTAAAATACGCCCCTGTAAAGGCCGGCAAAGCCGTCATCGCTGCTGATTGTTTGATTATCTGTTACAGCTTGTCAAATAAATACGTTGCCATTTCTTTTCTGTTGTGTTCGTTCGGGTGTGTGTGTTCTCAAGTGTTGTGTTCGTTCGGGCGTTGAAGGAAGGATTCGCGATCACCACAAAATCAAGATAACCTTACTCGTGTCTCTGCTTATACATCAGTATGCTATTTTGTTCTGTAAGACCAGACTGACGTATAAAGTTGCGGACACCGTCTCGCGCGACAGTACCACCGTTTATAGCGTGATGGCAGTGACTAATGTTTTCCCATTTCTTCTTTCGTTTTCATGTCGTTCGCAGGTCCGCCATTCCATACACACGACCCAGGCAGCACAATGTACTGAAAGTCGAGTGCAATAGGGGTGGAGGGGTAGGTGGAAGGCCTTGAACACACTCGTGAAACTAAAGAACATTGATAAGACACATACCGTCCACCCCTATTGCACTCGACTTTCAGTACATTGTGCTGCTTGGGGATATACTGGTGTTTTTGTAGAAGACGTCACGTCATGTTCCCTACATTTTAAGTTATTTTCGGAGAGTGCGGATGATTCCCTGACTATATACTACCTGAACCTTCATGAATTCGCATGAACGGGTTCGAATTGTTATTCTTTGCGCTCCGGAGCTGAACCGGAACCGAACCGAAACTTCTGAACCTGAACCGAAGCCGTATTTTTTTCGGTTCGACACCCTGCCTCAAACAACGTGCTCCAGGACGAATTCTCAAACAGTTTCTCTCTCTTCCGGCAGTGCCATGTATACCAAACGGAGTCTGGCCATTAGGAGGAGCCTGAAAAAGAGGCTCGACTTGTCAACCAAACTTAGGCGCATTTCATTGGTTACCGTTTTCCATGGGAGCGGCCATGACACCAAATTTTCTCCAAGATGGAGGATGATAGCTTGGAACGGCGAAGGCGGATATTTCGTGACAAAAAATTTTCACAGACTACTTTAATTTCATACTGTGAGTATGTATCCTCATGTAGCATCTGCAAATTTAGCTTCAACTTTCGGTCCGCTATCATTATTTACGCGAAAATGGGATGTTTGGTCGCTAACGCTAGGCCTAGTTTAGAGCGTGATACCAAGAAAATAGCAAGAAAGACGACCTTTATACGTAGGATTTTGCATTATATAATTGCATTTTATTTATGCATACATTTTTGCTCATTTTTGATTCGATCTACATACATTATAATATTTGAAACTTGATACCGGCAGTCGTCTGCTACGAAGAAGCGGTTGTTCAGCTCTCCTGGCCAGTCATTCTGCCAACAACCATTTCTGCAATTCTGAGCCTTCCCAACATGCCTCTCCCAGTGCAGATGGCGTTTATAAAAGTGGGCGCAAAATCCGTCGTTTTCGTCTGTCACCAGTGAAATCTGTTTCAATCCGAATCAGTCGAGGAGCGACGAAATCCTTTCTGGAAAGTGGCTATTTTCAGGGGAGGAATGGTGCCTGAAGTTGAGAGTATGCTGCTGCTTCTCTGTCGTTTATGCCAGGCCTTTCCTTTATGGAAGGGAGCGCAAACATCAAAAGAAAGCTGACGCACGAAATGTCATGCACCCAGCCATCGCGCGCAAGGTTAGATAAGGCGCGGCTGTTGTTATCACATGTCACAAAATCGCGTTCACTACCAAACAGCACAATGTACTGAAAGTCGGGTGCAATAGGGGTGGACGGTATGTGTCTTATCCATGTTCTTTACCGTCATGAGTCTGTTTAAGGCCTTCCACCTAGCCGTCCACCCCTACGTACTCGACTTTCAGTACATTGTGCTGCTTGGGTACAGTTTTGTATGTATGTGTGTGTGTTTACGGAGTTCCCACGAGCGAATAGGCGGCGCCACCGCGTACACGTCTTCAAGCCCAAATTTTAGTGAACTAACAATACCTCACAAAAATATCGTAAAGCTTCGTTAAAGTTTTAACGTAGAGCTAATCTAATTCTATCATCCAAGACCAATTTCATGAAAATCGAGTAATCCCTTGTGGCGCTATGCAATTTTGAAAATGCATGGGAAATCCCATAGACACCGAGTAGCGCTTCGGCGGCTTGCTTTTTTGCGACCTCTGCGGGATGTTCTGTCGTAAGCTGCAGGACGCGAAGCCAGGTGTTGTACGTATACGAGTGCATGAGATGGAGAGTCAGATCGATATGGTTATTACGTCCAAGGTATCCAATATGTAAGAAGTGAGGGAACACAAGCAGCATTAATTCACACCACTGTGTGGCGGATAACAGTATTTTGGAGGAGGCAATTAAAAAAGCAACAAGAACGTTGCGTCCCTGCATGTTGAATACATTTTCGTGAAAAAAAAAAAGGCTAGGAAGCAAGCGGGCTGGTGAAGGTGATACATAACGTAAAACCCTGAGACTAGGGGACACGAATGGACAGACACAACAGGAAGTTTCTTTTTTGCCACTTCGTGTTTGTGCCTGGCCCTTTGTGTTCCCTAGTCCCGGGGTTTTTACATTATGCATCCTTGTTTTATGTTATGCACTGCCATGAATCCGTAACGGACAGTAGACCTCTCCCTGTTTGTAAACAAATGACGTCATAGTGTTCGTCAGCGCCACTAGTTTGGTAGAGTTGAACTGTACTCGAAGCTATTTGGCGAACAAGGTCGCGCCCGCAAACGAAGGGCTTTAGGGGATTACGATGATCCCTGAAAGGGACGCGATCATCGGTTCTACTTTTCTTTCAATAGGAGGCAGCGAACAAGTGTCCATTCGTGGAAACCAGCTCTCCCCGTCCGATCTGTTTCGGCCTGTCTACCAACGTTATGATGACGTTTCTGGGTTAGATGTTTATAGGGAGGGGGAATATACGCTTAGTCCAAGAAAGAGAACGAAAGTAAGCCATAGGCAATGCGGGCTTGATATTCTACTTAAAAAAAGAAAAAAAAAGAAAAGGGGTTAGGCAAGGTGCCTCTGCTCGTCACACTTCGCATCACAAACGAAATGGTTGCTAGTTTCCCAAAGCTATGAAACAGCCTGGCTTACCAAACACAGTAAATCATGTGAAGAAATACGATATAACCATGTCATGCAAAGAACGAGTTGGACCCGCGTAGCGGCTCGCGTAACACGGTAAAATTTTGCCCAGTGCCAGTTTCTATAAATCACATTGCAACTACGTCGCAGTTGACGTTTTTGGTAGCTATTTTGCACGACGAGCACAATGCAAAGATACCGCGAACGCCAATGTGTTAGATGTGATTCGCCCTCCTGCTGTCGCTGAAGAGCGCTCCGCAAGGTGGCGCTTCGTTGGAGGAGAAACACGTTTGCCCAGGTATGCCCCCGTCAGCTGAGACGCTTTCTCCTGCATGCGTGCGGTGATTGCTGGGAGACAGACGCAGGACGTGGGAAATGACCCCACGTAGTCTTGGAGAATCCGAAACTATGAAATTTCGTGTGTGAGTCCTTCGAAAATTCATGAGAGCGCATAATATTCACAAACGGCACTTATATTTTCTGCAACGAGAATACGAGTGAGGTTACCTTACCATTCGATATAAAATAAATAACGTTTTTTGTGTGTGTGCGTGTTTCGAACTTTCTGCAGACGTGCGTCTGTCAACTCCAAAGTACTGTGAATGGCCTATGTTACAAGGGTAAGTCCTTTGCACTTGCGAATGGGCGGTGATCCAAGCCATGCGTCGTCGGTCTCCGTCTTTCACCGAATATACCAATCGCTGTTTGCAAACAGTCTACGTCAGAACGGCAGTTGTCGGGACCCGTCGTTGGCAAGATAAAGCCACATGCGTTGACTGCCGCTGATCACATGAGTTGTTTTGCTGGTTGTTTCCGATGATGGATGCCATGGCTGGTGCCACGGTCATGGATGATGCGTTCCAGTAGCAGATGATCGATAGAACAGAAAGATATCGATAGGGCCGTTGCAGCGAAGTTTGCGCGGCACCATTTCGGGACCAGGCGGCCACGGATCCAAGAGAGTTTCCTCAGCGGGTTCTGCGTGGTGTTCCACGCGGTAATGCACAAAGGAAAGTTACAGAACCTGCAAGAATCCCACAGAAAAAGGTGTGCATATTGCCAAGTGCGAACAACTCTATAGACCGTGTATTTCAAAGTGCTGCGTCGTCTGCTAAGCTTCCGCGTCTTGTTAACTTTGGGTGCAGATGTTTGCTTGCTCGAGCTCCCTGGCCCGCAGAAAGAGGTCTATAGTGGCAAGCCTGTTATTATTCAGAGCCTTCACAGCTGTGGGTGATTAGGGGTAGTCGCTGGTGTCATCTGTACCTCGTGCCTGCATAAAGTTAGCAAGTTTCACACTGTGTTAGTCGCCATTCGATTTTCATGGAACATCCGAATATCCCTACAAGTGACTAAGCTCTCAGAGTTAGGAGTTGGTGCGGTGCACACACAGGGGTGCCCTACAATACATTCGACCCATAGAGATAGCGTGCTGGTCGACGCCATCTTGTCGTGGCCTGAAAACATGGCGGCGCCCATGGTCGGCGATCAAGCCCGGTGTAAACAACGCGATTTCCGCCTCTGCCTGTCATTTTATAACTTCATTTGCCTCTAGTGGACTGTCGTAATTAGCTTAAGTCATACTGGAAGCAAATCAAGTACAGGAGGACAGCCATATGTTTCCTTACAGTTCGGATAAAATAAGACGTTCACACCGCCAAGCAAGACAAACGAAGTCCTCTTCTAGGGGGTATGCAGATTTCTTCTTCGATTTCTTTCATTGAAGACTTCAGTAACATGATCAATAACACCTATAAGGACACAGTTTCCACCTTTGAATGGTGCAACGAAATCTAGACAAGGATGACTGCTGGAATACAGAAAAATGTGCAAAACCAGTCTAAACTGCAAATAAACAAACGAGGGCCTCTAAAAAAAATAGACAGGGTGTAAACGGTAGAATAAAATGAACATAACACAGAACTGCGAGTGTGTTATTTGCACAGTGACACAAGTAAACCTGACTAAACCGAACTTCACTATTTACACAGCATGATTGGCATACACAACATCTACAAGGCTCAGGAGGACATAAAAGTAGCTCACGTGATACAGAATAAAAAAAAATATTTTGTTGCATTTGACAGCTTTAGCTATATAACTATACAAAAACGTGGTACTATTTACAAACCCCAATGATGACATATCCAATGTATCGAATGATACACCTTCTGCAAGTATGGCCTACTGCCCTTTGAATTGGGTGAGCTTTGTGAAAAGCTGGCGACACCTACGCTTATGCAGCTCCTCTGCACGTGTCTTGGCTGCATGACGCATACGTATACTTAAATACCTCTGGGCAACAGACCTTATCAAGTGAAAAAAGTGATTTTCAAGGCATGTCTGTTCAAGCATGTGCTCACTCCGTATTTGGCTAAAGACACTGCTGTTCAAAGTGGACTCCATAACCTGCAAGAGTGCCCTTTGCAGAAGGGTGTTTGACGATATGCCCTCTTGAAGGAGAGCCCTTCGTAACAGCCTTTCCGCTTTCCTACAGATCGTGATAACATCGTCAGATGGGTACCGAAATTCACCGTACTTGTCCTTTCGCTGCATGAGAGAATGGTGGATGGAAGACATGGGCACAGTTAGCTGGGAGATACAGGTTTCACAATTCAAATATTCTTGTAGGCGGCATGCTATATGTCCCGCAATGAAAACAATTATTCTGTCCCCAAAAATGGTTGGCTTCGTTGGGTCCGAGAAGTAATCGTGGTCAGGAAGGTCATCTTGGAGAATTCCTTCAGCTGTGTTGCTTCGTCCTCTCGATGTCCAATTTATGACATCTTCTGAACGAGGTTGTGTCACACTGCTGACGTGAAGTACTGAGATATTTTCAAGTGGAAGGCAGTTCCCCTTTTCAGAGGCTTCTACTTCGGTATTAACAATCAACCTTTTGTAGGCTGCTTCGAATTGCCTTGCGGTTGCGTTGTTGTTGTAGCCACCATGTGATCTTATCAAACCAAAGAAGAGTTCAAGGTGGTCTTGGCTGACCCTGTGTGTGGGAAGATGCTTGACAAGGGACTTGGAAAGAAGGAAGTTGTAGAGGTGAATGGTACTATTGCCGCACACAAGGAAGCCAAGGAATCCGGTTTTTCGGTTTGTCTGCACAAGAAGTGGCCCAGATTTTCCACATTCACTTTTACGAAGAGCACGTATGTAGGATGTAGCCATCTGGAACATTATTCGGGCATCTTTAATATTTCCAGGACACAGCGGCTTCTTCCAACATTTCTGGAGAACATTTACAGAGTTTAGGACATCAAATACGTTGTTAATTATCCTCAAGAACCTCTCAGTTCCTTTAGTGTTTTCAAATCCAGGTACACCCAGGTCTCGACACTCACTTATGGCATCTGCAACTGATGTGCTGAGAAGCTCTGCAGCAAGGCTGACCTTCATGATTAATTTAATAATTGGGTGTTTACGTCGCGAGACAACTCAGATCATGAGTGACGCCACAGCGGTCGGTCTGTGGATTGCTTTTGCCCACCTGAGGGTTCTTTAACGTGCGATGAAAGCTCATCACACGGCACCCCGTATTTAACGTCCCTCGCGGAAGACGGCGTGTCTAAGCAACTTGTACCCTGCCACCAAGTTGCTGGCGTCCTCGGCCGGGTTCGAACCCGCGATCTCGGGATCAGAAGGCGAACACGCTACCGACTGAGCCACCGAGGCCGGTCTGACCTTCATGACCTGTTGTTGAAAATGTACATGTGCTGTTCGTAGTCTATTTGCTGCATGAAGTCCCTCTTTCTGCTGGATTGAGTGAAGGGCTCCAATGTGCTTCCACGATATTTCATGCCCATCTTCGTCAACAAACGACTTGAAGTGGCAGAGTGCGTCCCTCACCAACTTCAACATGTGGCACGCATCAAGAAAAACACTTATAGGCATCGCCGTGTTGGGGTGTGGAAAGCTTGTGCGTAAGCTGTCGTACTGCAGTGAGCAACCAAGGCCTTGAAGCATAGATAGGTTGGCTGCAGCACCATCACAGGTTAGGGAAACAACTGTCACGCCAGCGTCGTGACAAAGCGACAACCCTTCGAGTACAAGGTTACTTCGTTGTTCTCCGGTAATCCCATCAACCAGAAAGTAGCCAATGGGTAACTTCCACTGTTCACTCAGTGCAACAAGCAGCATCACGAAAGCTTCTTTGGCAACTACGCTGGAATCTTCACAATTTGACCCAGCAGTTGCATACCCGTACGTCCTCCTCCCATCCCACTCAATGTGTCTTCTAATGGCCATTTCGTCAACCATAAGGCTGCACGCAGTTTGTACTCCTTTCTTTGAGTTAATCACAGCCTTCATTTCCAATGCAGACAGTGCTTCCTTTGAAAATCCAGCTTCTCCATCAATCGACTGGTACCACTTTTTTATAGTGCGTGGATGGGGCAAGCATGTGTCAAATGTTTTACGCACGTAGTTGTAGGCACGCGGTGAGTAGAAATGAAGGGTGAGGGCAAAGGCACGCAACTCAGGGCTATACTGATGTGGCAAACTGGTTCCTCCCTTTTTCGCTACTTGTCGCATCAGCAGATCTTTGTTCGCCCCAGCAATGTTTTCAAGACAGCCTGCATGTTCTTCAAGCAAAATGTTTTTGGAAGTCAAATCTGATATGATGTGTTGCAATTTAGCAACCTTCTGCTTTATACGGCGTTGGGCTTGCTGCAATGCCTTGATCCGCTTTTTGCTGATGGTGTTCAGATTGCCAATCCGTCTTACTTCTTTTTTGAGGAAGGCTTTCACAGGAGGAGGAGGAAGAGGAGTGTCGTTGGGAGGAACCCGAGAGGTCTGCCTGCCTGATTAGGCGGCATGTTTCTCGGGAAGGGAAAGGTGGTGGAGAGGAGGAGAGGAAAGGGTGAAGTGGAAGACCGAGCGGAATCCGCTCGGGGGGAGGATAGCTGCGTCCATGGGCCGACTTCAGGGGAACTGTGCCGGCATACGCCTATTACACATCTGAGGGAAACCCAGGAAAAACCCCAGACGGCACAGCCGGCCCGCGGATTCGAACCGCGGACCTCCCAGTCTCCAAGCGCACGCGTTACCGCTGCGCCACCGGAGCTCGTAAGGCTTTCACAGGTGTGTCCTCAGCTGAGTTTTCCTAGGACAACATGCAGGTACCTTATCGCATAGGCTCCACTGGATATTCCGGCAAGTCACAAAACGGAGCATGCATACTACTTCAGGTACTGCGACCTTTTGCAGATTCTGGTGACATGCATTTATATTGGCTTAATAGTACAATTAAAAGAAAATCCCTCATGACTCAAAATAGGGAGAAGAGCGTGCTGGTACTTCATGAAGGGAGTTTGAATAGAGCACGGAGTATAAATTGCCATATGAGCAATTGCACCTAACTTTAGATATTTTCTCAGTGTCAACATGCACGTGAAACAAAATACTTACTTCCTTTGGTATATAGAGTATACTTACCGAATAAAGAAGAGATTTGGCTTTGAATCGTAGCAGCCGCAACAGGTGACAAAGTATCAGGCATGCAAATCACAAGGACCTCATGGCATTGTGGTCGATAGAATCCATTTTTATTGGCTCAGACTGAGTACAATTCATTGTAACATGTATGAGGGTTAGTAAGAATCATCAGCATGCACAAATGCCAAATGAACTGGACAGTTCCCCTTGACATCCAACTGTCTGCAAATACACGTATTTATCTCATTTTTTTCCCTTTGAAGGCACTTCTTAATGCAAAAATATTTAACCTCGAACTGCACTATGCACAGTGCATTATTATTTGCCCCACTCAACAAAACAAATACTAATTTTGCCCGTATCAGTAGTTACACACTATACAAGTGCATCATGAAAAACCGACCAGAGTGCTTCGTAAAAAGAGTGCTACACAGAAACTGGAGGCTACCTTTGTGGCACAAACAAGTGCTGCTCTTGATGTACCACATGTTTGTAACTCAAGTATCTTTTTATCACTCTCTTCGTGAAGTGGTCTGACCAGTTTCTCGTGATGTGACATGTACATGTCAGCCGCAAATGTAACTGTGAGTCTGTTCAGCAGGCATGTACAGCTATGGACACAGTTGCATGAAATCTCTGTATGACGCCTTAGCGACTCTCCAGAAGTTCAGCACAGAATAGTATGAGGAAGTTAGCAGTAAACATGTAGACTGCGTCCTAATATTACTCTTTACTAGGGATGTGCCAGCCAAATCCGCGAATCCTCAAATCCACGAATCCTAGGCAGGGATTCGAGATTCGGGAATCCGAATCCCAGTGCCCAAAACGGCGAATCGTGTCTTTCGAATCCACTGACCACATTTGGTTGATTCTTTTATAAATTGGCGCCTCCGGAGTCCGCCGAAAGCCTCATTGACCGACGGGTGTTTCTTGTTCCTTTGTTTACATTGCTCTGGACTGAAAGGGTTCAGGCTGGAACTGTTACAGTACAAGTTTAAAAGTAACATGGTTTTGCTTTTGATTGTTGCTTTAGCTTTATGGAAATAATTGAGACACGAGAATTTATGAATGTTTCGTAGTCGATGAACAATACGTTAGATATACTATATGGGTATACTTTCACCCGAAACTGAACTTTTTTTTTTCATTGAACAAATGTGTCATATTCTGCTTCAAAGCACTCTTCAGTAGAAGTCTTTTTTTTTCTTGGCTTTTCAAACTCTTTTTAAAAAAAAGGATTTGAAAGATTCGAGATTGGTAAGATTCATGGATTCGCAGAACCTTCCTGGGATTCGGATTCGCAAGATTCTGGATTCGTCCCATCTCTACTCTTTACTATACTTCATTCCCAGCACTGTGTCCACCAGAAATTGCAGAACATAGCCATAGCGTGGAACTGAGATTTCCGACGTCCGTGTCACAAGTTGTAACCTGACTAAAAATATTGCATCTGTTTCCTATCAGGTACTGCCAGTTCACGACATAACGTATAGTATCATATTCAAGTGTTATGTTTATGAGTATGACCCTTACCACGAGCACGCCTCTGCTGGTGCTTGGGCTGGTAAGGGAGGCAAGCGGGGAAGTGCCCTGAAACGGTCAGACAGATAGGAGCATAAATGAATAGTGCATCATAAAGATGCTCAACTTTCTAGAGTCCGCATACCCTAATTCATGGGGGAAAGAAGCCAAAGGAGAGAGTGGCTGCCATATAGCTGTTGGTTGAACAAAGCTCCTCTCTTGGCTAGCTGCTCGTGTGCTTCGCTCCCTCTCCCCCCCCCCCCCGGCCTTTGTTTGACCAACACTAATGGCACCACACTACATCCTCTAATTTACATTGCCCATGTGGAGTAACATCGACTCCGCCACTTTTTGTTCTCCGTTTCTACCACACCTTCTCCAACCAAGATAATGTGGTGCGCTCCCTCCTTAGGTTTCTTTATTCCTTGCTTTAATTATAGCGGTTACCCTCCCTTGCATGCAGCATTTAGATACTACCAAAAGTGCAATAAGACTTACTACAGACGACAGCCTGGATGACTGAACGGATGGCCCAGGTGTCCCTACTGAACTTGTGTCATCAGTGAAGCTCTAGAAGCAAAATACAAAAGATAGCATTATGCTGAAAAGACATTATTGCTGCAACAAGATGCACAATTTATGACACCTAAACCAACAGTCAAAACCCACGTACCCACAAGTTAAATGCCGGCCCTAAGAACTGCAAGCATAAATACTTATTGCGTAGTCGGTGATATGTCTTACCAATGGGTCATTTTGCTCGTCACATGTAAGAATATGTGTGCAGTCAAACCCAGTGCTGTCATATAGATTAAGAGAAAGGATATTGTAATGGAAAACTTCCCAAGTTGAGATGCTAAACAGCACCATGACAATGTGCATGCGGAGGTAAGTGAATAACTCACCCCACTGATGTCTTCATGTACGTCACCCACCGATATGTCCTATAGAGGGGAGGAAAAGGATATAGATACGAGTGTGTTCAACGAGCGAGTGTGAGGAAAATATATTTAAAGAGAGCAGTAAAAGAAAAACGAATGCTACTTTCCTGCTACTTGAGTAACAAACAGGTGATAATCCTGACATAGAACCTGTTTGTAACTCAGGTAGCAGATTCA
Organism: Ornithodoros turicata; assembly: GCF_037126465.1. Classification (NCBI taxonomy): domain Eukaryota; kingdom Metazoa; phylum Arthropoda; class Arachnida; order Ixodida; family Argasidae; genus Ornithodoros; species Ornithodoros turicata. Next base: position 259,243 of record NW_026999447.1, on the reverse strand, counting down.
AATATTTTTTTCGTGACACGCTCTCGTTCAACAAGCTGCGTAAAGGACAGCAATTTGGACTCCTTGTACTTCAAAATAAGACAGTTTCTACAGGCATAGACTCATCAAAAGTTTTATTGAAGCGACTCCACATAAAGATAGTCGCCCATGCCATAATGTACGTGGTTTCAGAACCACTGCAATACGTTTTCAGGAGATTTTTAGCACTTACCAAAGCAGGTGAAGGAGGCACAGAAGGCATATCCGCGACCTCGTGCACCTGTAATATGAGAACAACTGTGATGTATACTGCAGAAGACACACTTGTTCGAAATCTGGGTTCTACCACTGTGAAGCCTTCTGCAGTTCCTGGTGAACACCATGGGGAATGAAGGAGTACACACTGGCAGTGGGACCTAGTTTAACTTTTTGCTACTACTTTCCCGACACAAGTTCGTCCAGGTCTCACGGGGAGCCGCTTGGGCATGAAACTGAGATTGAGACAACCATGTCGCAGGCATATACTGTTCACATTATATATATGCTCACATGTCCTGCCTCTTGTGCACTGGGTTCTGGCATGCTCACTCCTGGCATGCTTGACTGTTCCTCAAGCAACTGTGATGGGATAATAAGATGATGTGCTGTTTATTATAATCCACATACTGTCATCAATGCTCTTGCCTCTTGTGCGCTGGGTTCGGGATCGCTCACTCCAGCAACGTCTGGCTCCTTCCCAAGCAACTGGAGGCAGTGCAGCCACCGGTAATTGACTACACCATTGCATTTTGTTTACGATGCCTACCTGCTGAACCTGCAGCGAAGGAATGGGGACAGCACCTTCACGTAGACGGACCCGTGTTGGCGAAGTTCTGTCGAAGTCTCCGTTTCTGAAGTGCTTCGAGCAGACCACGCTGTGTTTTGTTGGCACAAGGTCTGGTCTCCCGATCGCATGTTCCCACGACAATCGTAGAGACAGTTCTCGAGGGAAGCTAGGAAGTGTAGTCGGGAAGTGAAACTACAACTGAAAACACATTCCAAGTGGCGTACTTACTGGTGGTATGTTATGCCAGATGCTTTGCCAGCAAACGTGAACGATTACTGCAACCCAGATAACAACAAAGTACCATGTTCGATTATGGATACGCCATAAAAAGTTCGGAAGACTGATGAAAGCAAAACACAATCGCGTCTGTACCCTAATCCCGACCTTGGAAAATCTCGCCGCCGGCGAAGCAGACGAAACGGGGGAGCGAACAGGCGGAATGATCAAAACATAAGGAAAACAAACCGGCGGGGCATATCATTGGATGATGGCTCCGTGACGTGGGTCCATGACAAGATGGCGGCGTTGCAACAAGCGACCGCTTGAGGGTAGTTACAAAAATGGCGGACATATGGCCCCCCTGTGGGTGCACATGATTATCTGATACCTACGTCATATATTCTCGCGTATGCTATGCGCCTCGGGAAGATTCCTTCTTCCTCTGGTTCCTTGTGCCGTCTGGTTGTAGCATTGCTTAGAGCGCCCCTGCTACGCGTTTTTTTCCATATCAAATCTTCCATCGCTTCTTCCGGTGCAGGTCGGATACTCTGGTGTTTCTTCCACGTTATCTTCTTAGCATGGTTTCCTCCTGGTTGTCCTCCGAAGTCGTTTGTTCGGACACCCCATAATGAGAAATTCCTGACACAGGAACTTACGCATTGCGCTTCGGAATACGCTATACGACAGAAAGTACAAGTATGGAGAAATCACGCGGCAATCACCAGGCAGCAAAAAGGGGACACTCGTAGTTCGTAGTCCGGGATAGACACGCAGAAGAAACAACTTGTGTCTGAAGGTGGCAATGTTACCCCCTAATTGGTTGAGGGCCTAATGAGGTGGAATCCGCGAGCAATAGGGGACGGAGGAAAACTGTGGAGCTGCGTAGACAGCTGACCAACTTGCATAGCGGATTACCTGCGATTGGCCGTTTAACGTCCACGTTCTTGACGCCCCTTTTCTAAACGTGATAGATTTTCAGTATCTAGCAGATGTAAATGTCATTTCGGTAAAATGCACATCCAGGGCAGTAAACTTGGCTTTATTCATTTCTCATTCTGTCGTAGTAAAGTTCACTGATGAATTAATATCATTTTACACTCAGTGATGTGTGAATCAACTCCGCTGTACACCGGTATCGAGATTTTCATCATTGCTATTTAACGTGGCACGTCAACCGAGTCTTCTGTGTACACTTACACTGTAATATCTTCCTATGCTACGGCTGTCTCTCTTCATGAAACTACCGGGTTAAGCTATTTACATGACGTATAAACAACACGATGATCAAGCCTGCTGTGCAGCTGATGACCACAATGCGAAGCCGGTCAGCATTGCAGAGACAATTTGAGCCACTGAAATAGGTATCGACAGAGGCAAGTGAGGTGAACGTGCTGCGAAGAATTTCAATGTCTAGCTATGCCTGAGTTAACCCTACCCTTAACCGACCACGAACACGGAAATTGGGGTACCGACATAGTATACTACCCAGCTCAGTGGCATGTTCTAAAAATGTAACACTAGCAGAAGAGATGGTGGTTATACGACATCGTTCATACAGCTATGGATCCCCTAGCTGCACAACATATTGGGCCAATAATGGACCAATATTGGCAATACTGGCCCACCATTGGTCCAATCTAGGTCCAACATTGAGCCAATATTGGTCCAATCTTGGTCCAGTCGAATATTGGGCCGTGATTGCCAATATTGGTCCAATGTTGGGCGCTTCCAGTGCGTTGGGCGCTAGCGTGCTCTTCCCGTTGGCCGAGAGCCGTTCAAGAGCTGTGTCACGTACGGCGGTGCCCCCTGCGTCGTCTTTGTTATAGTGCTCGTCGGGGTCTTCATCGGTGCGCTTTCCTACGACCTTCACCGGAGCTCCAAAGCTGCCACTGCTGCAATGGCCTTTCAGAAAAATGAAGTCGACGTCCTTTGTCACGTGAACACAGCACGGCTGCTGAATGACTACCACTATTCTATTGAGCAGGTTCCTGGCAAATACTGTACCCATGTCATCTTCCCGCTTCCAGGCATATGTGGCTGCACCAACGAAACTCTCAACCTTAACGTCACGTTCGGTGCTAGGACATCTTAGCTGGATGGACCCGGAAAAGGGCTGACGAAATACTACCTCAAGCAGTTAATCTCTATCGGAGATGGGTCGCACTTTGGTAGGCAGCCTACTCCGAAGGGAGCAGCAAACTTCACGCTACATACGGACTTGATGACTAATCTCGTCAAGCGGGTGACGGTGAATAGATTACATGGAGTCGTCATGAATAGGGTTTTACCTACTAACCCTAAGCAACGAAGACATGTAATCCGCTTTCTTGTCAATATGAAGGCTATTATGGACTGCCACTCTCTCCAGTTCGTCGTCACGGTGCCTTACTATGCTAATGTGCTGCGTTTGGATAAAAAGGGCGGCAAGCTATCCCGCTTCTTTGACTACGTCGCTGTTGTGATGCACCAGTTCGATGAAGTCCACGCAGCTGAGCCCGTGCTAACTCCCTTGTTCATTAACCAAAAGAAAAACAGCGCAGAAGACATGCTGGCAAGTGTCATTGAGAAAGGTCCAACTCCATCGAAGATACTTTTGACGATCAACCTGAATGGCTATTTCTGCACCTTAGACAAACTGTACGAGGAAAGCGCCAGTCTAACGTGGAACGACACGAAGGCTGTGACAGAAGTATCCTATGGAGAGATTTGCAAAATGCTCCAAGAACAAGCCGGTTGGACGGGTGGTATTGAGCAACACCACCTATATAACACAAGGCCCCTTCATGCACGCCGTGACGTCACGCTAGTTGTCCCTCGGCTGGTTCCTCTGATACTTGGACGGTCGCCAGAGCGTGCCTAAGCAAGCGACGTCGCGCTCTTGTTGTCGAAAGCGAAGTTTTAACCAAAGTAATGGAATTTAGCATCAACTCAGGAACAAGGCCAACTGATAAATGAAGCACTTCTAACTTTCTATGTTTATCCGAACTTTGAAAATACTACTTTATTCCTTCGAACTCCTTAAATGATTACATAGAACCTTAAGTGCGATGGTGGGTGCTTTCAATGTGGAGAAACATCACACACTTGTCGGTCACACTCATATCCGAAATTGGTGTTGCACATGCCTCCTAACTTGCTTTTTAGTTCGTCATAGAAGACACTGAATTCTTCATGACTTCTTCTCTTCTGGTTCCTAGTGAATTTTCTAGGGCTTTCTCAAGGGTGGTGTTCTTCATCATGGCGCGTTTGGAATCCGTTGATTCTCGACGAGCACCCGTAGATGACATCTAGGCCAGGCAGTTTGAATAAACTGAAGGCACAGCACCTGGCACCAATCGTAGTCGATCGCTTTCGATTTCAGTCGTCTTCCCAGTGGCCCCATCGCTGTGCGTGAGTTTCGCGACAATTCCTATTGCTGAAAATGCAGGTCCGGGAGCTGGAAGAGAATGAGGACGACCGTGTTACAATCAACATGTAGGAAAAATCCCACAACGCATTTCAGCGGCAGTGGCTTCAAGTTTACCTACATACCTTGGAACGGAAGCTCGGTTTAAGATCTGCGCGTGGAATCTCCTTCAGCTATGATACCTTGAGAGGTTCATCCTTTGGAAACAAGAACACATGCACTATTGGGCCCTCGTCGTTGTTGTCTCGACAGCGAGGAACGCAGCACCGGCCCATGTGGAACTGACTCACCAACATCGTTTCAGTTAACGGACACTGCCTGTCTCCACGTAGAGCTTTCCAAAGCATGCGTACCTGTCTCACGTACCCATGCTAAAATCTCACTGAACAGACACTAGAAGTACGGAGAGATGACCGGCAAGTTGCACAACGCTAGCATCAGCATGCATCGGGTCATCGGACTCGGGTTCAGGCTCGGGAAACTAACGTTACGTCACACGCTGGGAGACGGAAGCATGAAGAGGCCTCGTATTATCTAGGTGGTGTTGTATTGATGCGGACAGCGACGATTTGTCTTCAAAGTTACACTTACTTCAAAAGACATTATTGGATCGGCTACGAGAATCAAGCGAGCATCAGAAAGATGACGTCGTTGGTGGCCAAGCTAGGACTGGGTGGTGTCTTCATTTGGGACACCACGAGTGATGACTTGGAAGGAAACTGCGGTGGTCCACGCAGGAATTCAGTCCACGGTGAACGCGAGCACAGAGGTTGCGAATGCTACGGGAACCAACGGCATGAGTATTCCTGGGGCGCAAGGCGGGTGATCTATGCCTAGCACGACGAACTCCTAAGAAATTGGCCGACACGACGATGTAATGGGCGAATTAAAGCTTTCTGTATAACATATGATGTCTTGGAATTGTATTCTGTGAGTGTTAGGGTGCACCATGAGTGTAGTCCCCGCCCAACCCAACCATCACACCAGCTCCCTGGCATAGTGGTTAGGATGATCGCTTTCCACGCCGAGACTGGGAGGTAACACGGGTTCGAATCCTGTCACAAACTGTGCTATCACAGGTTTACCCTGAGTTTTCCAGACTCTCCAGACGAATGTCGGCGCAGTTTCACCTGAAGTCGGCCCAGGACGCATACTAACCCCCTCTGTCCCCCACTCCTTCATCTGTCCACGTCAGTACGCCGCCATAGCCACAGTTGCTTCGCGGCGCTAACGGGGAATTAAAAAAAAACATCACAGACGTTGCCCTAAAGTTAGACTGTAAGACAAGCTCAATGTCGTGTCCATAATGACGCACTGACCCGTTAATGCAGTTCACTACAAGAATCAGAACATTAGCAGCAAGTAAACAGGGTATTCAGAGCAAGTTAATCCTGTGTTGTCGACAAGATTCCCAATTTTATTGGTAAAGGTTGTGCGCCAATGCTTACTCCTGTCTTGACTCTGTTGAACACGACATGTTGTGAAGCTGTAACACAGAAGAAAGGCACTGCTGCGTTCAAAAGGTCTCGGAAGTGCAGCGTATTCCCGTCCTTGTGGAAGAAGTGCAAAGTCGTGCCCATACACAAGTCAGTTTCTCTATAGTCAGCCTCTATAGTCATTGCACGCTTTAGCGCTGTCTGAGCTTATCTTGAAGCCTGGTATGTTGCGCTTTTTTTTTTTTTTACTTATAGTTTCTTTTTCTTTTTAATTGTACGGTGCACCATAGGGAAGGCTTCGGCATAAGAATATAAATAACCCTGTGTATATCAAGAACACAAGGTGGAGAGTCTCTGTGTTACTAATAATACAATAATTTACGTCGCGAGTCAACTGAAATCATGAGCGACGCCACAGCGGTCGGTCTGTGCATTATCTGTGTTACGAGGAGGTGTACGCGCGTACGTTAGGTTAGCGAAAATAATAACGGGTTGAGATTTTTAAAGACGTCGAGGCAGTAGCCTCCGACGCGGACAAACTATTACATCAAACAACTCAGGAAAATGTCGGGATGCAGCGGACTGGAAATCAGAAGGTTCGCGATCGAGTCCTGGCGTTGGCACCTTCTTACTGAGCTGTTTGATTTAATTGATTTCTGTTATTCGTTACAGATTTTTATAAATAAGCCGCGAAAGCACCAAATATGTCATTTGTGCAAGAGGGGTATGCGGCTGGGCGGGCGTCCTGTCGGGAGGAGCTTCTAGCTACTCCCGCCGCAATTAATTAGGTTATTAATTAGGTGTGTCAGGTGTTAATTATGTGTATTAATTAGGTGTAATTTGGTTTAGGTGTGTGTATTAATTAGGTGTAATTTGGTTTAGGTGTGTGTATTAATTAGGTTAGGGAAATGCGAGATAGTAGCATTACTCAAATCCATCGTCCTGGTTGAACATCCTGAGAAGCGATCGTTCTCTCTGACATAAGTTTACAAATTTTGTTATGCAAATGAGCCGGAACCGGAACTACGCGCACTACCCGAGGGCAGAAAGGGCGACGGGCATTCCGCGTGAGGGAGCCACCTGCTTCGGAGCGATGGAACTCATTGGAGTAGGTTCGACGCGTGACCAATCGCGGGAGGTACCCGGGTTCGAATCCGGCTGCCGGTCCGCGATTTTTCCTGGGTTTTCTTTCAGACACACGTCATGGCACAGTTCCCAAAGAAGTCGGCCCTGGACGCACATTCCCCCATGGCGTCAGTGGCGACGCTGCCCAACTCCGCGAGACCGACAACGGCGAGCGGTGGTGGTGGCGGTGAAAGGGCTCGCCGTCCTCACAGAGGTGGGCAACGTCACGTCTAACGCCCTGGGAGAAGACAACGGCGAGCACTTTCACCACTACCGCCGATTGCGATAGTCGTGATGTTGCCCGTCTAACCGTATATTCACAGGAGCGACATTCCCCGCAGAAGACGAGAAAAACGTCATAACTTTCTGAGCGCTCCAACGTCAACGAGCACTCAACGTCCAGTGTTTAACCGTGGGGAATACCCTGCGACACAGCCATATGATATTCTGTAGCAGACGACAGGAAAGACGGTGTCGTCTGCTAAGCGCGCAGTACGCCGTTCCAGATAACCCGCACCGTGTGAATGCTCAACATGACACGGGACGGAATTTGGTCTCTGTGAGCGGTGTTTTCGCTTTTTCTCCCACTAGAATCTTCCGTGAGGATGTCGCTCGTTTGAATACACAGTAGGTGTGGCCGACTACGGGAAGCAATTCCACCATCACCACCAATGAGATATGCGACTCGGTGTGGCTTTTGCAGCTTCAGCGGCGTTATCGCTTGAGACAAGTTGGGCAAGACCACTAAGACTCCGAGATGCTGTCGCTGCGGTGCTCTAGATGATCTAAGCACATTCTTCTTTATTGCCCACACTACCAAGCTTCCCGAACCGCACTTTCCGGGTTTCTTAACCGGCTGGAATCTCGACCCCTCTTTCTCTCTCTCTCTCTCTCCCAAAATTTCTTGGTGCCTGGCCGAATACAGCCCACCGACGCTGTGCACGCAGCGCTCTTTTGACCCTTTTGGGCACCATAGGACTTCCAACCTTTAGGGGCACTAAAAAGCAAAACCAAGTTCACTTAAAATTACGCTATGCTAATTTCGTACTTGTTAACCTTATTCAAAACTTCGATTCCGTTTCGAAGCTACAATCGAAATTATACCGGACTCTTTCTTGCTTCGGCGCTAAGGAGTGAACCACGTTTCTTCTCTTGCATCGGTGTTGTTAGTCCACGCTGCGCGTGCCACGCCATGGAGCAGTTCCGGTTAAGAACATAGTGCGCGTTGCAAAGCGGACTGACGTCGGTGTCCTAAGGACATGAAGAGTTATGGGCTACAGTTCAGTGAATCTGTATTCAAAAACGCAGCAATGTGCATCATGCGGTGCATATACGGAACAGTACGATCGGACACGTTCCAAATCCACACACGCACGATAGCTACGCTAGCACGATCTTCTTGCGTCTCGTTGTATGCCGCCAATCTTTGTCTCCTGCGGATCCCACCCGTTGCCGCCACAGACGGCTCTGTTTTCGTTGCGTTTTTCTTCTAAACGGTAGCGCTGTGTGAACTAATTTTGTTTGAATCGTACTAATTGAAACACGGGCTTTCATTCGAGAGCAAGTTGTTTATGCATTTTAGTGCCCCTTTAATGTTTCAGCATTTGGAGTGTCAAAATGTGTGAACCAGCTCTCGTGGGATAGTAGTTAAGATGATCCCTTTCCACGCCGAGACTGGGAGGTGACACGGGTTCGAATCCTGTCACCGGCTGTGCTGTCTGAGGTTTTCCCTGGGTTGTCCGGAGACTTTCCAGACGAATGTTGGCACAGTTCGCCCTGAAGTCGACCCAGGACACACACTAACCCCCCTGTCCCCCACTCCTTCCTGCTGTCCTCTCTCCATCTGTCACATCTGTATGCCGCTCATAGCCACAGTTGCTTCGCGGGGCGGAATTTAAAAAAATAAAAGCTGTATGTGCGATAGATGGTGAAGCTTCACCGAAGCAGGGGTATAAGTGGACACGTAAAGGGTATATAAGAGGGTAAATGATCTGACATTGAAGTAGTCGAAGGTAATTAAGAGTAAGGTGTAAGAGTAATTGAAGGCAATTAAAGCAAGAAAGTTTACTTTAAAGGTAGCGAATGTAAGATATATTGTAATGAAGAGAAAGATTGAATGAAATTAAAGATTAGCGAAGGTAACCGCAGGTTACCGGAGGTAATTAAAGGTAATTAGCGTCAATTAAAGGGTTATTCAGAGTAATTAAACCGAGTAAACGTAATCAAAAGGAATTAAATGAAATTCAAGATTATCTCACGTAATCTGCGGTTACTTTCCGTAATTAGAGGGTAATTATGGCGTAACTGAAAGTAATTTAGGCAAATGGAATGACCTTACGAGGGTGGTTCCATATGTTTCCGGCCCGAGGTAGAAAATGCGCGCGAATTTGAAAATGCGATTAAGGACGCGTGGTGCCATCTGTTGGAGGACCGGAGCACCCCCTCAACCCTCTCTGGACATGCTTTTGTCGGTTGGAGAGCGGCATTTCAAACAGCCAGGGTGCACTCTTCAGTTAAAATGGAAAAAATCGAGTACCGCGCTGTGATAAAATTCTTGACAAAAGAGGGACTTTCGCCCAAAGAAATTAAAGCGCCACTGGACAACGTGTACAGGGAAGCCTCTCCGTCGTACACAACGGTAAAAGACTGGGCTAAGCAGTTTCGACTGGGGCGAGAGTCCATTGAAGATGATCCACGCGATGGTCGTCCAGTGGAAGTGGTGACACAAGAAAATTTTTCTCTTGTCGAGGAGGAAGTGCTGAGCGACAGGCGTCTGAAGGTGAAGGAAATCTCAGAAAGGCTGGGGCTTTCCAAAACAACCGTTTTTCGCATCATCGACGAGGGCCTTCACATGAAAAAGGTCAGTGCGAGATGGGTGCCACGACTTCTCTCGTCAGTTCAAAAGGAACAGCGCGTCGTCTGTGCCAAAGAGTTTTTGGAGCTCTGTCAAGAGAACGAAGAATAAATATTAAAGTCAATTGTCACAGGGGATGAGACTATGGTGCTCTACTATGATCCCTTTTCGAAAAAGGAGTCGATGGAATGGCGCAAACCAGAAGAAGCACCCCCAAGAAAAGCCGAGGTCACACAATCCACAAAGAAGATCATGGCAACAATATTTTGGAATTGTCACGGGATCCTCCTCATCGACTTCAAAGAGAGGAACACCACAGTGAATGCGACTTATTATGCTTCACTCCTGCACCGACTGCGAGACGCCATCAAGAAAAAGAGGCGCGGCAGGTTGAGTCGAGGTGTCCGGTTGCTCCAGGACAATCCCCTGTCCACACGGCTTCTGTTGCCAAGGCTGCACTGAAGGAGTGCGGCTTCGAAGAAATCCACCACCCACCCTACAGTCCAGACTTGGCACCGAGTGACTACTTCCTGTTCTCAAACTTGAAGAGGGATCTCAGAGGACTGAGATTTCAAAACGATAGTGAGGTGCAAGAGGCAGTTTTCCAGCATTTTGCGGACAAAGCTTCGGACTATTTTTTCAAGGGTATAAGAATGCTGGTTGAAAGGTGTCAAAAGTGCATCGAAGTTAAGGGTGACTATGTCGAAAAGTGATACACTTGTTTCGTCTCTATGACTATTAAAAGTTGGTCGGGCCGGAAACTTATGGAACCACCCTCGTACATAAGTGTCGAACCGAAAGTCATGTATAGATCAGTGGTGGACAATCGAAAGTCGGGTTAGACAGGAGGTGGAGAACCGGAAGTCGAGTCGGGTCGGAAGTGGATACCGGAAGTAAAGCATAGACGGCAAGTGGACAACCGGAAGTCGGGTTTCGACCGGAAGTGCACGGCGGGAAGTTGGGTTTAGAGCGGAAGTGGACACCCGGAAGTCAAGAATGGACCGAAAAAGGCGCTTAACGCTGACGCATTTCTCTCGCATTTACCGCTAAATCTGCACTAATTTTTGGTGAGGGGGCTCATTATTTCATTCCCCACATCACCATCGGCAATGGGGTAGAGTATCGCCCCCTGGCGATGAAACTCCCCATTCATCATCTTACGAATAAAGTTGTTTGTCGAGCTATGCGCAACTTTTTGGTTTCGTTTCTCTGAAGAATATTAGGTGCTAATCTATTAGCCAGCAGATAGAGCGCTTTCCCGACCAGATAAGGCGATGGTCGTGTCGCATCCACATTTCCCAGAAAACGAAACGTCTAATTAATTAAGTTAGGTAAAATTAGTTAAGTTAATTAATGAATTATAGCTAATTAGTCGTCCAGCAGTTTTATAAGCTGCCATACAGGATGTCAGCCTGGCCGAATAACCCGCCTGACACAGCCAGTCTTCAGCGCAGATTTTTTTTTTATTATAAAGAATACGTAACGAATAAAAGAAGAACACCCTTTATGTCTGTGTCGACATCTGTGAAACAGTTGCCTCAATTCTAAAGCTTCGCCTGCCATGGGCGAAAGTAGGACTTGCTTGTGCAACTTCCCGATGAAAACGGTAAAACTTGAGTGGAAACATGTCTGTCTGGAGCGTCCCTGGGAAACACAGGGAAAAACGGAGACCGCACAGGTACCTTCCAACCCGTGCCATCTCTGTCTAGCTGTTGTCTGAAGCACTCAACGATGAAGGCTGGTTTCTTCGCCGCTGGAGCCCGGCAAGGGAGGAGAGCATGCGCAAGATCTTTAATGCACTAATCTTCCTCTTCTTCAGCCAGTACGGCAGTGGCCCCTAGCCACAAAGCCAAATCTATTCTGACGACTTGTTTTTTTTTTAACTCATTCCACGCGCAAGGCAGGACATATCAAGTGTGGATGACGACGAGAAATCGTCACGCGAAAGCACTCCGTGGGACGAAGAAGAAGACGAAGCGCTAAAGCACCGTGCCAAACCACCATTCCACTCCTGACCATTCGAAGCATGGGTCTCGCACTCGTGGTAACCATCTTGACGGCTCTGACTCCTGAACCAGGTATGTGACCATGTCGACGCTTGCTCGAGCGCCATATTGCTTTATACCGTGAACGCTTGATCAGGATGTTTATTGGGTTCGCTTTGTTGTTGTTCCTGTTGCTTGCCTTCGATCGTCCAGCGGCCATTAGGTTCAGTAGCGCCTAGTTCAATCTTTAGAAAGGAGCGTCTGCGAAGATTAAAGGACTTGATACCGAAATCATTTTGGAGCCAATGTACTAACGTTCCCTGTGCATTGCTTTTGGCAGTGGCCTCAGCACCATTCAGTGTTCGCTGATCGATTTACGAATTCCCTCGCTTTCTGAACGGTGCCCTTTTTGAGAAGGCAATCCACAATCCAGTCCCAGGTCCGCCATTCATAAATAGACGCTTTACCATATGCGAATTCTATCTCTCGAAAAGTCTATGCGAATTCTGGAAAGGGATTTCTCGAAAAGTTTGTTCCACTGCGCTTAGGCGGATGCCCAGAAGCCGGCGACTGCTTGTCGCTTTTCGAAAGCTTCGCTTCGATCTTTTGTGAGAGCTCTCTCCAGTACCTTGTCGAAATGGCGATACAGGGAGCAACCCTGGGTGCATTGCTTGCGACTGGCCTATAGTTCGCATCATATCAGCCAGCATATTGCGTGCGTCTGTTCATTCCAAGGGCGATACGGCTGGTAAGGTGATATCCAGCAGCAATTAGTTGTAGTAGTAGCTGGCGCAGCCAGACCTCCAATGGCCAATGACCTCGGTGAGGGGGGAGGGGGCTCGATGCGCCCCCTGCGCTGATCCTTGGTACTCCCACATTACATATGGGCTGTCTCACGGCCCGCCTATGGGCCTGCCTCACGAGATTTGAAAAAAGCTAAAAAGGTTCATAGTTTAAAAAGTATTCACGTATGCTGCTTAGACTCCGGTAGCTGCAAGAACTTTCGCTATCATCACGCTGCACCCCGTGCCCCTATACATATATATATATATATATATATATGTGTGTGTGTGTGTATTTTTCTCCTCGGACTTACACGATTTGTGTGAGTCTGACTGTGGAAGGTATGGGGCCCCCTCTGCCCCCCCCCCGTGGCTACGCAACTGGTAGTCGTTGATATTAGTGGTTAGGCATTGGTTGACGACTGTTGAAATACGGCACAAGGTGTCTCAAATCGACGAATTGGGCGACACAGCTGAAATAAGTGATTTACAGTGTGGTTGCGGCAGGGAAAGCTCTGAAGCGTGCACGGGACTTATTATCGTCATTGGACCAATCACCTGCTTTTGTCGTAGCTTAGAACAGGATGTCTGCATCAATAACTCAATTACTACACTTTCCCGTTCCAAGAAACAGGTAACAGGTGTGTCCCGGCAAAATGTTCGGCTATTGGGGAAATTCTACATAATGTAAATATTGTTGGTTACCTGTACCTGGTCCTACTGATAAGTATGCTGACGGTATGAGGTGCAGAAAGTGTGGTTGCAGATTTCAAAACTTATGACGAACTTTCTGGAGCTGCTTTGAATATTATTACATTCGAAGCTCGGAGTACCAATTTCCGCTCCTCTTCCAGACCCGCTTTGTGCTTATCCTTCCGTATTTCACTCGCATCAGCTGTGATATCACCCACTAAAAGGATTAATTTTCAGGTGTTCACGGCGTGCATTACTGCGTGCTTTTGGGCGACCTGGCGCCACCTGCAGTGGACGCTGTTGCTACTGGCAAAGTGTACGCTGCGACAGATGCAACCTCGAAGCCAAATACAAGTGAGCACGAATTTACTTTGTCGTCCCATAGACCTAGGAGTAAGTGCATGCCAAGCCGTGACAACACGGACTCTCCTATTCGTCACGGTGCTGCAGCATCTCATCCACAAGAAGTCGCTAATGGCCTCCCGAAATGCCCCTAAAAGTTGCAAAAAATTCCACCTGAAATTCGTCGAAAAAGTCGCTGCCGCTGCTGTACCCTTTTTTTCGATGCACAATGTGGTGACCCGATGTTTCAGCGAATGAGCATGCTAGACTGCCAAGAGATAAAACAAAATAAGGCTGAGCGGATAATGAGAGAAAGTAAATGCACTCCGGAACATCTTGTCGTCCACCGAAATGTGGTGGAAAAATCACGATTATTCCTGATTTCACGAAAGAAATATTCGTGTCGCTAGAAAAGTCGCTAAAACATATCGCCAAAAAATTCCAAATAAAAAATTGTGGCGGTAGACCGACCCCAAAATCGAATTGAATTTCAATTTATTCAATTTACCATATACATGGTTGGGCAAAGGAACAAAAAGCTGCCAGCTGGCAACTTGGCAAGGCTCCGCTGCCCATGGTTCGGAAGCAGCAATTCAGACAATGCACACAAACAGTGGAAAAAGGTTAACAAATGTGTAAAACAGCAGCTGGAATGTCATTTAATGAAATGTGCTACAAAGATTGTACATGCAAATTAGAATACCCTGGTAGATGATAGTACCAGTACAAATCACTGGTTAACAAAAAATGTACGAAGCTCCTTCTTACCATGTCCGATTATAATGTTCCCACATATGGAATACCTGTTTAGGAGTTCCGGGAGAGTAAAAGAAAGGGCCTGTTTGCCGTAATTTGTGCGGCAAAATGGAATATTCCATTCATCGCTTCCACGGAGGCAAATGGAAGAATTATGCAATTCTAGCATTTTCGATGTTTGTAGAAATTTCCATTACCAAACCTGTACGCAGTCAGTAGTCTGTAACTGTACATGTTGTGTACCTTAATTATACCCAGAGCTTCAAACAGGCCAAGGGTTGTCTGTAAGTATAGCGTATTCGTTATGTGACGGATGACTTTTTTTTTTTTTTGTAACAATAAAAGTTTTTCGAGATTACATTTAGTTGTTGTTCCCCAAACCAAAAGGCAATAATTAAGCGGAGAATGGAATAGACCGAAGTAAATTCGTTTTTCAACTTTGTTAGGAAGAAAAGCACGACACCGTACCGTTACACCAGCGACCTTTGATAACTGTGATGCAAGGTGGTTAATGTGGGCATCCCATGTCATGGTCTCGGTAAAATAAACACCTAGAACCTTAAATGAGTGAACAATCTCAATGGGGGTACCATTTAGTGTAAGGCATGACTTTGTATGGATGTTTTTATTTCTGCTACGAAATATAATTGCCCTGGTTTTGTTACAATTGATTGTTAGTTTATTTGCATAGCTCCAAATGACCACCGCTTTGAAACACTGTGTTTGCCGCGTCCGTGGAGCCGAATAGTAGGGACGTGTCGTCGGCATAAATGACATATGTTGGTATTTGACTAATCTTTGTTACATCATTTATAAAAATACTGAACAATAAAGGGCCCAATATACTATCTTGTAGTACACCCAGGCAGACTTCCATGGGATTAGATAAGTTGCCATCAATTTGTACAACCTGATACCTGTTTACCAGATAAGATCTAAGAAAGGAAAGACAAACACCTCGAAACCCATAATAATCAAGCTTATACAATAAAATATTGTGACATAAGAAGTCGAAAGCATTTGAAATGTTAAAATATATGGCCAGTTTAAGGAGCTTATTTTCCAAATTACGAATTAGATTCCTGCATCACACGTAGCGCAGTTTCGGTAGATCTACCTTTGCGGAAACCGTGCTGAGCATCGGTAAGAATGTTATGTTTAGATAAACAACTACTCAGTGGGGCGCGTTTCTACTATCATTTCGAGGCCCTTCGAAAACACAGGTAATACCGATATCAGTCTGTAATTCACCAAACGCGTTTATGTCGCCTCCTTTAAGGATTAGACACTTTTGAGCGTTTCATCTGCTCTGGAAACTTTCCTTGTGATAATGATAAACTGAAAATGTACTCTAGGCACGAGGCAAGGACATTATAACAAACTTCGTTGGTTTTATGTTCATGCCATAAACGTCCTGGCTTTTGTTGTTTTTAGACCTAGAAATGTACTTAATATTTCACATCTATCAGTCGGCACCAGATAGATAGAATGTGGGTTTCTTATAACATTCATATTTGGCATAGCCGCTGATTGCGATTGAGCATCAGCCGACATGAAATACTGGTTGAACTTGTTTTCGAGAGCATCGCCTGTTAGAACAGTCCCATCGACGAAAAGTTCTTTCGTGGCCACGTGCGTGTCCAATTAGATCATTGACTCGTCTCCAGATGTCTTGGGGCCGCTTTCCCGCGGCATTTTCAAATAATCGCGTATAGTAGTGTAGCTTAGCCGCATTTAATTCTTGTGTAACGTGATTTCTATAACGCTTATAATTTTGTAGATTTACCAAGTCCCTTGACCTCAAGAACTTTTTGTGAATTTTATTTACCATCCGTAAAAGACGCCAAGTTACCCAAGGCCTTCGACTTCTTTTAGTGGGAGTAAGAGTCATCAGTGGAAAACAGCTATCATTCTTCACCTCATCAAAAATACATTATAGGCAATGTCCGCATCATTCTGACTGTTTTTAGTACTCCAGTTTGTACCAGCGAGTTTTTCTCGAAAGTTATTCAAGTTGTGTTCATTTATATCACGAAATACAGTGATATGAGCCTGACTTCGGGACTGTATATGAATACACAAGCAAACTGGGAGCTGGTCACTGATATCAGATGCAATTGTACAGGATATTGTGTGCTGATACATGTTCGTAACAATGAGGTCAATTGTGGTGGCAGATGTTGGCGTAATTCTCGTGGAACCGCTGATGGTATTAATGAAGCCGCTTGCATTTAATCAGTTGCTAATCAGTTGCTAATTTAATCAGTTTAATCGCACGTGGAACGATTGGAAATATCAATGTTGAAATCACCGCCAATCACAGTTTTGAAATTATGGTTGTTGGCAAACGACATCTAGGCCTCAATGAAGGGCATGAAGTTTGACGTGCTTCCACTGGGTGGGCGATAGAGAGTGGAGAACATGAGTTCACCAATGGCAACGGAAAGAACTTCATAGTCATCTGTCACAATAGTGAAGTCTGAGACTACTTCATCCCCAGCCAGTTTTGTTAGCAAACAAATGCCACCACCATGTTTATTCACTTTTTAAATAGGACGTATTATATTCAGAAATACATAATACTCCATTTTCGTGTTTGCACCGTGTTTCACGCAACATAATGACATCAAATTCATGACACGTTCCATTTAATAGGATATCTAGGTTGTCATATTTATTCCTTATTGATCTCACATTTAAGTGAAAAAACGACAACATGTCACGTGATATCTTCATTTGGGCACAGAGTTGGTTAGGAAGCACCGACTCTATAAACGTGTACGACATGCATTGTATATGTTCCAATACGTCTGTCGAGGGTGTATTTAGATAAAAGGAAAACGAAAAGGATGTCGTATACATCTTCAGGAAAGGTAAGGGGGATGATGACACATCCGGATGTGACACCTTAAGTATTGGTGAGTTCGTCCTCATTTTTGATTTGAATAGGTTGGGGCTTCTGGTTGGTTGGTTTGAATAGGTTGGTGGACCTTCCCTTTTCGAACGAAAATTTTTCCATCGTGGCTGCATGCAGACAGCCATTTTCGTTCCTTTTTTTCATGATTGTTTTACCAAGAAAACGTTTCAGCGTTGGACACAGATGTTCATTAACGTAAACACTGTCGCCATGTTGAAAGCCGATATTTGAGCAAGTTATGCGAGCACTTTTGGATTTCAACAGAAATAAGTCTCTTTTGGCTCGACTTTGAAACTGTACGACAATGTTTTCTGGGCCATTTCGAAACGTGGGCACGCGATGACAAGCTTCGAGGTCTGACCGGTTGACATCGACCCCCAGTTACTTCAGCAATCTTCATTACCAGGTTTATTGTGGTCTCATTTTCTATCTTGGAAATGCCCTTGATTTCAACATTATGGTTTCTGGAGTACTGCTCCAGTTGCACTATTTGATCCTTGTTTGTCGCAAGTACGGTTTGCAGGGTTTCGTGGTCTCGTTCAAGTTGGTGGTAGCTTGATCTCAATTCAGTCTTGCTTTTCGAGGGAGTTGATTTTTACATTTAGCTCGTCGTATTTTGTACTAAAAAATTCGAGCAACTGTTTCATCTCTTTCCTGACATCACGAGCAACCGATTCCTTCATTTCTCTAAGGTCTTGTTCGATTTCTTTCTTGAATTCCTCCAATATTTTCGAAATTTCTTTTGACGACATGATTAAAATGGCACACTGGAACACTGGCACAAAACAGTGATAGGGCTTTTCTGCACAAAAAGAATAAGACTGGAGAGTGGACGGTCTAGAACAAAAACGATCCAAACTTTGGCTCTATATAGATGTCAGGCATGTGGCTTTCAGAAACAGGTGGACGAATCCCCATTTTCTCCCTCTCATAGTATGCCCTTTTTTTTAAGTTTCTGATGAGCCTTAATGAATCATCAAAAATACAACAGAATTGCAAGGTCTAATGTATTTTGAAATCACATTATCATCAACCTTACAGACTTTTTACATTTACATTTTTACATGTACGTACTATTTTTGTCGTGATGCGTGAAATCATTAAGTTCAATGCAGGACGTCCTGAATTCCACCGGTTCAATGATTTTTTGTTGAAAAGTCTGACTTTTGACATCAGAGCCATCTGAATTTCTGATGAATTTATGATTAAAATTGGCCGGTCTTTTGTGATTCATACTTGATGAAATGAGTTTCTCATTGGTTTATGATGCTTTTCTGCTAAGTTTTCAATGCTTTCCTAATTAGTATATGATAGGTTTCTGATTAGTCTACGTCATTGTGGCGATATTGCCTACACTGCATGTGTCCATGACATGTGACATGTCTTCTATCCCCAACAATACACTGTCATCCCAGGGATATCATAAGAGCATCATGTATAAAGGGGGTGACATCCCCAGGAAGGTGAGTCTATCCTCAAATCATCCTGAACATGTCATGTTGGCACTAATATGGCTTGTTTGCATGCTATTCTCTTTCTCTAGATCGGAGAAGCGAAAGGGGCATATATATATATATATTAAGAAAAAAAAGAAAGGGGAAAGAAACGAAGGGTTTTGTAATACGACCCCCGATACCTTCCTGTTAACTGCTCCCGTTGTAAAAAAAAAAACAAAGAAAAGAAAGGAAAAAGAAACACTCAAGGACCTGACTTTTCGTGTTACCTCGTCACTGGTGTCTCAGATAGCTGCATGGTTTCAACATTGCTCCCGGTATGAGTAGTACGGCTGTCTTTCCCCATGTTTCACGAACTGTTTACACCGTCGAGATTTGCAAATCCACTCTCCGTCCGGGCATGCAAAAACCCATTTTAACGTCACGAAAGTATTTAGAAGCACGCGTGACCTGACCTGAGGTTTGAGTGGCAGTCATGCACGCTCACGTAGGCCACGGAGAGCGTCCAATAGTTGCCTTTGTTCCCATCTCTTGAAGTTTGTTCCTGTTTCAAGATAACACGAGTCTAGCAGCGCAGCTTCTGTTTTGGTTCTTTTTTGGAGAAAACAATGGCGCTGTGAAGCGTATTTGTTTCTATGCCCTCGGAATCAACACCATAATAGTCTGTTCATAAGTAACTTGAGCGGTTCCGTCATGAAGCCTCGCTACACGTCGGAGACGACAAGTACGTGGAGTGTCCTATTTATTTACTTACTTTTTTGAAAACTCACTGAAGTGAGCTGACGACGCCGTGGCCACGACGCGGCCGACGTCACTGTTAATCCTCCTGCCGAGCCGCCAGACTTAGAAGCATCTCGTTTCTGCTCTCCACAGTTCCACTTGGTGTCAGCGTTTACGAATTAATTACCCGCGCAAAATGAAAGCGATGGGTGTACTCGGTATCGAAGAGATGCTTCGTGTCCCCTGAGAGCATCGTCCAGTCTTTTTGTTTGTTTGTTTCGAAACAAACAAAAAAAAGCTTCCCTTTACACGAACTATCCCTCTAAACAGTTTTCTGTGTTTGAGATCCTGTCCTGTGCTGTGCCCATGCTCCCTCTCTTTGATTTTTCTCCGTTTGCATTGTTCCAGCTGGTGTGCACCCTAACACTTTTGCCGTTGAAAATAGTTCTACTATCTACTAATTTGTTCATGCGCGGATCCTCTTCATGTACTACTGAAAGAGGAGGACAGCGATTCCTACCATTGCCCAAGAAACACTGCTTCTAGACGCGAAAGTTACTTAATATAATCGATTTTTTTGTCTTTGCATTTTTTGCCGGCTGCTTGAATACTTGGTGGGAAAGTACTTATACAAAGCACATAGCTTGAAATGTACTTAAAGTTTTTCTATGATACGCGGAGCCGTGTTTGTCCGCCCGTGCATGCTTAAATGGTAATGTGTTACACACTCACAGTTAGTAAACCGTTCTTAAAAAAGAAAAGAATAGATATCACGCCCTCCCTAGCTCAATATGTGATGTAATCTATTTAGGAACTGGACACAAGAAAAATTATCTCCGTGGCACAAAGAAGGAAGGGTTCGAGCTGAACACTAAGGGCGGAATGACGTACAATACGGCACTTGTACCTTAGAGGAATTCACAAGCATTTCAAGTCACGGGAACTGTTTCGAAACACGGACGATATGACGCGCCTTGTTGTGTATCGGCTTCCTAGAGAACTGGTATTACAACTCGCTCTCCTTGTTGTCCTCAGAGCGATCGGAGAGCACCACAGTGGACATCAATCTCTTGTGTTATACTGGAAATACTGGCACTGACGTCTCTCTATCCTGATATCACCTTTCGATCGGCTGGGGTCCTCTGGTATCACAACAGGATGCTCTGAGGATCCCAAAAAAACGTCTTGCTGGTTTTGAGCCTTCGTGTTTGTGTTTGTTTACGTGTTCTTCCCATCGCTCAGGCTTGCCTATCATGGAATCCCAAAGCAAGCGTGCTGTCTTTATAATATGAGCTCGTCTCGACGACTTCAGATAGCACTGCAGGTATTTCGGTCTTATATTTGGAATACCGAACTGCCACGACGACGCACCTCGCCACTCGCCGCCTCGACTATTGGCGGTTGGAGAATGTCGATGTCGATGAGGCAGACGTAGTTTCGCTTGTTGGGAGACTGGTTTCTTGTTATATCCCTCAACCTCCGTGACCGATCATAATCCCAAACGGAACAAAACTTCCGGTGGTGTTCCTGGGGATATCCTTCCCCGGAAATACGGATCTCCCTGGGAGACAGACATTTTTCCGACGGACGTTCCCGTCATCTCCGAGTGGCCACGGTTTGTATCCGTATCCGTATCAAATATCCGTCGTTTGTCCTCACAGGAAGTTATACGGAGATGCCCGGACGTTGCACGGACGTTTGCGTACGTGCTCAGGGCCCTGCATTTTGTCATTATTGTTAATACTCTTTTATTGAGTTGCTGCGTAAGTGGACAGATTCTTACTAGGCATGTAGGCGTTTGTTTGCGCCATTTCG
The DNA here is from genome assembly GCF_037126465.1 of Ornithodoros turicata. Taxonomy (NCBI): domain Eukaryota; kingdom Metazoa; phylum Arthropoda; class Arachnida; order Ixodida; family Argasidae; genus Ornithodoros; species Ornithodoros turicata. The sequence goes on along the minus strand of NW_026999447.1, from coordinate 237,934 downwards.
TTTCAGTCTCGGCCATTGCATCTTTCTTTCTCTGTTGCTCGTTTTTGTTTTGTTTCTGGTATTTCTGCTACGGACAACGAGCAGAAAGTTAAAAACAAAAATTAAGACGCACATATACAAGCTCTTAGACCTCATGGATCACTTAGAAAGGCAGTGGCATACCTTTCAAAGCGAAAACAGATACTATATATTGCTTGTCTCGCGAGCTTCCACAAATTCGAGAGCCCAGTCTGCCTGCGAGTGAGGTGCTTCAGTTTAATGCGATTGCGGATACTTGTAATAGTGGACTGAAGAACTGCTTGGTGTTTTAACTCACTATGATGTAACATCTGTGCTGGGTATGATGTAACATCTATGTGTATTGTGTAACATCTTACTGCTTTCTTTTGGTGTGAGCCATTCAGTTGGTTCATCAAGTCACTCACGCCGCGACACACCCTGCCATGTTTCTCTCTCTCTCCTGCGATAATGCTCCATTTAACATCCCGTCAGGGACCTTATTCGGACAATTGTTCATACGGCCGTTACGACACATCCTGTGGATGTACGGCTAGGGACGTCCATCCATGTCGCTCCCAGGGATGTCCACTTGAAATCCTGTTCAAGACATGGACGTTGGGATCTGTCCTGGACGTCCGCAGGAGTGTGTCGGTGTTCTGTCTGGGATAATGGCGTGGAAAAGGTAAAATGTTTTTCCGTTTACAAATATGGATAAAAAAGTGTAATGCTATGAGGGTATAAAATAAATATTTCTAATGGCAGCATGAGTGATATAACTACCACGTCATACAGGCCTTACTCTACACGCGAACGGCGCAATGGAATGTAAAATAAAATAAATGTAGTTCCACACAAACAAACGGAGCACTCCTTCTCAGAGCTGATAATGAAGCCTGTTTATTGGCTGGTAATTTGAAACGTCATGTGCGGAGTCCGGCTCCCCGATTGGACGCCAAAAGGCTACGTAGGCGTGTGACGTATTCGTGGTGGGGAGAGGCGCGCTGGTTATGGGTCACTGAACTGGCACGAGGTGAACCAAATGTATATTTGGGTATTATGAGACGCGTTCTTTCATGGGGTACCATTATTTGTGAAATGTTTGGCGGCCTGTTTTCGGCCCCTTTAAATCTTTCTGATTGGGCGACTGAATCTCGGTTTGCGCTACAATATACTAACTTGCTGATAACGGGTTTAGATATACTTGCCGTCAGCGAAGTCCGGTGGAAGCAAACATCGATGGCAAGTGCCTATCAATCCCCAGTCAAAATTTTCCATATTGTTGCAAGAGTTGTTCGGTACGGTGAAAGGGGATAACACGGGATGTCTTCTGTATTGCATACACGTCGTCGAATGTCGTTGGAGGCAGCTCTAGCTCAGATAACCTGAGGATGCGACACTTCTTTGTAGAGTCATACCTGATAGGACCGCATCTTGAATATAATATCCATATCAAGTAATAAAGGAGTAACCTCTCAGTTTTCGTTTGCACTCCCCATCTTAGAAATTTACTGCCTCTCTATTCCTGCATTTTCCAAGTTAAACCCTCCCGCATTCGTCCGGGTAAATTTTCGACTTGGAAATCTGTGTACCACGTTTCAGCTGCTCAATTAATTGATGTACTACCTTACTCCTTGGTTTTGCACAAGTTTTCAGTTGGTGAGCACCCTTAGGGGACAACATGGTGTGGCATGTGAGCTTCTAACAGGCTAATTTAATTAATCAGGCATTTACCGCGTTTTGCCAAATTTCCCATGCTCCAGATAGCAATACAAAACCCATCCTTCAACTTTCACTCGCGCATTTTCTCACTCCATTGTCATATATGGAGCGATCAACTCCTTCAGGACGGCACGTGCAGCCATTTCAACTTGTGGCTCGAGCTGCTTACAGGCAAATATACTAAACGACGCATTTGTGGAAGGTTCCAAAGCAGGTTCAGAACTACTGGTATGGTGTCGGCGTAACACCTGCAACAGGTGCGTGTCGTATAGTTACTCCTTCAAAATAAAAGTAGTTGAGCTTCATTTGGAGGGTATAAATTTTACTCCCAAAAGAGTGTTCTATAGGGACAAGCTACTTAATCGCCTAAAGCTCCGGCATTTTTCCTCACAGTGTACGTCTTTCTAACACACAGTGTCCCAGAAAACGTCATTGAATTTTAATAAAAACTACGCCACACAGATTCACGTGGTCATCGGCATTTGTTCTCACTAGGTCTTTGCCATCTACTGTGGGCTGGATTTCCAACCTCCTTTCGTCGGACTGACAGCGATTACGCTCAAAAAGTCGAGATGTGATGCGAGAATCATGATGTCCGGCTATTTTTCGGCTATAGGATAGATCCCGAATTCTCATGAATTTCAGTAAATCCGGCGCATTCATGTTGGTGAAGTAAAAAAGTGACCTTTACTTGGTAAATTTCCGAGTGAACTTAAAAACTGACTTGACCAGGAGGCGGAGGAAACTACCCAGGTAGCACTGAATGTCGCGGTAACATTGTGCGAATGTTAACACGTAACGTTGCCCATATGTTGATAATGTCCGCGAATTTAACGTTGCCTGTACGTTTTCTGCCAATGTTGCAGCAATGTTACTGCAACGCAATGTCACGTTACTGCAATGTGGGATCAATAACGTTCCGCACATGTTACTTTGTAACGGTTGTATAAGGCATGGCTGTAACGTTTGCTAACTGTGCGTTGTGCGCCACAGATAACAGAGCCAAATACACAGGGTCGGAGAAAGGTTTTCAAAAATTTATTGACACATGTAGAACATTTGCTAGGGGGTATATTATAATTATGTTTGAAGCATATTAATTAAAACAAAATAACTCTGACTGCCATTGCCATCAGAACTACTATCACAGTATATTATCACAGATAACCACCGGACTTTGGCACATGTAGCGAAGTGGACAGCGTGGAAAAGGTAGTCGTGTCACTGCTCCAATACAGGCTGGCTTCCGTGGGACTGCCTGCGAGATAAATGCAGTGGCTATACATTTTGTATATGCGTGTATTTCATGTACGTAAGGTGCATTCCTTGTACACTGTGCATCCTATTAGACCGAGCAGTAATCTGGCTGAGAGACAAGTGAAACAGGGATGCACAGTGTACATGCTATGCACTTCATATGAGATATACAGATCGCTCTGGGCAGATGTGCTGTGAAATAAACTGTCCTCTAAGATCAGTCACGAGAGGGACAGAGTGAATTCCTGCTGAAGTGCAGAGCAGGCATGCTTGATTTCAATTGGAGCAAGAGACGCGGACAGGTAGGCAATATTTGTCTCCTCCCATTAAACTTCTGCTAGTTGCGAGTCTGCAGGTCTCCTGTCGTATCCTGTCCGTGTCTCTTGCTGCATTTGCAATCAAGTATGTTCTACAACCAACTAACCCGCTACAACCCGCTTGTTCAAAGCAGGCATGCAAAGCAGCTAGAAGTTCTACGTTTGTTGTAATGGATCTTATTGCAATTACACCACGGCTTGTAGCCCAGTGATAAAAAAAAAAGGCAGTGGCTCAGAATCTGATTTAAAATAAACACCCTGTAACGGCAAGTGCGCACATCAACCTCACATTCAATTCGGCCCACAGGGAACAGAGCCATTAAACGCTGGCACATGGCCAGTTTTCTGATACTTGCAGCAGTATATTTTGCTTTTGCCTGTAAGAGAAGTAGAGGTCTATTTTATGGTACACATGGACTGAAACAGCTACATACCGCCTCTTGATTCTTGATGGTGCATGTCTGAGCCAATCTCCCACAAGGCATTTCACGGAAATGTCTGTGGCTGTTGGAAACAGTTTGCGTAGTGCACCTGTGGCAAAAGTCACAAAGATATGACAAGGGGCTATGCGGGACTACCTTAAAATACATGAAAATATCGTAAAGAGCAGTACAGGCAAGGCTGAACATATGTCCCACAGAGCATGCCACAGTAGTAATAGGAGGCGGGAAAAAAACACAACAGTAATAACAGACAGCAGTCTCAGCTTTGCGAATGGAAGCTTTCCCTTTCGACCTGTCATGCAGTAACAGCTGGCAAAGGTGTCGTCCATGCATCGGTTCATGGATATGACGAACGGCATCTTTCAGTGAGGCACCACCAATTAGCGAAAGGCGCAAAGTCTGAAATGACAAAATGCACAGGCAGTAATTTTTGCAAACTCTGAACCACGTGCCTGCATCTTAATTGAACGCAGCTGTATGCAATCACTTCTAGCAGGCAGCAGGCAGGTTCTGCAGCACACAGATGTCAAGGGCCATAGTGAGTGAATGAACAAAGCCATGTTATGAAAAACAGACTAGGCAAAACATGAAAATAGATGCACACAAAAAGGTACCCGCAATCAAGTGCCCCATAATTTTTCTATGATGGTTCATCACTCATTCAGTGATGACTCCATCGTGTGACTAACTCTGGTGCAGGCAAATTACCAGATTTGTCCTTGTTTGCTGGCATTCGAGTAGCAGCTCTAGCTCTCGTAGTGCGTCTTCAGAGGCCACGGGAAGAAGTGATGTTACAGACTGAATATCCTCTGGCACTTGTCTATCTGCATTCGTGTGAAGGTTCTGCAAAATTTTCAGCTAGTCGTCGATTTTTGTCGCAATTTTTTCCAGGAGTCCTAGAACCTTGACCTGTAATGCTGAAGTGAGAGAGATTGAATGAGAAAACTAAGTTCCACTGATGGTTCAAATTACAGTGGTATACAGCAACAGTCCTATGATCCCAGTCGTACTCAATAGAGCCCACTTTTACCTAAACTGCCATCTAAACTGACCCACGGAATTTCTACCCAGAAATGAGGTTTCACAATGTTTTCATTCGATTTTACCGTTTTCAACTCCAGACCATCAGAGCTGCTAAAGCAGAGAGCGCTTCATGTTAAGTATCACATAAGAACAAAAGAAGCAGCGCGATTTCATCACTGCTTTATCATATACAGAATGGCATAGATGCAGGCTAGCTGATGGATAAACTCCATAATAGGTAATCCTGAGCGATGGGCAAAGACACGGAACCCAAACACACACGTGAGGCTGGAAATGCCACTTAAGCCATTGTGTTGTGTTTTGTTTATGTGTCTTTGCCTGTCGCTCCGCTTACCTATCACACACTGCTTTGTCACTAAGTAGTAGCATCCAGAGCGCAGAACCAAACCCGAAAACCGGAATTAAGCGTTATTTTTACTATATATATACTATGTGAGCACATCGACCTAGTGACGCCAGAGGCTTCGATAGGGCGTTGGTAGTTCATTTGCCATATGAAGATGCTACATAAAAATATGTTCGACTTCAAGGTGACATGTTACCATTATAATCTAGGCATATAATTTCTTTCTTTTTTTTTCACGATTTAAATCATATCCTAGGGGGAGGGGGTGACATGGGGATTCGAGCGGTCTGCATGCCTAGTATTGGCGGTAGGTTGCTTGGGGAAGGGATGAAAGAGGGTCCTGTTGGTTGAAAAACAGAAATGAATGCATAAAAAACATCGCATGCATAAAGAGATCTTGTATCGTTTATAGTAGCTACCTATAATTTTGTAGCACATTAGAGCCTCAAACCGGATCTGAACCGGTTTACAGCCTCTGGACAAGTTGATCGAACTGATATATGGTACACAACTCTGGAGCTGACCCGGAACCCAACTTTTATGACCGAACCCCAACCCGAAACAAACTGAAAAAAAAACATTTTGGTTCGACACTCTGGTAGCATCACAGCTTTATTCCGGTGTGGATATCAGTGACGGGAATGACAGCGGTATTACCAAAAGCGAGACATGACAGTTACTCTCAACTCTACAGTCACTGTGGGGGTCTTTTCGATGCACACCTTGTGAGTGAGAACTTTGTGCACCACTGTGAAAGGTTTTTCGTGTCTGAGGTTGAAGGTGTGGACAGTCGTGGTGGTGGCGGCTTCACAAAGGTGGACGTTGATGGCAGGACAAGATTGCGAGGAGCATTATCGTTCTCCCCTTCCACTATGCATTCATCCTCTGATGATGATAATATGCGTTGGGGCACTTTCTTTTTGCGTTTCCTTGATGACTCTTCATCAGTTGTTAGGTCTGACATTTCTTCGGCCTTCTTTTCCTTCTGTCTTGCTGCTTCATATGAATCTGCATGATGTAAACTTAGCAGTTACTATGAGTGGACACTTAACAAATCAAGTTACTGTTTTGCAGCAAGAGCTTTGATTACATCTATCCCTGCAAGAAAGACAGAAAGCAGATCAGAAGCGTGACAATGTTAAAAATATGATTCTATCATCAGTAGCCGTTCATCATCAGAAGTCATTAAGGAGGGTCTGCCCTTCTCCCATGTAGTGCAATGCTGATGACAGATATAAGATACGATGCAATGTTTTTCAATGTGAGTGTTTACAATGAATGTGGTGAAAGTTCTCCTTCCCATTAAAAAACAGTTGCAAAAGAACTCCGTTCCCGGGGCATTTCGCTCAACAACACTTACTGCCAGATGAAAGCTCTCTACACTCATGGGTTTCCCAGTTAAGCCCAGGGGATTCCATGTCTCTGATGGCCTTGGTAATCCTGGCGGTACTCTTGTACGGTGGCCACAGTGCTGCCCCATTGGATAACCAAGCACTGGGAACGACTGCGACATCGTCGTTTTCAGTAAAATGCACAACACTGTACATGATGTTCGCCTACAATGCAAAAGGCAAACTATTTAGCACCACGGCCAACACAAATGAAAGCAATAACCTGAGCACAATTCCCTAACAGCAGTCACATTGTATGTACCTTTGTGTATTGTATCCTGTGGCAGACCAAAGTATATCTTGTAGAATGTACAATACATACAGGTAGCTATATACAGTATATACAAGAAGGTGTGTTTTGTACACTAAGTCGTTTGAGGATCTTGTGGGTGCAGTAAAGGAAATACAGCGTAGCCATTGCTGTACGGAAGACAAACACATTTGCCCTTTATCTGTTCTGCACTCCACACAGACATGCCTGCAGACAAATTTGTAGCCCTGTATATGTCCAATTCCGAGGATGGCACGGCACTTCTGAACAAGTCACGCAATGCTTCAAAGAAGTTTCCACAGATCATGATGTTTCCATCATCCTCAAGAATGTTTCGGACGATTACAATGTTACCGTCATGCAGCTGCACACAGCAATCAGATGTCTTGATGGAGATTAACATGGTATTGATCAAAAGGGTTGCATACTGGCTGCCTTGGAAACCATCTGGTGCTGGGCCTTGGGTATGCCTCCGAGAGAGTCGTATACCATCTTCGTGGCCGGGATTTCTTGGTCGCATTGGTCCAGTCTCCGAAATCCTCCTTAAAATCTGCTGGAGCGGAAGAACCCCTGACCGCAGGAGCCTTTTAAGCTGACCCAAGAAATTCTCAAACGGGAAAGCCGAAAATGTGTCATCGGGACCAAGCATATGGGCATCATCAGCCAAGTGCACTAGAGAGTGGATATATTGTACACATAGATACCATCCCCGTACAATCTTCCAGCACCACGAACGAACTCTTTCAAAAGGGTATCCGCTACGGTCCAGTGTGTTCCACAAAAACGAGGGCTGGCAAGGATAGTCAAAGCAGTGCTAAGCATCATGAAGTGATCATAGTATGCTTTCCCCAAACGGTTCTTCAGTGCAATAGGTCCAAAATAGAGCATAAAGCTCCGAAATTCTGTTGCTTTCCAGTGATCCAGTTCGGTAAGAGAACGTGGCTTGCGGCTGAAATCACATGGAGTATGAGTCTGGAAGGTTTCTAGACTCTGTGATATCTCAATCCTACACTGAACAGGTAGCCGAGAAGGAGAAGGCTTGCTGCAAACCCAATAATGTACTAAGAGCCTTTTCATTGCTCCTAAGCAAACAAGGTGCATGTATTCCACAGGGAAGTGGGTCCGAAATGGGTGGGAAGTCCGACATTCAGTGCGAGAAGAGATGCACAGCGGTGATGTTCTGGCTGGCCTTGTGAAGAAAAGCTCTCGTCTGTGCGAAGCGGACTGTCCGTTTCAGGAAATATTACTTTCCTATGCTCCCTAGAATATGTTCCTTTCTGAGTGCACTTTTCACAGCCAAAAAAAGCATTATGCCCCTTTATACACTTCACAAAGGCCCTGGCTGGGGCGTCACAAACGAAGGCGTGGATTTTCACGTTGTATTTAACATTACCAAAAATGAAACCTTCTGTAGTAATGGTGTTCATTTCTTGAACAAATTCAGTCAGGTAATTTGTGACATTATCAGGCTTGCTGTCACCAACATACAAGGCTGCAATGAACGGTTTCTGTACTGAACTTTCCTTTGCAAGGACAAGTACGGGCCAGAATTGGGATCGTGAACTTCGGGAAATAGGAAGCCCGTCGATATTGACAGTCAGCGTCAGAGTCCTACACCCCTCTGGTAGATAGCCTTTCGAAACAATGTAGGAAAGCGCAGGGGCCACGTCAAAATAAAAGTACGAGCCGCTACCCATTTCAGTGACTTTAGTGGCTCTAGAAGTACGCAGGAGCGTCCGTGCGTCGCCGGGCAGCTCCGGATGGTGGGGTTGTAGAATCTTCAGTAGTCTTGTGAGATGTGATGCGCATATATTTGTGTCCAGGGCCCATTCCTTCAAATTAGTTTGCAAGCACACACTTATCTGTGTTCCTAAATCCCCTAACGAAGCGGCATCACGTGCCTCTGTCTGCACAGCGCGAGGCTCCACCGGCCATGTACTGTCAGCCACACTTTCAGCGGCTGATATTTCCGAACTGGTACAAGAGCCACCAGAACCGCTGGCATCCAAATTCGGGTCCAAGACTTCATCCAATGAAATATCTGACAGCCCGGAAGTCAATTGAAAATCCATCGACGCACGTACATCTACAACGTTGTCCCTCCTCCCATATTCATCAGCAGCAGATGAGGCAGAAACGTCCGAAATTTCACCAGTTTCACGTATATCGTCGTCACATATATCGTCTATGGACGCGAGGTGCAAACGACAATTTTCAGCTTCTCGTCGACGCCTCTGTCGACTGCCAACATCTGATATTCTACGTCTAACTCGTTTCATCGCGAAAAGCTCGAAGCAGACGATGCAAAAATGTAGCTCCTATTTTTCATTGGCTGCTGCGTGGGACGCCTTGCATTCTAGTTGCCTCCGCGGGAAAGATGAAGCCATTATTTCAATTTCATATATTTTTGTTGTACTGTTTATTAATAGGCCTGTTCTTTCACACGAATGTTTCACGGACGATCTTTTTCGCGTTGTTGAAATACTGGGAACTTTTTGCCGGCTTTGTAGTGTGTTGGCCGGGTTTGTGTGTTGAAGGTTGAAGTCGTTGAAACCGGTTGAAGTCGTCATGGCTATAGAAGCCCGCTCATATTCGAAACGTTGAAAGTGTATCTGAAGCATGCGAAGCACTTTGTAATTTGTCAGCAGTTGTATCACCGCTATGTTTGTCATGGGTCATCATGAGGCACCTCACGCCAGTGATATGGATTTGATGGAACAAATCGGATTCAAGTCAAGTCTTTATTTTCGAGAAGCTAATGAAGTCATTATGTATCCAGAATTAACAACGCCTTACGACATTACTGTGGCGGGGATACATACAAATAAAAGTAAGCAATAAGTACAGCATACAAAAAGAAAAATTAAAAATCACACATTTCTTAGACAACAGGTACTCAGATCCCGAAAAAATAAGCTCTATACATCCGTTGGGCTGAATTTTCCTGCAATGATCGATCTCGATATGTACGATGGAGGTTCCTTTGTCATATACTAATTTTATCATGAATAATATTATCTGAAAATTGCAAACGTAACTGTTGTCTCCTTGTCGACAAACTATCCCAACCTAATCTTGACTTTATCTCGCTTATACCACGGTCGTGATGCAACTCATCTGGCCGCAATATTCTGAACCCTCTCCTGAATTAAAAACATTTCGTGCGGATCCCATACTGTACATGCACAATCCAACGCAGGGCGAACCATAGTAATGTATGCATCCCTTTTAACTCGAGTACTAGCCCGTTTAATATTATGGAAAACAAAGTGAAGCATCTTTCTTGCTTATTTGCCTTTTTTCATGCCAAATCAAATCCCATTTCAAATCCGGGTTTGTCAAATCCTCTGCAGAATCCAGAAATTTGGAGAATTTGGTAGAAAACATGGCCAGGTGGTCAACTTAAGAGCGTCGTGCTGCTATTCACTGAAAGTATATCGCGTCAGGTTAGCCGGAGACGAATAATAAAACACACGAAGTTTCAAATTTACAAATGCATCCAAAGTAAGGCAGACACTTGGGGTAGTTGGTACGGTGTAAAAACAGCACAAAGAAAGAGATATACACCACGACGACAAACGTCCAACCGATTTAATAAAAGGAAAAATATACGTGTACAACAACTATTTCTTATGCAATGTCTTCCCGCAATTACAGTTTTCTGGCATCTTCCACCAAACTGTACACTTTCCTAGCTTTTTTGTTTTTCGCTTTTCCTTTAATTTTCTAATGTACAGGCACGCAACGCTTCAGAACCGGTTCTGCAGTAAAAAGTTAAAGGTATCAAGAATATATATGAGGAATACTTCGGATTTCGAAGAATACAAGTTGATACGCGTGTGGAAACAGTCCGGGTGCAATATGTCACGAGGAGCTTTTACAATTTCGCTGCAATACCACACTACTATATTGAAAACAATGATCATGTATGAACAAATTAATATAGTGCAAGAGAACTGATGTACTCTATAACATTTTTTTTAGTTCGTATTTGAGTCTTGTATCGTCCTCGTCGTCTTCTGTGTTCTTCAAACTCAAGGAAATGTTACATCTTTCAATAGCCTTGTGTCCAGCTAGACAAAAAGTCCAAGTGAAAATTGCCTAAAATCTGCCGGAGATCGGTATTTGGTTGGCACAAGTCGCTGCAACTTGGGCTGACGTCGTCATATTGTCACCTGCGAAGGCAGTTCGTAAACTGCGTTGGGTTCAAAGCAGTGGCATAGCCCAAAAATATTTATGGAGGAGTTCTATGGGGACTTTATATGGGTGAGGAGGATTTCATTATCATCTCCTCTCCCAAATGCACTAACCAAACTTATTTTTTTTTTTTGGAGGGGGGTTTGGGGGTTTAACCCCCGTTAAACCCCCAAACCCCGGCATATAAATGCGGGCCAATATTGGCCCAGCGTTGAGAGGAAACTCCAAAACAGCAGCTGCTGCCCGAAACAACAAAGCAACGATATAGTCTATGTAGTTCAATTCGATGTATACAAGTCCATTTCTACATTTTTTCTTCAGCTTGCAAAATTAGTTTGAAACAAGGTGAAAACCAGCTTCATACATTGAGCTATAGTGACACGGACAGCATTACTTAAACGAGTAGGAATTTCCATTTCCTACTCGTTTGTAATGTGTATAACCTTTGACAATAGCAGCTGTCGAGCAGGATGGTACGTATACATATCTATTCCAATAGCGGCAAAACGATGGTAAGGCAGGCCACACACGACCAGCAGCAGCACTTTCAACCTTTGGATTTTATTTTTGCAATATACACACCTGCCAGATACAGTTGTAAGGCACACTGGTGTTATAGAATAGAATATCGCGTAGAGGGGTGCAGAAGATGCATGGGGTACCTCATAACCATGGTTGGTTGAGAATCTTATTATATTTGGACTATACTTGGCCCATCATTGCTGGTGCCTCATGGGACGCTATCTAGCCAACTAATGCCCGACTAGAAACCAAGCTTGGTTCTACAATGGCCCCAACGGCAATGCATGTTGGTCCCCGTGTTTGTTTGGACGGTCTGTCACATGCTGGCCCAAAGTTGGCGGTATTCAGTTGGCCCGAGTAAGACCGATGTCAATGAAAGCTTGGCCGAACCCTCTTCTTCGCAAGCTCGGCCCAACTAGGCCGAACAATGTTTAGGTATAGGAATGTTGTTTTTCTCCACGGGAAGCACATTTCTCTGCTTACTGTTAACAGATTCTTCGTCCCGCTCTGGTTCATAAATTTGGTGTCCCGTGTGTTTCTTTCATTTTTGTTCTCTTTTAAATACAGACAGGCAAGCTTTGTGCTGATGGCATGTATATAGTTTCCCTTCAGTTGACAATTGAACCCCTGCATGCAAGAAGGGGATAAGTCGAAAAGTGCCAAACCGAGAAAACTTCAAGTGAGTATTTGGTAAAGTGATTGCAGCCGGGTTACCTCGACTAATGCAATGGAAAATGTGTAACATATATGTTTGTGTTTTTTGGGGGTCTGTGACTTAGCAGAAATTGTCCGTGAGCATGATATAATATATCATATCATATAATATATAATAATATATAATATGTAATATAATATCATTTTTCAATGTAACACCGCATGCACACAGGGTTATCGCGCAAATACAAGAAGCTTTCACAAGTCGTACTTGGATTGCTGAAGAACCAGGTAGGGTGAAGCAGGGGCGGATTTAGGGGGGGGGGGGGGTCCGGATGTCCAGACCCCCCTCAATTCCAGACTTGAACATAGGGTTCAATGGACCAATCTCAGCATGCACCTGGCACTTGTCCATAGCGGACCCCGACCCCCCCCCCCCCCCCCGGGAAAATTCTTGATCCGCCCTTGGGGTGAAGTCACCTGTCCGTTGCAGAGGAGCATGGGTCGAGCGTATCGCGCTGCTAAACGAGCACAATCTTGAAGATAATATCGTAGGTGACCAGCATAATATAACTTATTAGCTAAGTGCTCACGTTTTTTTTTTTCGTTTTTTTTTCGATTACAACGCTCAGTATCACTGCCGACACAGTCGTGTTAGTTAGGAAGAACGTGTTTTTCGATTGGAAGCCGCAGTTCAATTTAAGCTATCATTTGTATGCGTGTGTAGAAAAGGGGCAACATCTGACTGCCCATCCCACTGACACACATACATTTCTCGTTTCTTACCCTCCTGTAACAGGTCAATAAATTGCAATACGGTCCTAAATTTTCTATGGCAGGTACATGCTGGTATGTGTATGTCATTGCAGCAAAAATACACGAAAGGGGATACAGAGGTTCTATTACTTTATATATGGTTATCTCTAAATTAAAAAACCGGAGACTGGGGGACAATAAACGACAAACACAGACAAGCTTGTCTGTGTTATGGATCTACACCACCAGTACGCTTGCTACCTCTATCCTCTCGGTACTGTGTATATATTTTTGTCATTTTCTTTGGGGACTGTGTTGCACGATTTGCCCTAAACATACCCGATCATCGTGATCATTTTGTGACCTTAGTATCAATAAAGAAGTATTCTTGATCGAAGACAATTTGTCGCCTTCTCTTATGTTTTTGCCATTTTTATCTTCCTCTCTTCCTTTCTACTTAATCTGCATATCAACATACTTTGGTTATGAACACTTCACTTTTTGTAACCAGTTGGAAGGAGAAGTGGTCACGAGATAAGGGTATTTCGAGGCTGTCGGGATCCAGGGCTCAAGAGCAGTGGCAATCATATAAGGCCGAAAATCATGAGACCGAACTATCAGAAAGCTGGAAAGTCGGAAGACAGAACTATCGAAAAACCGAACAAAGAGGAGCCCTAAGATATTAAAATTACAATTACTACATAAAGTATACTTTCACTAAGTCGATGTTATATGTGAACTGCTGTAGCAAATGAATCGTAAAAAAAAAAAGACAGAAATCACGGGACCCGCGGTGCTGGATATACGTATATAAACTCAATAAACTGCAAAGTAAAATTTTGAACATCTCTCAAAGAAATTCTAGAAAAATCTTGGGGGCGACACATGATTCACATTTACCACCTGCACTTGTGCCTGTTTTCCCACGGTGGTGGTTACTCGGAAAAACCCGTTCATGTCTTTGGAAGACCTTTTTTGGGGAGTAGCAGAATTCGCTTGCGCGAATTCAACCTCCTCTTGTACAACCTGCCTTGTACATGAGCTATGGTGCTTCTGCGCAGATATAGGACAGCGTTACGTTTCTGATCCTTGTTGTTTAGTTTCGAAAGCGATTGCCCTATCTACAGGGATCTCAAACACGCGGCCTCTTGGTCGCCAAAGAGAACGAAGCTACCCTCTCGAAGACGAATTAGGAGAACAGATTTTCAGGCATTGTTTTCAGCCTGGCCCGCCGTACTGCTGCTGCGCTGTCCATGTTAGGTAGAATACACTGCATGCGAGCAGTTCTCGAGCAGTTCGAGCATGCTCTCGAACCTCACAAAATTACGGAGACGGCAACCTGGTATTCGCGTGCGGTATGGTACACTAGCACACCGTAGCTAATGCGAGGATTGAGTCGATCTGCTATCCATCCTAATCAAATCAAATAGTGACACTAAAAGACGGCTTTTGAAATAACTCAGCCAAAACGAAAAGCAAACTGTCAGTTCGAAAGTGAGGTAGTCGAAGTGGCTTAAATAAGTGGTTCTTCCAGTTGTACTACTGAGGATTCTATTTTTCTGATGGATAAGGAACATGAATTTTTATTCAAATCATAGGAATTTTTTTCACTTGTGTCACCCCTTATCACTACGGTGGTTTTGTTAGCACATGCCTAAAAATGTCATTTTGAGGGTCTTGTCTTCCTTTTCTGTTTTTCCAGAAATAAACCAGGTGATTGTGGAGTGGTGTGTTGTCCTTGTCTGCCATAGCTCCATAGTCTAAGATGTCATACCAACTAGCCCACTCTACATTGTTAATCAGTTTTATACTTGTGGAGTGCTGGACAAAAGTTTGTGGAACATACTCTGGCGCACTCCTCCCTCCGAGTGACAAGCTGGCAGCGAATGGTATCGTACGGACTTGCATACAGGTGACTTGGCTACCTATACGCACATGTCTAAGTCTGTACAGTCCCATTCACTGCCACTCTAAGGAAGGAATGCGCCGGAACGTGTTCTCTAACATTTGTCTAGCACTGTATTCGTTGTTTTGACATGGTGGGATACCAATGCACCTGCGCACATGACTGCGTCGGGTTTCCTATCATTATAGTTTAGTTGTAAGCAGCTCTCTCTCTCCATTGTCCAGTCTGTATGCTCTTATTCCCTTTTGCAGTTATGTACCAACTGGCCCACATTTCTGCACTTCTCATTAAACACAACATAGCAAACCCGAAGCCATAACCCACCGTGAATATGCCAGCTAGCTCTTTCTCTTCCATACTTATTTTTCCAACTGTGAGCTAAGGCAGCAATATAGTAAGTAAATAGATAATTTGGAGTGCTCCTGAACATTCTCCTAAACCTTTGTGAAGGTCGAATAGTTTTTCATACTTTCAGCACTCTATTTGAAAGGCCGCCCATTTATTGGCGTTAGCCTAGTAAGCCCGTTAATTTTCTGTGTTAGTTTTTGTGTACAATGTTATGTATGATATACCAAAGTTTTGTGGTCACTACAGTCATTTCTTTTCCTTGTGGCCCTCCATGATGTGGTCTAAAGTCGATGTGCCCTGTGGCTCCAATGGCATTCTTCGGATCCGAATATACTGTCTCGTAAAGTTTTGTCCTCAGTGCCAGGGGGTTCAATGACGTAGACTGGCATACAATTATGTCAAGTACATCCGAAGACCTTTTTTCAAATTCTCGTATTATTGGACTACACAAAGAACTACCTTTATAGTACGGAGAGAAATGGGAAAAATGGAGGCATCCAGTACATTCTCCACGTCACTTTTGTCGAGAAACGGTGATAGCCTTTGCAAAAGACATAGAACAGACATAGTACAGGTCTCTCGCAACAGCATCGACATTTTCTGCTTCGTATTTTCTGTGCGAATGAATAACAGGAGTTATAGTCCATTCCACATAATGTTCACCTTAGCAATATGTTCTGTGATGCATACTTTGACCATCCAAAAAGTGGCAGAACATGACTCCTTCAACTCTAAATATTACTGTCATCAAAAATATAGTGCTTAACGAAATGTATAGAATTTGCAACTGCAATCATTGCTTTCTATCAGCACTGTTGTAGCCATCGTGCTTGAGTTATGGTTAGTTCAGTGATATTCTATCACCATCAGGGTTTGTTCTATCAGCAGAACGCTAGCCATTGTGGCAGACATATGGTGGCCCTGATAAGGGCCGTTTGATTACATCATCCAGGTCTGCTGTTTCTTCTCCCGTGCACCATGAAGCTACTGAAGAATTCCTTAGCATGTCCACAGTCCATCTTCTAGTGTCCATAGTTCCCTACGGGAGCACGCTGTTGGCATAAGACAATCCGTGGGGTGGGGCATCGTCACGCAGCTGGTGCCTGTGAGATGCCCTGGACAGCATTCAGGCATGAATGCAAAAGGCCAATGCAATAATCCTGTGGGAGTGGTGCACTTGATTACAGTATGCCACCACAGGCCTGCTGGGTCAGCTCTTTTTGAAGACCTTGAACTGAAAGTAAAACATAAACAGTGTCAGTTACAAATCTGTCAGCTCAGCACGAGAACAATTGTGTGCCTGCTTTGGTTGGCCTAGTGAGGACTAGCATAAGCAGGGGTATGCAAATTCTCCAATAGAATCCCAATACTTCTCTCCCTATCCCATACCCAATTCATGTATGGCATCTGACAGTCCTGGCCTTTCTGGTCGGCTACAAGGGTTCCACCTGGAAACAACAGGGTGAAATGTATTTAGGCAACAAAAAGCTCTCCGTAATCATCATTTGCAAGCCTTAAATTTTGGCAGTGTCATTTATAAAATCCTGTACAATTTTTGAAAAGAAAACCATTGGATCACTCACTGTGGCATTTCTAAGCTATCAAAGGCCATATGAGGACAGGAAAACGTTGTTTGGTTGTTCAAATCAGGTCAGAGCTTAAAACCTGAGCGGTATCACTCGACACCGCTGCTTGATTGCGGATTTCTCAGCCTTAAATTCTGACTGTATCACATGCTACATCACTCACTGTGGCTTTTATAAGCTATCGAAGGCTATATGAGGACAGGAAAGCTGTGTTCTGTTGTTGATACTGTATCAAAGCTTAAAACCTGAGGGGTATCATTCGTAACTGCTGCTTGACCGCAGGGTTTCGAGGCCCAAAATTCTAACTGTATCACACGCTGAATCATTCACCGAGGCTTCTATAAGCTATCGAAAGCTGCACGAGAACTGGAAAACGTCGTTCGGTTGTTGCAAATTGATCGCAGCTTAAAACCTGAGGGGTATCATTCGTAACTGCTGCTTCACTGCAGGGTTTTGAGCGTTAAATTCTAAGTGTATCACACGTTAAATCACTAACTGAGGCTTTTATAAGCTGTCGAAAGCTGCACGAGAACTGGAAAACGTCGTTCGGTTGTTGCAACTTGATCGGAGCTTAAAACCTGAGGGGTATCATTCGTAACTGCTGCTTGACTGCAGGGTTTTGAGCGCTAAATTCTAACTGTATCACACGTTAAGGCGGTGCATCACCACCGACGCTCTATGGGAATCCCCATACATTTTTCAACTCTCGTAGCGCCGCGAAAATTTGGTTGATCTCCGTGCAACTGCTTTTAAATGGAAGAGGATGCTTAGATCTTGTGCATGATCGAAGCAGATTTTGCGTTTTAGACTCAGAAATTTTTATATCGTCGTCGAGAGGTTTGGGAAAAGCTATATTTCGAGATTCCGCTCGCTTACAAAATAGAGCCGCCCAAAATCGAAAATCTGGCTCGATCACGCACTAGAAGAACATATAAAGAACCAATACCAACAAAAAGATTTCATCTATGTTAAGCCGTTGACTCGGCACACGAGTTTTTGTCAGGTATGGTCATCCGTCGAGTACGTCCCTTCAGAATGGGAAGCGCAGTGCTGCCATCTATCATCGAGTGTGTCGTCACAAGCAACAACAATTTGACCGCTGGAAATGATATACCGGTGCACGTGGCCGGAAGACGACGAGGCCGACGTTGACCATGACGCGGGAGCACGAGCACGGGCAGCGTAGCCCAGCCCCAAATTTTGTTTGTTTGTTCAACGATGCTCATTTTCTCGGGGAACAGTAGATGAAACTTATTTGTCTTGGAATTCCCAGTCGCAGCCACAGAAATGTGGATGGATCATGCTTGTAAAAGAAATAGTGGCGCTGGATAGGTTATACAGTGAAATCTTTTCCTTTACACTAAATGCCGGAAACCTGGCAGCGCTTTTAGCACTCATCCAGTAGGGTGTCAACGGGAAGGGGGGTATATTGTTTCATGGGACAACTTTACAATAGTTATCTGAACCGCACTGGGTATCTCCTCGTCCCATGACGTGGTTAGGAGCGCGGATCAAGTACCCTAGACTCTTAAGTATTTGGAATTTCGGGCGGCGGATGGAGCTGGTTGGGGCAGATTTCAGACACGTCCATATCGTTTAGTGTACAATAAGGTACAGCGGACAATTTGATGGGCAAGTGTGCAAATATGCTTCGGATCAGAAAAGTTGAATCAGAATGGAAGCTGAAATGGAATCGGAGCACTTGGGACCCAGGTCGAAGTACGGTAAATAAATGGATAGAAATGTTGGCTCCCTCAGATTGGGAAATGAATATCAGCGTTACGACGTCATGAGCGAGCACTGGGATGGCAGAAGCGTCAAAAACCGGCGGCACGGCAAACCCACAGTACTGTCTTCCTCACACCGTTACACAATGAGGGCGTCAGGGTGGACACTGATGAACGTGAGCATATGATGCCAGTAATACTTTAGTGGTACCTCAGAAAGTTATACATGTGTAGTTGCTCGCACGATGAAGCAAATATTACAACACCTGGATGCTCACATGCGGATCAGTAGCTTCAAGGCGCTCGGATTCTATCACCCATTCAGTTGTGCACTTGCGGGCATGGAAGTCGTTTCTGAACGCAGAAAAGGACTGCGCAGCGAACTAACGCTGCAGTGCAAAATGTGCACACTAAAGGGTGTGGCTGACACTGAGGTTCCACCAGGCATCGGACGAGATCATATGGACGTGAACACCGCTGTAGTCTTGGGAGTCCTCTCTAGTGGAACGGCATATTGAGCCGATGATCAGTTATGTGCCGCACTAAGCATGCCGTGTATGGTGAACGGAACATTCGCGAAATATCAGGACCAACTGGTGGACGGTAGCAGGAGTACAGGACAAAGTCATGTACCGGAACTGAGGAAGTGCGGTCTGTGGAAGTGCGCGCATGTCTACTGGTACCAGATCCACGGCCAACTCCACGTATAACCAACCGGCACTACTGCCTCTTCGTTGTAGGTACTGGACGACGCCTTTCGGAACGAGAAAAGGGTGGTGTACCTTGCGCGAATTTATAACGACTACCTCCTGCCAGAACCTGTTGACCCTCGCTATCCTCGAAGCATGCGAATTAGGGCTCCCGACTACAGAAGGAAGTACGATAAGCCAGAAGAATTGTAATCAATGTACCGTGTGCCTTTTGCTAATCGAGACAAGCTCATGTGATGTCGGCAGCCTCGACGAGGACGAGAAAGAAAGCTAGAGTGGATTTCTGGAAGTTCCTGCGCGGATAGGCAAGGTGACACTCACAATGACAATTTGTTATGAAATGCTCTCACTCCGAGATCCACGAGCTGAAAGTCATCTGCAGCCGAATGGGACATCAAAGACCCAGTTTACGGCTTGCTGATCTGTGCATGGGCGAAGTCTGGGGCCGTGGTTAGTGACGACCAGGATGAGCACAACAGACCCGAATTATATACTCGACCAAACTGGAAACCTCCATTCGCACTTTACATTTCAAGCAGCTGTATGGTCCACGCTCACACATTTTTCTCCTCTACCCTGCTTTTCTTCCCTTTTCTTCTTCTCTTTTGCCTTTCTCCTCCTCCTCCACTGATGTCCAATGATATGGGAAATTCTATGCAGCCCCTTTGCAGTTTTATTTCATTTTCGTTGACTGTGCAAGTAAATGAAGCGTTTTGCACCACCACAACGTGGTCTGAAATTTGTAAGCCCAGGGTAACAGGAAATAAAGAAAACAGGTTGCGGTTTCGTTTCGCAATTTCCGAGTAATGTCGGTAGGCTATAACATGTCGATACAAACTTGTTTCAACCGCGTCCTCTCCAACTTAGGTTTTTTGTGTTCCGAGAGATTTCGTTTATTATATGCCCAAGCATTGCAGAAATCACACGAAACGACTGGTGACTAACCCTTCGCCCGACAACAGCACAGCACGGAACAGCAACATTTCAACGAAGAAGTTCAGGAGACAGCTGGACAGCCTGTGCGCATTCAAAAGCCGCGCCACTAATTGTTCCGTCTGGCTGAGCGCGATATGCGTTGGACTTGGCATGGGTGAGCACGAGCGGTCATATGTTTGCACAAAATTTCGCTTGACCCGTCGCGCGCCAAGAGAAAACAAAAATAACACAAAAAGAAGACGTTACATCAGGGGTACTGCATTTCCAAGCAAGCGCCAAAATGTTGTGAAGCGGTGACAGCGCAAACCACTTCGTTCGCTGCGCCATCCCTCGACTGTAGACGACGAAGTGCCGGCTATGATGCACCGCCTTAAATCATTCACTGAGGCTTGTATAAGCTATAGAAACTTGCACGAGAACAGGAAAACGTCGTTCGGCTGTTGTAATTTGGTCGGCGCTTAAAACCTGAGGGGTATCATTCGTAACTGCTGCTTCACTGCAGGGTTTTGAGCGCTAAATTCTAACTGTATCACACGTTAAATCATTCACTGAGGCTTGTATAAGCTATAGAAACTTGCACGAGAACAGGAAAACGTCGTTCGGCTGTTGTAATTTGGTCGGCGCTTAAAACCTGAGGGGTATCATTCGTAACTGCTGCTTCACTGCAGGGTTTTGAGCGCTAAATTCTAACTGTATCACACGTTAAATCATTCACTGAGGCTTGTATAAGCTATAGAAACTTGCACGAGAACAGGAAAACGTCGTTCGGCTGTTGTAATTTGGTCGGCGCTTAAAACCTGAGGGGTATCATTCGTAACTGCTGCTTCACTGCAGGGTTTTGAGCGCTAAATTCTAACTGTATCACACGTTAAATCATTCACTGAGGCTTGTATAAGCTATAGAAACTTGCACGAGAACAGGAAAACGTCGTTCGGCTGTTGTAATTTGGTCGGCGCTTAAAACCTGAGGGGTATCATTCGTAACTGCTGCTTCACTGCAGGGTTTTGAGCGCTAAATTCTAACTGTATCACACGTTAAATCATTCACTGAGGCTTGTATAAGCTATAGAAACTTGCACGAGAACAGGAAAACGTCGTTCGGCTGTTGTAATTTGGTCGGCGCTTAAAACCTGAGGGGTATCATTCGTAACTGCTGCTTCACTGCAGGGTTTTGAGCGCTAAATTCTAACTGTATCACACGTTAAATCATTCACTGAGGCTTGTATAAGCTATAGAAACTTGCACGAGAACAGGAAAACGTCGTTCGGCTGTTGTAATTTGGTCGGCGCTTAAAACCTGAGGGGTATCATTCGTAACTGCTGCTTCACTGCAGGGTTTTGAGCGCTAAATTCTAACTGTATCACACGTTAAATCATTCACTGAGGCTTGTATAAGCTATAGAAACTTGCACGAGAACAGGAAAACGTCGTTCGGCTGTTGTAATTTGGTCGGCGCTTAAAACCTGAGGGGTATCATTCGTAACTGCTGCTTCACTGCAGGGTTTTGAGCGCTAAATTCTAACTGTATCACACGTTAAATCATTCACTGAGGCTTGTATAAGCTATAGAAACTTGCACGAGAACAGGAAAACGTCGTTCGGCTGTTGTAATTTGGTCGGCGCTTAAAACCTGAGGGGTATCATTCGTAACTGCTGCTTCACTGCAGGGTTTTGAGCGCTAAATTCTAACTGTATCACACGTTAAATCATTCACTGAGGCTTGTATAAGCTATAGAAACTTGCACGAGAACAGGAAAACGTCGTTCGGCTGTTGTAATTTGGTCGGCGCTTAAAACCTGAGGGGTATCATTCGTAACTGCTGCTTCACTGCAGGGTTTTGAGCGCTAAATTCTAACTGTATCACACGTTAAATCATTCACTGAGGCTTGTATAAGCTATAGAAACTTGCACGAGAACAGGAAAACGTCGTTCGGCTGTTGTAATTTGGTCGGCGCTTAAAACCTGAGGGGTATCATTCGTAACTGCTGCTTCACTGCAGGGTTTTGAGCGCTAAATTCTAACTGTATCACACGTTAAATCATTCACTGAGGCTTGTATAAGCTATAGAAACTTGCACGAGAACAGGAAAACGTCGTTCGGCTGTTGTAATTTGGTCGGCGCTTAAAACCTGAGGGGTATCATTCGTAACTGCTGCTTCACTGCAGGGTTTTGAGCGCTAAATTCTAACGTTATCACACGTTAAATCATTCACTGAGGCTTGTATAAGCTATAGAAACTTGCACGAGAACAGGAAAACGTCGTTCGGCTGTTGTAATTTGGTCGGCGCTTAAAACCTGAGGGGTATCATTCGTAACTGCTGCTTCACTGCAGGGTTTTGAGCGCTAAATTCTAACTGTATCACACGTTAAATCATTCACTGAGGCTTGTATAAGCTATAGAAACTTGCACGAGAACAGGAAAACGTCGTTCGGCTGTTGTAATTTGGTCGGCGCTTAAAACCTGAGGGGTATCATTCGTAACTGCTGCTTCACTGCAGGGTTTTGAGCGCTAAATTCTAACTGTATCACACGTTAAATCATTCACTGAGGCTTGTATAAGCTATAGAAACTTGCACGAGAACAGGAAAACGTCGTTCGGCTGTTGTAATTTGGTCGGCGCTTAAAACCTGAGGGGTATCATTCGTAACTGCTGCTTCACTGCAGGGTTTTGAGCGCTAAATTCTAACTGTATCACACGTTAAATCATTCACTGAGGCTTGTATAAGCTATAGAAACTTGCACGAGAACAGGAAAACGTCGTTCGGCTGTTGTAATTTGGTCGGCGCTTAAAACCTGAGGGGTATCATTCGTAACTGCTGCTTCACTGCAGGGTTTTGAGCGCTAAATTCTAACTGTATCACACGTTAAATCATTCACTGAGGCTTGTATAAGCTATAGAAACTTGCACGAGAACAGGAAAACGTCGTTCGGCTGTTGTAATTTGGTCGGCGCTTAAAACCTGAGGGGTATCATTCGTAACTGCTGCTTGACTGCAGGGTTTTGAGCGCTAAATTCTAAGTGTATTACACGTTAAATCACTCACTCAGGCTTTTATAAGCTACCGAAAGCTGCACGAGAACTGGAAAACGTCGTTCGGTTGTTGCAACTTGATCGGAGCTTAAAACATGAGGGGTATCATTCGTAACTGCTGCTTCACTGCAGGGTTTTGAGCGCTAAATTCTAACGTTATCACACGTTAAATCATTCACTGAGGCTTGTATAAGCTATAGAAACTTGCACGAGAACAGGAAAACGTCGTTCGGCTGTTGTAATTTGGTCGGCGCTTAAAACCTGAGGGGTATCATTCGTAACTGCTGCTTCACTGCAGGGTTTTGAGCGCTAAATTCTAACTGTATCACACGTTAAATCATTCACTGAGGCTTGTATAAGCTATAGAAACTTGCACGAGAACAGGAAAACGTCGTTCGGCTGTTGTAATTTGGTCGGCGCTTAAAACCTGAGGGGTATCATTCGTAACTGCTGCTTCACTGCAGGGTTTTGAGCGCTAAATTCTAACTGTATCACACGTTAAATCATTCACTGAGGCTTGTATAAGCTATAGAAACTTGCACGAGAACAGGAAAACGTCGTTCGGCTGTTGTAATTTGGTCGGCGCTTAAAACCTGAGGGGTATCATTCGTAACTGCTGCTTCACTGCAGGGTTTTGAGCGCTAAATTCTAACTGTATCACACGTTAAATCATTCACTGAGGCTTGTATAAGCTATAGAAACTTGCACGAGAACAGGAAAACGTCGTTCGGCTGTTGTAATTTGGTCGGCGCTTAAAACCTGAGGGGTATCATTCGTAACTGCTGCTTCACTGCAGGGTTTTGAGCGCTAAATTCTAACTGTATCACACGTTAAATCATTCACTGAGGCTTGTATAAGCTATAGAAACTTGCACGAGAACAGGAAAACGTCGTTCGGCTGTTGTAATTTGGTCGGCGCTTAAAACCTGAGGGGTATCATTCGTAACTGCTGCTTGACTGCAGGGTTTTGAGCGCTAAATTCTAAGTGTATTACACGTTAAATCACTCACTCAGGCTTTTATAAGCTACCGAAAGCTGCACGAGAACTGGAAAACGTCGTTCGGTTGTTGCAACTTGATCGGAGCTTAAAACATGAGGGGTATCATTCGTAACTGCTGCTTCACTGCAAGCGTTTGAGCCCTAAATTCTAACTGTATCACACGTTAAATCACTCACTGAGGCTATTTATACAAGACGCTAGATCCTGAGGGGTATCATTGCCGCGTCACTCAGTCTTCCAGGTGCTTCCGCGCAAAAATGTAGCTCCTACTTGTCATTGGCTGCTGCGCGGGACGCCTTGCATTCTAGTTGCCTCCGCGGGAAAAATGAAGCCATTATTTCAATTTCATCTATTTTTGTTGTACTGTTTATTAATAGGCCTGTTCTTTCGCACGGCCTGTTCTTTCGCACGGCCTGTTCTTTCGCACGAATGTTGCACGGACGGTTTTCTTCGCGTTGTTGAAATACTGGGAACTTTTTGCCTGCTTTGTCGTGTGTTGGGTTTGTGTGTTGAAGTTGAAGGGTTGAAGTCGTTGAAAGCGAGCCGTCATGGCTATAGAAGCCCGCTCATATTCGAAACGTTGAAAGTGTATCTGAAGCATGCGAAGCACTTTGTAATTTGTCAGCATTTGTATCACCGCTATGTTTATCATGGGTCATCATGAGGCACCTCACGCCAGTGATATGGATTTGATGGAACAACTCGGATTCAAGTCAAGTCTTTATTTTGTAGCAAGCAAATGAAGTCATTATGTATCCAGAATTATAGTTTTTTTTCTGTATTTATTTATTTATTTCTGCTCTTGCGCAACAACGCCTTACGACATTACTGTGGCGGGGATACATACAAATAAATGTAAGCAATAAGTACAGCATACAAAAAGAAAAATTAAAATGCACACATTTCTAAGACAACAGGTACTTAGGTCCCGAAAAAATAAGCTCTATACGTCCGTTGGGCTGAATTTTCCTGCAATGATCAATCTCGATATGTACGATGGAGGTTCCTTTGTCATATACTAATTTTATCATGAATAATATTATCTGAAAATTGCAAACGTAACTGTTGTCCCCTTGTCGACAAACTATCCCAACCTAATCTTGACTTGATCTCGCTTATACTAACATCCATGCAACTCATCTGGCCGCAATATTCTGAACCCTCTCATGAATTAAAAACATTTCGTGCGGATCCCATACTGTACATGCACAATCCAAAGTAGGGCGAACCATAGTAACGTATGCATCCATTTTAACTCGAGTACTAGCCCGTTTAATATTATGGAAAACGAAGTGAAGCATCTTTCTTGCTAATTTGCCTTTTTTCATGCCAAATCAAATCCCATTTCAAATCCGGGTTTGTCAAATCCTCTGCAAAATCCAGAAATTTTGAGAATTTGGTAGAGAACATGGCCAGGTGGTCAACTTACGAGCGTCGTGCTGCTATTCACTGAAAGTATATCGTGTCAGGTTAGCCGGGGATTAATAATAAAACACACGAAGTTTCAAATTTACAAATGCAACTAAACTAAGGCAGACACTTGGGGTAGTTGGTACGGTGTAAAAACAGCACAAAGAAAGAGGGAGATATACACCACGGCGCCGAACGTCCAACCGATTTAATAAAAGGAAAAATATACATGTACAACAATTATTTCTTATGTAATGTCTTCCCGCAATTAGTTTTCTGGCATCTTCCACCAAACTGTACACTTTCCTAGCTCTTTTTTGTTTTTCGCTTTTCTTTTTTTTTTTCTAATGTACAGGCACGCAACGCTTCGGAACCGGTTCTGCAGTAAAAAGTTAAAGGTATCAAGAATATATATGAGGAATACTTCAGATTTCGAAGAATACAAGTTGACACGCGTGTGGAAACAGTCCGGGTGCAATATGTCACGAGGAGCTTTTACAATTTCGCTGCAATACCACACTACTATATTGAAAACAATGATCATGTATGAACAAATGAATGAAGTGCAAGAGAACTGATGTACTCTAACTTTTTTTTTTCGTATTTGAGTCTTGTATCGTCCTCGTTGTCTTGTGTTCTTCAAACTCAAGGAAATATTACATCTTTCAATAGCCTTGTGTCCAGCTAGACAAAAAGTCCAAGTGAAAATTCCCTAAAACCTGCCGGAGATCGGTATTTGGTTGGCACAAGTCGCTGCAACTTGGGCTGACGTCGTCATATTGTCACCTGCGAAGGCATTCCGTAAACTGCGTTGGGGGCTCAAAGCAGTGGCCTAGCCCAAAAATATTTATGGAAGAGTTCTATGGGGACTTTACATGGGTGAGGAGGATTTCATTATCATCTCCCTCTTCCAAATTCACTAACCAAACTTACAATATTTTTTTGGGGGGGGGGGGGGTTAAACCCCCAAACCCCGGCATATAAATGCGGGCCAATATTGGCCCAGCGTTGAGAGGAAACTCCAAAACAGCAGCTGCTGCTCGAAACAACAAAGCAACGGTGCTAGTCTATGTAGTTCAATTCGATGTACACAAGTCCATTTCTACATTTTTTCTTCAGCTTGCAAAATTATTTTCGGACAAGGTGAAAACCAGCTTCATACATTGAGCCATAGTGACGCGGACAGCATTACTTAAACGAGTAGGAATTTCCATTTCCTACTCGTTTGTAATGTGTATAACCTTTGACAATAACAGCTGTCGAGCAGGTTGGTACGTATACATATCTATTCCAATAGCGGCAAAACGATGGCAAGACAGGCCACACGCGACCAGCAGCAGCACTTTGAACCTTTGAATTTTATTTTTGCAATACACACACCTGCCAGATACAGTTGTAAGGCACACTGGTGTTATAGAATAGAATATCGCGTAGAGGGGTGCAGAAGATGCATGGGATACCTTATAACCATGGTTGGTTGAGAATCTTATTATATTGGGATCATACTTGGCCCATCATTGCTGGTGCCTCATGGGACGCTATCTAGCCAACTAATGCCCGACTAGAAACCAAGCTTGGTTCTACAATGGCCCCAACGGCAATGCGTGCTGGTCCCCGTGTTTGTTAGGACGGTCTATCACATACTGGCCCAAAGTTGGCGGTATTCAGTTGGCCCGAGTAAGGCCGATGTCAATGAAAGCTCGGCCCACCTATAGGCCGAACAACGTTTAGGTATAGGAATGTCGTTTTTCTCCATGGGAAGCATATTGCTCTGCTTATACTGTAAACAGATTCTTCGTCCCGCTCTGGTTCATAAATTTGGTGCCCATGTGTTGTCCTGACCCCCCTTCTCAATTCCAGACTTGAACATAGGGTTCAATGGACCAATCCCAGCATGCACTAGCGGACCCCCGGGAAAATCCTTGATCCGCCCCTGGGGTGAAGTCACCTGTGCGTTGCAGAGCAGCATGGGTCGAGCGTATCGCGCTGCTAAACGAGCACAATCTTGAAAATAATATCGTAGGTGACCAGCATAATATGACTTATTAGCTTAGTGCTCACGTTTTCTTTTTCTTTCGATTACAACGCTCAGTATCACTGCCGACACAGTCGTGTTAGTTAGGAAGAACGTGTTTTTCGAGTAGAAGTCGCAGTTCAATTTAAGCTATCATTTGTATGCGTGTGTAGAAAAGGGGCAAGATCTGACTGCCCATCCCATTGACACACATACATTTCTCGTTTCTTACCCTCCTGTAACAAAATAAGTATTTAAAGAGATTGAAACATTTATTACTGAAGAACAAGCTTTGGGACGGAGTCCGTCCGAAAGCTTGTTCTTCAGTAAAATAAATGTTTCAATCTCTTTAAATACTTATTTTATTCACTTGCGAGTGCTAGACTTCTCCCATTTTTGCCTGTTAGTTTCCTCCTGTAACAGGTCAATAAATTGCAATACGGTCCTAAATTTTCTATGGCAGGTACATGCTGGTATGTGGATGTCATTGCAGCAAAAATACACGAAAGGGGATTGCGTTACATGCATGGATTGCTTACTGCATACAGAGGTTCAATTACTTTATATATGGTTATCTCTAAATTAAAAACCGGAGACTGGGGGACAAAAAACGACAAACACAGACAAGCTTGTCTGTGTTATGGATCTACACCACCAGCTCGCTTGCTACCTCTCTATCCTCTCGGTACTGTGTATATATTTTTGTCATTTTCTTTGGCGACTGTGTTGCACGATTAGCCCTAAACATACCCGATCATCGTGATCATTTTGTGACCTTAGTATCAATAAAGAAGTATTCTTCATCGAAGACAATTTGTCGCCTTCTCTTACGTTTTTGTCATTTTTATCTGCCTCTCTTCCTTTCTACTTAATCTGCGTATCAACATACTTTGGTTATGGACACTTCACTTTTGGTAACCATGCAGTTGGAAGGAGAAGTGGTCACGAGATAAGGGTATTTCGAGGCGTGAGTACTTAGACGAAATAAACATTTGGACGAAATGGGGCGTAACCGATCCCGACAGCCTCGAAATACCCTTATCTCGTGACCACTTCTCCTTCCAACTGCATGGTTACCAAAAGTGAAGTGTCCATAACCAAAGTATGTTGATACGCAGATTAAGTAGAAAGGAAGGGTTACGCCCCATTTCGTCCAAATGTTTATTTCGTCCAAGTACTCACAACGTCCAAATATTTAATTCGTCCGAAAAAAATCGGACGTACTGAACACTTGGACGAAATGAACAGGCGGGGAGAAACTTGCCCAGCACGTCCAATACCCGTACCGTCCAATAGCCCGTTTCGTCCAAATGGGGAAATTCCCAAAGGCTCTGCTCCTTTCGGCAGACGACTGCCTAAAGCTCTGCTCCTTTCGGCAGGCGACTGCCTGGCTGCATTCATGAAAGCACAGGCCATTTTGACACTGGGTGAATGGCAGGTGACTGTATTCATGAAAGCAAATGGATTATTGATCAAACGGGGAATCACAGAAAACACAAACCCGTTCACAGGACCGCTGACCTACAGTGACCGTCCAGTTAACGATGTGTTGTTTTCTATAACTGTGTTCTCGCTACGTACCGCGTTTCCCAATGTCAGTGATCTTTCTTGGAAACATCTAGGGATCTGCAAGGAAACTTGCGGTCCTTTGCCTTTACGTAGACTACTTCGAGCGGCTGTGGCTTACCAACGTTCATCTCTGGAATTAGTTTGCGGATGAGGACGATCTCCGCACAAACAATCACGCCGAAGGGTGGCATAATTCGCTGCGCATGAAATTCAAGAGCCAACCCCACATGACGTTACGGACGGCATAAGGCCCAAGTGACCAAAACGTCCACATGTTCATAAGACCCCCCAAAAATTGGGCCTTTTGCGCATTTGGGTCAAATGAGCAGGACAGGATAAGGTGTCCAGAAGGCCCTAACGCCCAGAAGGCCCAAATGGTCATATGGCCCGAAAACCAGAAAGGAAGACTCACAGTGTATTTTTTCGACCGTATTTTTCAGTGTATAAGCGCCGTTATACATTGAAAGAAGTTCTCTGAAGAAATCCTGCGCGTCATCTAATGTCATCATATGCGCGTCATCATCCTGCGCAGGACTTCTTCAGAGAACTTTTTTTATATATAACGGAGCTTGTACACAGAAAAATGCGGTACTTTTTTCAGTGCGAGTTATATGCGAGAAATACTTTTCTGTAAAATCGCTTTTCAGGTGTGACTGCGTAGGAATTCCACACTTTGCCGAGAATCGCTACGGCTTGGTATTTTGCTCGGGACTGAGATTTATTATGTTCATCAAGCAGTGCCCATTTTGGACAATTGCACTCGGTCACTCAGTGGAATATGCTCCTTCTGCAGCGCGCATCTCACGTGAACACAAACAATGCGCTTCTTCCGTTTTGTGAAATGTAGTCTCCAAAGAATTCAGTTACAGAATCAATTCGAAGGTGTCCGCCTATTTGATAGAGCGCCATTTGGTCGAACGGCCCCGAAAAAATGGCCCCGGAAAATTTGGTGACGGAACAAATGGTCTCGAAAAAAATTTCACCGATGGGTTAGAGCGGAAAAAACGGTCCCATGCGTAGGCGTGGTTTGCGACGTTCAGACTCCTCCCGAAATCGTACCTTTGGTAGCGCATCTGGAAGAGAGAAACGAGGAGTAAACCCTTATCTCCTATGCAAATTTCCTCCTGAACCCCTCCAGAAATATTTTTTTCTAGCTACGCTACTGCCGTGCCCAGCTTGGATACCTTCGCAGAAAAAGCGCTACATATTATGCGTCATAGCAGTATTCAAGCGAAAGTTGAAAAGCTTTTAATGCGGCAAACGAATCAGTTGTTCAATAAATATATTAGGCACAGAGCTTACCAATCTGTACCGAGCGAAATATTGAACGGTGTAAGGATTCAATATTTATTCGTATTTTACTTTTTGTCACATTTATATCTTATTTGCTTGAAATTTTTTTTCTTCATTTCAGTACTTTTATTATATTTTTTTAGTTCAGTTACCTTTTTCTCCTCTGTCGCATTCAGCATTTAATTAATATTGCGCATATGTGCAAAGAAAATACTATCTAGGTCACTCTAGGTCACTCATACTATCTAGTATCTACGTCACTCCCAGTCTTCCCTCCTGGTTTTCGGGCCATATGAATATTTTGGCCTTCTGGACACCTTACCCTGCCCTTCGCATTTGACCCAAACGCTCAAAAGGCCCAACATTTTTTCGGGTCTTATGAACATTTGGGCGTTCTGATCACTTGGGCCTTATGCACACTTGGGCCATATGAGATGATACCAAATACAGCTCAGGGGAAACGATGCTGGGAAACGAAGCACCCTTCACAGAAGTAACAGAGCAGTTTGCTCATGTCATCAAGGCATACCTGCAGCGCATGTCCCACTTGCTGGGCCATGCTAACTAATAAGTTAGTTGTTCAAAGGAAAAAAAAAAAAAGCTAAACGGAGCCGGCTGAGCACTTGTTTCTCGTTTTACTCGGTGTATAACATCTTTCAGTGGGAATGTTTAAATCTTACCTTCAACTAATAAGTCAGTTGTTGGAATGAAAAAAAAAAAAGGAAAGAAAGAAAAATAAATAAACAAAGCAGGCTGAGCATTTGTTTTTCGTTTTACTTGCTGTATGGCACGGCATCTTTCGGTGTGAATGTTTAAATCCTACCTTCGATCGTAAACGAAGCAATTGTTCACTGGCATTCGGAGATCCCCCTCCCTTTTCGGACGAAACACGCTTTTGGACGGTACGGTTATTTGGACGGGTTGGTAAAGTTTTCCCCCCTTAGGTTCAGTTCGTCCAATGCCCACTATGTCCAATTTTTTTCGGACGTGCTGAGTACTTGGACGTTGTGAATACTTGGACGAAATAAACATTTGGACGAATCGGGGTGCTACCGTCGGGGTTCGGGGCTCAAGAGCAGTGGCAATCATATAAGGCCGAAAATCATGAGACCGAACTATCAGAAAGCTGGAAAGTCGGAAGACAGAGCTATCGAAAAACCGAACAAAGAGGAGCTCTAAGATATGAAAAGCATTAAAATTACAATTACTACATAAAGGATACTTTCACTAAGTCGATGTTATATGTGAATTGCTGTAGCAAATGAATCATAAAAAAAAATAAAAAAAAGGACAAAAATCACGGGACCCTGGGTGCTGGATATACGTATATAAACTCAATAAACTGCAAACTAAATTTTGAACATTTCTCAAAGAAATTCTAGAAAAATCTTGGGGGCCACACATGATTCACATTTACCACTCGCACTTGTGTCTGTTTTCCCACGGTGGTGGTTCCTCGGAAAAACCCGTTCATGCCTTTGGAAGTTTTTTTGGGGGGGTTGCAGAATTCGCTTGCGCGAATTCAATCTCCTCTTGTTGTTTTACCAACCACCAACCTGCTTTGTACATGAGCTATGGTGCTTCTGCGCAGATATAGGACAGCGCTACGTTTCTGATCCTTGTTGTTTAGTTTCGAAAGCGATTGCCCTATCTACAGGGATCTCAAACACGCGGCCTCTTGGCCGCCAAAGAGAACGAAGCTACCCTCTCGAAAAATTTAAAGACGAATTAGGAGAACAGATTTTCAGGCATTGTTTTCAGCCTGGCCCGCCGTACTGCTGCTGCGCTGTCCATGTTAGGTAGAATACACTGCATGCGAGCAGTTCTCGAGCAGTTCGAGCATGCTCTCGAACCTCACAAAATTACGGAGACGGCAACCTGGTATTAGCGTGCGGTATGGTACACTAACACACCGTAGCTAATGCGAGGATTGAGTCGATCTTCTGTCCATCCTAATTCTTATACTAAATCAAATAGTGACATTAAAAGCCGGCTTTTGAAAGAACTCAGTCAAAAAGAAAAGCAGACTGTCAGTTCGAAAGAGAGGTAGTCGAAGTGGCTGAAATAAGTGGTTCTTCCAGTTGTACTACTGAAGATTCTATTTTTCTGATGGATAAGGAACTTGAATTTTTATTCAAATCATAGGAATTTTTTCACTTGTGTCACTCCTTATCACTAGGGTGGTTTTGTTTGCACATGCCTAAAAATGTCATTTTGAGTGTCTTGTCTGACATACTTGTAGAGACTTCTTGACCACGGAGCTATGCAGACAAGGACAGCAGGAAAAGATCACCACTAGGTGTAAAGTTCCTTTTTAATCAGGTCGTCTCAAAACCCCCAATCCCAAACGTTCAACCTTCCTTTTCTGTTTTTCCAGAAATAAACCAGTTGATTGTGGAGTGGTGTTGTCCTTGTCTGCCACAGCTCCATAGTCAAGATGTCATACCAACTAGCCCATTCTACATTGTTAATCAGTTTTATACTTGTAAAGTGCTGGACAAAAGTTTATGGAACATACTCTGGCGCACTCCTCCCTCTGAGTAACAAGCTGGCAGTGAATGGTATCGTACGGACTTGCATACAGGTGACTGGGCTACCTATACGCACATGTCTAAGTCTGTACGGTCCCATTCACTGTCACACTAAGGAAGGAATGCGCCGGAGCATGTTCTCTAACATTTGTCTAGCACAGTACTTGTTGTTTTGACATGGTGGGATAGCAATGCACCTGCGCACATGACTGCGTCGGATTTCCTATCATTAGCGTTTAGTTGTAAGCAGCTCTGTCTCTCCATTGTCCCGTCTGTATGCTCTTATTCCTTTTTGCAGTTATGTACCAACTGGCCCAAATTTCTGCACTTTTCATTAAACACAACATAGCAAACCCGAAGCCATGACCCACTGTGAATATGCCAGCTAGCTCTTTCTCTTTGATTTTCCATACTTATTTTTCCAACTGTGAGCTAAGGCAGCAAGTAAATGGATAATTTGGAGTGCTCCTGAACATTCTCCTAAACCTTTGTGAAGGTCGAATAGTTTTTCATACTTTCAGCACTCGATTTGAAAGGCCGCCCATTTATTGGCGTTAGCCTAGTAAGCCCGTTAATTTTTTGTGTTATCCACTATTCTACTCCACAATAACTATGTCGGTCCTGTTTTTGTGTACGATGTTATGTATGATATACCAAAGTTTTATGGTAACTACAGTAGTTTCTTTTCCTTGTGGCCCTCCATGATGTGGTCTAAAGTCAATGTGCCCTGCGGCTCCAATGGCGTTCTTCAGACCCAAATATACTGTCTTGTAAAGTTTTGTCCTCAGTGTCACAGGGGTTCAATGATATAGACTGGCATACAATTATGTCAAGTACACCCAAAGACCTTTTTTCTAATTCTCATATTATTGGACTACACAAAAAGAACTACCTTTATAGTACGAAGAGAAAGGGGAAAAATGGAGGCATCCAGTACATTCTCCACGTCACTTTTGTCGAGAAACGGTGATAGCTTTTGCAAAAGACATAGTACAGGTCTCTCGCAACATCAGCACAGTTGTAGCCATCGTGCTTGAGTTATGGTTAGTTCAGTGATCTTCTATCACCATCAGGGTTTGTTCTATCAGCAGAACGCTAGCCATTGTGGCAGACATATGGTGGCCCGATAAGGGCCGTTTGTTTACTTCGTCCAGGTCTGCTGTTTCTTCTCCCGTGCACCATGAAGCTACTGAAGAATTCCTTAGCATGTCCACAGTCCATCTTCTAGTGTCCATAGCTCCCTACGGGAGCACGCTGTTGGCATAAGACAATCCGTGGGGTGGGGCATCGTCACGCAGCTGGTGCCTGTGAGATGCCCTGGACAGCATTCAGGCATGAATGCAAAAGGCCAATGCAATAATCCCGTGGGAGTGGCACACTTGATTACAGTATGCCACCAGAGGCCTTCTGCTGGGTCAGCTCTGTTTGAAGATCTTGAACTGAAAGTAAAACATTATTGTGAGTAGTGTGAAATTACTGAAAGTAAAACATAAACAGTGTCAGTTACAAATATGTCAGCTCAGCACGAGAACAATTGTGTGCCTGCTTTGGTTGGCCTAGTGAGGACTAGCATAAGCAGGGGTATGCAAATTCTCCAATAGAATCCCAATACTTCTCTCTCTATCCCATACCCAATTCATGTATGGCATCTGACAGTCCTGGCCTTTCTGGCCAGCTACAGGGGTTCCACCTGGAAACAACAGGGTGAAATGTATTTAGGCAACAAAAAGCTTCAAGTTTGCAGCTTTTAACATGCTGGATAGCATTTTACTCTCCGTAATCATCATTTGCAAGCCTTAAATTTTGGCAGTGTCATTTATAAAATCCTCTACAATTTTTGAAAAGAAAACCATCTGATCACTCACTGTGGCATTTCTATGTTATCAAAGGCCATATGAAGACAGGAAAACGTTGTTTGGTTGTTCAAACCAGGTCGGAGCTTAAAACCTGAGCGGTCTCACTCGACACCGCTGCTTGACTGCAGGGTTTTGAGCGCTAAATTCTAAGTGTATTACACGTTAAATCACTCACTGAGGCTTTTATAAGCTATCGAAAGCTGCACGAGAACAGGAAAACGTCGTTCGGTTGTTGCAACTTGATCGGAGCTTAAAACCTGAGGGGTATCATTCGTAACTGCTGCTTCACTGCAGGGGTTTGAGCCCTAAATTATAACTGTATCACACGTTAAATCACTCACTGAGGCTTTTATAAGCTATCGAAAGCTGCACGAGAACAGGAGAACGTCGTTTGGTTGTTGCAACTTGATCGGAGCTTAAAACCTGAGGGGTATCATTCGTAACTGCTGCTTCACTGCAGGGGTTTGAGCCCTAAATTATAACTGTATCACACGTTAAATCACTCACTGAGGCTTTTATAAGCTATCGAAAGCTGCACGAGAACAGGAGAACGTCGTTTGGTTGTTGCAACTTGATCGGAGCTTAAAACCTGAGGGGTATCATTCGTAACTGCTGCTTCACTGCAGGGGTTTGAGCCCTAAATTATAACTGTATCACACGTTAAATCACTCACTGAGGCTTTTATAAGCTATCGAAAGCTGCACGAGAACAGGAAAACGTCGTTCGGTTGTTGCAACTTGATCGGAGCTTAAAACCTGAGGGGTATCATTCGTAACTGCTGCTTCACTGCAGGGGTTTGAGCCCTAAATTATAACTGTATCACACGTTAAATCACTCACTGAGGCTTTTATAAGCTATCGAAAGCTGCACGAGAACAGGAGAACGTCGTTTGGTTGTTGCAACTTGATCGGAGCTTAAAACCTGAGGGGTATCATTCGTAACTGCTGCTTCACTGCAGGGGTTTGAGCCCTAAATTATAACTGTATCACACGTTAAATCACTCACTGAGGCTTTTATAAGCTATCGAAAGCTGCACGAGAACAGGAAAACGTCGTTCGGTTGTTGCAACTTGATCGGAGCTTAAAACCTGAGGGGTATCATTCGTAACTGCTGCTTCACTGCAGGGGTTTGAGCCCTAAATTATAACTGTATCACACGTTAAATCACTCACTGAGGCTATTTATAAGCTATCGAAAACTATATGAGAACAGACATACGTTTCTTGATTGTCCAAATTTGATCGGAGTATCATTCGGCACTGTTGCCTGTAAATCTTCCGAAATTGAACTTATTTAACGGATTTCACCACAGCTGAAACAGGGCGCGAATGTTTCACTAAAAATTCGGGAGTACAAACATCAAGGAACTAAAATTACTTACCTCCATGTGGTAATTAGCATGAAACAAGAAGCACAACACACACAGACGTCCACCTACGACAGCGCGAAACCGACGACTGAGAACAATTGATGTCTTCATGCGCTGACCAGGGCACTACATTCATAGCCACCGGCGCCGAGGCGTACGAACACAGCGAATGATACCCCTCAGGATCTAGCGCCTCCCCAACACACACACGTCCACATACGACAGCGCGAAACCGACGACTGAGAACAATTGATGTCTTCATGCGCTGACCAGGGCACTACATTCATAGCCACCGCCGCCGAGGCGTACGAACACAACGAATGATACCCCTCAGGATCTAGCGCCTCCGCCTCGGCTTCGCGCACTGATCTCTATGTAAGGCTGGATCGCGTATGGGAGAGGGGCTCGTGGGAGAGAGGCACGCATTCGGGCCGCCATGTTGGTGGGCCCTAAAACGCTGCGTGTGCCCATTGGAAACAATGGGAGGCAACAGAGATTGTGAGTATTTATTGCGCTACAGGTGTTGATCATTGTTTGTCGTCACGCGATTTTGTAAGGTGCCTGTATACTGATGTATCCTAACAGTGTTTCGCAGGTGCCCTGCATTTCGATTCTTGATAACGTTATGTTTTGCATTCCGAAACTAGACCGTCACTGCAGTGCAGCGCTGGGAATTGTACTACAGCGCGTTTCCCAGCCAATATTTCAATAAGAAACGATGTGAGGTTAACAACAACCATGTATATAATATCCCGTGCTGCGTTCTGGACAAAAATTGTTCCACAAAGAGCGGTCCCAGAAGGGATACCCGCATGGTAGAAAGAAATCGCCCCGTAGAATCACAGCCGTTGTTTCAAACAGGCGTATGCGTTTAATTTGATTGATATCAAGCAAGAAAGGGTCTTTTAGTGAACGACAGTGGTGTCTTCGATGTAATGCCTCGCAAATATGAACACACCGAAGCATCCCAAACAATTACTGCACGCAATTAGATTACGCTTAGGCCAGTTAATCTAGGTGTTGATGTAAACTTAATAAAGTTATTTAGTAAGTGGTAACACCTCCTTGAGACACAAGACTTATCTCCTTTTGAAGTACAGCACTTCTTTTTTCTTCTTCCTTCATTTGCTCTGATTATTTGCAGGTGAAATTGAATGTCCTTCTCGCGTACTCACATGCTTTTGGTGAATAGAACTGCAGCGTGAACAAAGCTGCGTAAGGATGGGGGCCTGCCATCCACTGCTGACTTTGTCATGCTAGTTATGTGGAGCACGTTGCAAAAAATGCAGCTGCACATCTGAAACTCCAATCATTATCATCGTCATCTAAAAGGGAATGTGGTAGCACTGCTGTGAAACCAGGCACGATTTCTGAAAACCCTCTATGGCACTTTCCGCAGTTTGCACACTTTTCTTCAGCGTCTGTCTCTCTCATAGGAGTCACTTTGCATTAACAGTGACTCCCATCTTACATTTTCATGTGCGAGGGCTCTCTTGCACTACACATGTACGGTTTCCCAACTGCAACATGACGATTTGGAGCTTGAAACTGGAGCCCTGGTGTTCCCTGTGTATGAAATGATACCAACTGAATCTTGTCAAACGTGATGTTTAGTGGAAGATGGCTTTCTTGGTTGTGCATTCTGAGTGACAAAGATTAACACGATATGCTTTTGTAAAGATAAGTGATGTTATGCTCTATGAATAAAGAAAATATACATTTTTCAAGTTCAACATTTATTCTGGCATATACGCATTTCAAGATACAATGAATGCGCAGGGAAGTGACAAAACAATACATTTATTGTTTTGTGACCTCCCTGCAATGACAATATATATCACAGAAATGACAACGTACAGGTACACTATGTAAATTTGTTGCACCCAATTTTCATACATGCTGAATTTTAAATTTTTGTTTTGCTGCCCATGTGTTCAGTGTATTACAAATTGCGTAATGCAAACAACACTTTGTTAATTTCAAGCTTTTTGCTCCCATCCAAGATATTCCTGTCCTGAAGGAACCGCCCCTTCGACACCATAAATATTCAGTAGGTTTCACTCTGGCAGGCCCTGCCACTGCAAATTTCCTGAATTGAAACCCTTCAAACTGTGTCATAACCTTAAATACGTCAATATTTTTGCAAGTAGTTTACATGCTGGAGGACACTCCTCCTGCAGCTAAGGCAACTACAGAGAGTTCCAAGAGGCCGAAGGTAAACCTACAGCTGCATGAGTTTGATCAACAGTAGTGCATTCTCAAGAAATAATTTTCTTCTTATAGCATATATGTGCATGCCTAGTAACTGAAACAATGACCACAGTTCCGCAACGAGTTTTAATTCCTGAGGGTGTACACTGTAGAGGTGGGTTAGATCTACAACAGTTAATACAAGGTATTATATACTATGAATCAGTGATGGCCACTAAGTACTTCTACTATAACTACTAACTACTTTGCAATGGAGTAGTTTAACTAGTAGTTCAACTACTTTTCAGGCAGGGTAGTTAAAACTACTTCTTTAACTACTGCAGTGTAGTTTAACTACATCTATAACTACTTAATGTTGTCCATCAACACCAATCCCATTCAATAGCGTTCTAAGACCCCTAAATATAAATCACAAGCAGTGATATAGAAGTGAAGATTTAGTACACAAGCACGGCACAATTGCTCTGCACCTCCGTTCTCATCAAACAAGTAGCTCAAGGTAAAAATCGGAAGCACAGCCATGCCGTAAAGCTTGCGGCAAAATCGGAAGTAGTTGGCGCCTGCAGTAACCTAACTACTGTAGCCAACTACTCGAAATAGTAGTTTAACTAGTAGTTGCACACTACATTTCTGCAAGTAGTTGATAACTACTTTTTAACTACAATCAGGTAGTTTAAGTAGTTAACTACTGGCCATCACTGCTATGAATACCTTTAAAAATCTCATGTGACACATATGCTTTTACTTTTTGGAGGTGCTGCG
The DNA here is from genome assembly GCF_037126465.1 of Ornithodoros turicata. Taxonomy (NCBI): domain Eukaryota; kingdom Metazoa; phylum Arthropoda; class Arachnida; order Ixodida; family Argasidae; genus Ornithodoros; species Ornithodoros turicata. Next base: position 198,765 of record NW_026999447.1, on the reverse strand, counting down.
GTGATCGAAGTTTGTGGGCACTGCTCAGGTTTTGCACCCATTTCTTGCGTATGTCGAGGCAGCTGTGAAGGAGAGAACATTTGTTAGGTTGCAACTAGTTAAAAATAAATATGTTGTTTAGTAAAAGCATCGCATAAATGTTTAAAACATCAGTTTAAAACAGGGTTTACAATCTTGATATCTTTTAAAAATTTCAACATTTAAACGCTGTTGTAAAAGAAATTATAGCTTCATCACTAAGACACAATGCTGGGCGAAGGGGTCTAAGGTGTATATAAAGCTCTTTGAAGTGATGTGTTCCATGATGTGAACATGTAAAGAGAATGTACAAAATTGAGAGAGGCTCACCACAGTGCGTGCACTGGGGTGGTTCCTCCTCGTACAGTAGGAACCCGTGAATGAGGAACATGATACTTATCTGTAAGCTCGATCGCATCAGACGATGACACAGGTGATGCTCGATGACACAGACGATCCTCTGGGTAGCCCCCGTGAGGAAACCTGTATTGAGGGACCACACTGCTGCAAATAACACGACAAGATACAAATTATTATTATCGCAACAAGCTGACAACATAGCGCAGATACAAAGGCGGTATCCAAGTCACACCACACCACCGTTACGTAGGATTCTTTGTCACAAATCAAACCAAGGCACAAAATAATACCAATACAAGAAAAAGGGTGACTATCTTGGTCTTATTATGACGTAATACTGAACTTATACGCGAAGGTGGTTCAAAGAAATGACTGTGCACTTGCTTCCGTAGAGAACACTTGGTACAGTGCTAGCAATGCATGCAGAAAAGCGCTCGAGTGCTCGCACATATTGATGACACCACTATCAGTGTAGTGTAACATGTTCTCTCCAGCATGTTATGCACTCAAACTGTATTTGCCGGCGGGTAAAATGCAAGTGGGTTCGATTGAACCTCGGAAGAGCGATCAAACAACTTGCACCCAGTGCTGGTTTTGGACAAAAAAACACTTCATAATTGTCAAATAAATGTACAGAATGGACGCCTATTTATTCCTTGATAAAGAATGACTCACCTGTAGAAATTTCGGCCCGGTATCATTGCCGGTACGGTTGGTACGACCGTAATTGCAAGAAGTTGCCATGATCGCTGCGGCGACTGTTTTGGGTACAGTAAGATGGCGGCCGGTTGCCGCACGATCGCGCTCCCTATCCGCGATCCAGCCTTTTACAATCGAGATCAGTGGCTTCGCGGCTGTTTGTCTTCGATGCTGATGACGATAGCGGCTGCTGGCTTACATTCTAATGTGATAGTTTAAACTCTACGTGTGCTTAATCGTTGCAATATGTAATGAATATCCTGTTCTGGTTCTTTTAAAACATATTTTAACTACAATGCCGCGCAAGCAAACCTGTAAATATATGAATGTGATTTCTAAATTATTGCATGTACAGAACTCCCGCCAGGGGATCTGGATTCTCCTGTGCCGTTTGCGCGCGTCCGCTACACGCTCTGCAGCTTGAAATAATGTTTACCGGGTCGGAATCAATTACAAGGTGTCCCTGTGCTGCGTTAGCGGCAGAGCATATAGGTATAGGAACATGTCCGCCCGCAGTTTCACTGTTTATTGTTCGGTGAAGAACCACAATGTACACGAAATGTCTGCCACTTCTCAGCAAGCTATGAGCATGACTTCTATACTTCTGAGCAAATTCCATCATAGAATGTCATTGGGAAAACACTTGAAACAGAATTTCCAAAATTCTGAATAGGAAACGTACAGTGAACGTTACGGCAAAAATGTTAAGGCCACGTTTACTCATCAACGTTGTCATAACGACTCTCCATGTGAAATTCGTAACGTTGTGCAGGGAACGTTGCAAATACGACTTTTTGTTGGCAACGTTCCGCTCACATTGAGTACATTGCTGCAACGTTCCGACAACTTTATGTGCTACCTGGGTAGTAAGAACAAATGCCGTTGATCGCATGATTGTAGGTGGCATAGTTTCTTCATTAGAATGCAACGGCACGTTTTCTGGGACACGCTGTGTGTTGCTGTATTCCGACATAAAGCGCATTATTCAGGTTATGATAGGAACGTTACTCAGGTAACCTAAAATGAGTGAGATTTGTGTGTGTATATATACGTGTCTGTAAGTGTAAGTGTTCATAAGCGTGAACTCCCAATACGAACATAGCACAGCTCTCTTGGTGTTACCTTCGACCATAAGCTGGCATTGATACCACACATCAAACACATCAAATAGAAGTGTCAGCAAATCAAATCTGAGTCACCATGGGCTCATGAACACACCGGTGTAATATGAGCAAAATAAGATTGACATGATGTCGAACAGTTGCAAATTGCTGTTCCATCTTACAAATTTGTCATGCACGTCTAGGTATTTTTCATATTTTTTAAATATTTCCACATGTTTCATATTCAACGTGCTGGACATGTTAATGTGCAACCCCTGATATCGAATCAAAATCTGAGTCAGCATGGGCTCATGAACACACCGGTGTAATATGAGCAAAATAAGATTGACGTGATGTCGAACAGTTGCAAACTGCTGTTCCATCTTACAAATTTGTCGTGCATGTCTAGGTATTTTTCATATTTTTTAAATACTTCCACATGTTTCATATTCAACGTTCTGGACATGTTAATGTGCAACCCCTGATATCGAATCAAAATCTGAGTCAGCATGGGCTCATGAACACACCGGTGTAATATGAGCAAAATAAGATTGACATGATGTCGAACAGTTGCAAATTGCTGTTTCATCTTACAAATTTGTCGTGCACGTCTAGGTATTTTTCATATTTTTTAAATATTTCCACATGTTTCATATTCAACGTGCTGGACATGTTAATGTGCAACCCCTGATATCGAATCAAAATCTGAGTCAGCATGGGCTCATGAACACACCGGTGTAATATGAGCAAAATAAGATTGACATGATGTCGAACAGTTGCAAATTGCTGTTTCATCTTACAAATTTGTCGTGCACGTCAAGGTATTTTTCATATTTTTTAAACATTTCCACATGTTTCATATTCAACGTGGTGGACATGTTAATGTGCAACTCCTGATATCGAATCAAAATCTGAGTCAGCATGGGCTCATGAACACACCGGTGTAATATGAGCAAAAATAAGACTGACGAGATGTCGAACAGTTGCAAATTGCTGTTCCATCTTACAAATTTGTCTGCACGTCAAGGTATTTTTCATATTTTTTAAACATTTCCACATGTTTCATATTCAACGTGGTGGACATGTTAATGTGCAACTCCTGATATCGAATCAAAATCTGAGTCAGCATGGGCTCATGAACACACCGGTCTAATATGAGCAAAAATAAAACTGACGAGATGTCGAACAGTTGCAAATTGCTGTTCCATTTTACAAATTTGTCGTGCACGTCTAGGTATTTTTCATATCTTTTAAACATTTCCACATGTTTCATATTCAACGTGGTGGACATGTTAATGTGCAACTCCTGATATCGAATCAAAATCTGAGTCAGCATGGGCTCATGAACACACCGGTGTAATATGAGCAAAAATAAAACTGACGAGATGTCGAACAGTTGCAAATTGCTGTTCCATCTTACAAATTTGTCGTGCATGTCTAGGTATTTTTCATATTTTTTAAACATTTCCACATGTTTCATATTCAACGTGGTGGACATGTTAATGTGCAACTCCTGATATCGAATCAAAATCTGAGTCAGCATGGGCTCATGAACACACCGGTGTAATATGAGCAAAAATAAAACTGACGAGATGTCGAACAGTTGCAAATTGCTGTTCCATCTTACATATTTGTCGTGCACGTCTAGGTATTTTTCATATCTTTTAAACATTTCCACATGTCAACGTGCTGGACATGTTAATGTGCAACCCCTGATATCGAATCAAAATCTGAGTAAGCATGGGCTCATGAACACACCGGTGTAATATGAGCAAAAATAAAACTGACGAGATGTCGAACAGTTGCAAATTGCTGTTCCATCTTACAAATTTGTCGTGCATGTCTAGGTATTTTTCATATTTTTTAAACATTTCCACATGTTTCATATTCAACGTGGTGGACATGTTAATGTGCAACTCCTGATATCGAATCAAAATCTGAGTCAGCATGGGCTCATGAACACACCGGTGTAATATGAGCAAAAATAAAACTGACGAGATGTCGAACAGTTGCAAATTGCTGTTCCATTTTACAAATTTGTCGTGCACGTCTAGGTATTTTTCATATCTTTTAAACATTTCCACATGTCAACGTGCTGGACATGTTAATGTGCAACCCCTGATATCGAATCAAAATCTGAGTAAGCATGGGCTCATGAACACACCGGTGTAATATGAGCAAAAATAAGACTGACGAGATGTCGAACAGTTGCAAATTGCTGTTCCATTTTACAAATTTGTCGTGCACGTCTAGGTATTTTTCATATCTTTTAAACATTTCCACATGTCAACGTGCTGGACATGTTAATGTGCAACCCCTGATATCGAATCAAAATCTGAGTAAGCATGGGCTCATGAACACACCGGTGTAATATGAGCAAAAATAAGACTGACGAGATGTCGAACAGTTGCAAATTGCTGTTCCATTTTACAAATTTGTCGTGCACGTCTAGGTATTTTTCATATCTTTTAAACATTTCCACATGTCAACGTGCTGGACATGTTAATGTGCAACCCCTGATATCGAATCAAAATCTGAGTAAGCATGGGCTCATGAACACACCGGTGTAATATGAGCAAAAATAAGACTGACGAGATGTCGAACAGTTGCAAATTGCTGTTCCATTTTACAAATTTGTCGTGCACGTCTAGGTATTTTTCATATCTTTTAAACATTTCCACATGTCAACGTGCTGGACATGTTAATGTGCAACCCCTGATATCGAATCAAAATCTGAGTAAGCATGGGCTCATGAACACACCGGTGTAATATGAGCAAAAATAAAACTGACGAGATGTCGAACAGTTGCAAATTGCTGTTCCATCTTACAAATTTGTCGTGCATGTCTAGGTATTTTTCATATTTTTTAAACATTTCCACATGTTTCATATTCAACGTGGTGGACATGTTAATGTGCAACTCCTGATATCGAATCAAAATCTGAGTCAGCATGGGCTCATGAACACACCGGTGTAATATGAGCAAAAATAAAACTGACGAGATGTCGAACAGTTGCAAATTGCTGTTCCATTTTACAAATTTGTCGTGCACGTCTAGGTATTTTTCATATCTTTTAAACATTTCCACATGTCAACGTGCTGGACATGTTAATGTGCAACCCCTGATATCGAATCAAAATCTGAGTAAGCATGGGCTCATGAACACACCGGTGTAATATGAGCAAAAATAAGACTGACGAGATGTCGAACAGTTGCAAATTGCTGTTCCATTTTACAAATTTGTCGTGCACGTCTAGGTATTTTTCATATCTTTTAAACATTTCCACATGTCAACGTGCTGGACATGTTAATGTGCAACCCCTGATATCGAATCAAAATCTGAGTAAGCATGGGCTCATGAACACACCGGTGTAATATGAGCAAAAATAAGACTGACGAGATGTCGAACAGTTGCAAATTGCTGTTCCATTTTACAAATTTGTCGTGCACGTCTAGGTATTTTTCATATCTTTTAAACATTTCCACATGTCAACGTGCTGGACATGTTAATGTGCAACCCCTGATATCGAATCAAAATCTGAGTAAGCATGGGCTCATGAACACACCGGTGTAATATGAGCAAAAATAAGACTGACGAGATGTCGAACAGTTGCAAATTGCTGTTCCATTTTACAAATTTGTCGTGCACGTCTAGGTATTTTTCATATCTTTTAAACATTTCCACATGTCAACGTGCTGGACATGTTAATGTGCAACCCCTGATATCGAATCAAAATCTGAGTAAGCATGGGCTCATGAACACACCGGTGTAATATGAGCAAAAATAAGACTGACGAGATGTCGAACAGTTGCAAATTGCTGTTCCATTTTACAAATTTGTCGTGCACGTCTAGGTATTTTTCATATCTTTTAAACATTTCCACATGTCAACGTGCTGGACATGTTAATGTGCAACCCCTGATATCGAATCAAAATCTGAGTAAGCATGGGCTCATGAACACACCGGTGTAATATGAGCAAAAATAAGACTGACGAGATGTCGAACAGTTGCAAATTGCTGTTCCATTTTACAAATTTGTCGTGCACGTCTAGGTATTTTTCATATCTTTTAAACATTTCCACATGTCAACGTGCTGGACATGTTAATGTGCAACCCCTGATATCGAATCAAAATCTGAGTAAGCATGGGCTCATGAACACACCGGTGTAATATGAGCAAAAATAAGACTGACGAGATGTCGAACAGTTGCAAATTGCTGTTCCATTTTACAAATTTGTCGTGCACGTCTAGGTATTTTTCATATCTTTTAAACATTTCCACATGTCAACGTGCTGGACATGTTAATGTGCAACCCCTGATATCGAATCAAAATCTGAGTAAGCATGGGCTCATGAACACACCGGTGTAATATGAGCAAAAATAAGACTGACGAGATGTCGAACAGTTGCAAATTGCTGTTCCATTTTACAAATTTGTCGTGCACGTCTAGGTATTTTTCATATCTTTTAAACATTTCCACATGTCAACGTGCTGGACATGTTAATGTGCAACCCCTGATATCGAATCAAAATCTGAGTAAGCATGGGCTCATGAACACACCGGTGTAATATGAGCAAAAATAAGACTGACGAGATGTCGAACAGTTGCAAATTGCTGTTCCATTTTACAAATTTGTCGTGCACGTCTAGGTATTTTTCATATCTTTTAAACATTTCCACATGTCAACGTGCTGGACATGTTAATGTGCAACCCCTGATATCGAATCAAAATCTGAGTAAGCATGGGCTCATGAACACACCGGTGTAATATGAGCAAAAATAAGACTGACGAGATGTCGAACAGTTGCAAATTGCTGTTCCATTTTACAAATTTGTCGTGCACGTCTAGGTATTTTTCATATCTTTTAAACATTTCCACATGTCAACGTGCTGGACATGTTAATGTGCAACCCCTGATATCGAATCAAAATCTGAGTAAGCATGGGCTCATGAACACACCGGTGTAATATGAGCAAAAATAAGACTGACGAGATGTCGAACAGTTGCAAATTGCTGTTCCATTTTACAAATTTGTCGTGCACGTCTAGGTATTTTTCATATCTTTTAAACATTTCCACATGTCAACGTGCTGGACATGTTAATGTGCAACCCCTGATATCGAATCAAAATCTGAGTAAGCATGGGCTCATGAACACACCGGTGTAATATGAGCAAAAATAAGACTGACGAGATGTCGAACAGTTGCAAATTGCTGTTCCATTTTACAAATTTGTCGTGCACGTCTAGGTATTTTTCATATCTTTTAAACATTTCCACATGTCAACGTGCTGGACATGTTAATGTGCAACCCCTGATATCGAATCAAAATCTGAGTAAGCATGGGCTCATGAACACACCGGTGTAATATGAGCAAAAATAAGACTGACGAGATGTCGAACAGTTGCAAATTGCTGTTCCATTTTACAAATTTGTCGTGCACGTCTAGGTATTTTTCATATCTTTTAAACATTTCCACATGTCAACGTGCTGGACATGTTAATGTGCAACCCCTGATATCGAATCAAAATCTGAGTAAGCATGGGCTCATGAACACACCGGTGTAATATGAGCAAAAATAAGACTGACGAGATGTCGAACAGTTGCAAATTGCTGTTCCATTTTACAAATTTGTCGTGCACGTCTAGGTATTTTTCATATCTTTTAAACATTTCCACATGTCAACGTGCTGGACATGTTAATGTGCAACCCCTGATATCGAATCAAAATCTGAGTAAGCATGGGCTCATGAACACACCGGTGTAATATGAGCAAAAATAAGACTGACGAGATGTCGAACAGTTGCAAATTGCTGTTCCATTTTACAAATTTGTCGTGCACGTCTAGGTATTTTTCATATCTTTTAAACATTTCCACATGTCAACGTGCTGGACATGTTAATGTGCAACCCCTGATATCGAATCAAAATCTGAGTAAGCATGGGCTCATGAACACACCGGTGTAATATGAGCAAAAATAAGACTGACGAGATGTCGAACAGTTGCAAATTGCTGTTCCATTTTACAAATTTGTCGTGCACGTCTAGGTATTTTTCATATCTTTTAAACATTTCCACATGTCAACGTGCTGGACATGTTAATGTGCAACCCCTGATATCGAATCAAAATCTGAGTAAGCATGGGCTCATGAACACACCGGTGTAATATGAGCAAAAATAAGACTGACGAGATGTCGAACAGTTGCAAATTGCTGTTCCATTTTACAAATTTGTCGTGCACGTCTAGGTATTTTTCATATCTTTTAAACATTTCCACATGTCAACGTGCTGGACATGTTAATGTGCAACCCCTGATATCGAATCAAAATCTGAGTAAGCATGGGCTCATGAACACACCGGTGTAATATGAGCAAAAATAAGACTGACGAGATGTCGAACAGTTGCAAATTGCTGTTCCATTTTACAAATTTGTCGTGCACGTCTAGGTATTTTTCATATCTTTTAAACATTTCCACATGTCAACGTGCTGGACATGTTAATGTGCAACCCCTGATATCGAATCAAAATCTGAGTAAGCATGGGCTCATGAACACACCGGTGTAATATGAGCAAAAATAAGACTGACGAGATGTCGAACAGTTGCAAATTGCTGTTCCATTTTACAAATTTGTCGTGCACGTCTAGGTATTTTTCATATCTTTTAAACATTTCCACATGTCAACGTGCTGGACATGTTAATGTGCAACCCCTGATATCGAATCAAAATCTGAGTAAGCATGGGCTCATGAACACACCGGTGTAATATGAGCAAAAATAAGACTGACGAGATGTCGAACAGTTGCAAATTGCTGTTCCATTTTACAAATTTGTCGTGCACGTCTAGGTATTTTTCATATCTTTTAAACATTTCCACATGTCAACGTGCTGGACATGTTAATGTGCAACCCCTGATATCGAATCAAAATCTGAGTAAGCATGGGCTCATGAACACACCGGTGTAATATGAGCAAAAATAAGACTGACGAGATGTCGAACAGTTGCAAATTGCTGTTCCATTTTACAAATTTGTCGTGCACGTCTAGGTATTTTTCATATCTTTTAAACATTTCCACATGTCAACGTGCTGGACATGTTAATGTGCAACCCCTGATATCGAATCAAAATCTGAGTAAGCATGGGCTCATGAACACACCGGTGTAATATGAGCAAAAATAAGACTGACGAGATGTCGAACAGTTGCAAATTGCTGTTCCATTTTACAAATTTGTCGTGCACGTCTAGGTATTTTTCATATCTTTTAAACATTTCCACATGTCAACGTGCTGGACATGTTAATGTGCAACCCCTGATATCGAATCAAAATCTGAGTAAGCATGGGCTCATGAACACACCGGTGTAATATGAGCAAAAATAAGACTGACGAGATGTCGAACAGTTGCAAATTGCTGTTCCATTTTACAAATTTGTCGTGCACGTCTAGGTATTTTTCATATCTTTTAAACATTTCCACATGTCAACGTGCTGGACATGTTAATGTGCAACCCCTGATATCGAATCAAAATCTGAGTAAGCATGGGCTCATGAACACACCGGTGTAATATGAGCAAAAATAAGACTGACGAGATGTCGAACAGTTGCAAATTGCTGTTCCATTTTACAAATTTGTCGTGCACGTCTAGGTATTTTTCATATCTTTTAAACATTTCCACATGTCAACGTGCTGGACATGTTAATGTGCAACCCCTGATATCGAATCAAAATCTGAGTAAGCATGGGCTCATGAACACACCGGTGTAATATGAGCAAAAATAAGACTGACGAGATGTCGAACAGTTGCAAATTGCTGTTCCATTTTACAAATTTGTCGTGCACGTCTAGGTATTTTTCATATCTTTTAAACATTTCCACATGTTTCATATTCAACGTGGTGGACATGTTAATGTGCAACTCCTGATATCGAATCAAAATCTGAGTCAGCATGGGCTCATGAACACACCGGTGTAATATGAGCAAAAATAAAACTGACGAGATGTCGAACAGTTGCAAATTGCTGTTCCATCTTACAAATTTGTCGTGCATGTCTAGGTATTTTTCATATTTTTTAAACATTTCCACATGTTTCATATTCAACGTGGTGGACATGTTAATGTGCAACTCCTGATATCGAATCAAAATCTGAGTCAGCATGGGCTCATGAACACACCGGTGTAATATGAGCAAAAATAAAACTGACGAGATGTCGAACAGTTGCAAATTGCTGTTCCATTTTACAAATTTGTCGTGCACGTCTAGGTATTTTTCATATCTTTTAAACATTTCCACATGTCAACGTGCTGGACATGTTAATGTGCAACCCCTGATATCGAATCAAAATCTGAGTAAGCATGGGCTCATGAACACACCGGTGTAATATGAGCAAAAATAAGACTGACGAGATGTCGAACAGTTGCAAATTGCTGTTCCATTTTACAAATTTGTCGTGCACGTCTAGGTATTTTTCATATCTTTTAAACATTTCCACATGTCAACGTGCTGGACATGTTAATGTGCAACCCCTGATATCGAATCAAAATCTGAGTCAGCATGGGCTCATGAACACACCGGTGTAATATGAGCAAAAATAAGACTGACGAGATGTCGAACAGTTGCAAATTGCTGTTCCATTTTACAAATTTGTCGTGCACGTCTAGGTATTTTTCATATCTTTTAAACATTTCCACATGTTTCATATTCAACGTGGTGGACATGTTAATGTGCAACTCCTGATATCGAATCAAAATCTGAGTCAGCATGGGCTCATGAACACACCGGTGTAATATGAGCAAAAATAAAACTGACGAGATGTCGAACAGTTGCAAATTGCTGTTCCATCTTACAAATTTGTCGTGCATGTCTAGGTATTTTTCATATTTTTTAAACATTTCCACATGTTTCATATTCAACGTGGTGGACATGTTAATGTGCAACTCCTGATATCGAATCAAAATCTGAGTCAGCATGGGCTCATGAACACACCGGTGTAATATGAGCAAAAATAAAACTGACGAGATGTCGAACAGTTGCAAATTGCTGTTCCATCTTACAAATTTGTCGTGCACGTCTAGGTATTTTTCATATCTTTTAAACATTTCCACATGTCAACGTGCTGGACATGTTAATGTGCAACCCCTGATATCGAATCAAAATCTGAGTCAGCATGGGCTCATGAACACACCGGTGTAATATGAGCAAAAATAAGACTGACGAGATGTCGAACAGTTGCAAATTGCTGTTCCATTTTACAAATTTGTCGTGCACGTCTAGGTATTTTTCATATCTTTTAAACATTTCCACATGTCAACGTGCTGGACATGTTAATGTGCAACCCCTGATATCGAATCAAAATCTGAGTAAGCATGGGCTCATGAACACACCGGTGTAATATGAGCAAAAATAAAACTGACGAGATGTCGAACAGTTGCAAATTGCTGTTCCATCTTACAAATTTGTCGTGCATGTCTAGGTATTTTTCATATTTTTTAAACATTTCCACATGTTTCATATTCAACGTGGTGGACATGTTAATGTGCAACTCCTGATATCGAATCAAAATCTGAGTCAGCATGGGCTCATGAACACACCGGTGTAATATGAGCAAAAATAAAACTGACGAGATGTCGAACAGTTGCAAATTGCTGTTCCATTTTACAAATTTGTCGTGCACGTCTAGGTATTTTTCATATCTTTTAAACATTTCCACATGTCAACGTGCTGGACATGTTAATGTGCAACCCCTGATATCGAATCAAAATCTGAGTAAGCATGGGCTCATGAACACACCGGTGTAATATGAGCAAAAATAAGACTGACGAGATGTCGAACAGTTGCAAATTGCTGTTCCATTTTACAAATTTGTCGTGCACGTCTAGGTATTTTTCATATCTTTTAAACATTTCCACATGTCAACGTGCTGGACATGTTAATGTGCAACCCCTGATATCGAATCAAAATCTGAGTAAGCATGGGCTCATGAACACACCGGTGTAATATGAGCAAAAATAAAACTGACGAGATGTCGAACAGTTGCAAATTGCTGTTCCATCTTACAAATTTGTCGTGCATGTCTAGGTATTTTTCATATTTTTTAAACATTTCCACATGTTTCATATTCAACGTGGTGGACATGTTAATGTGCAACTCCTGATATCGAATCAAAATCTGAGTCAGCATGGGCTCATGAACACACCGGTGTAATATGAGCAAAAATAAAACTGACGAGATGTCGAACAGTTGCAAATTGCTGTTCCATTTTACAAATTTGTCGTGCACGTCTAGGTATTTTTCATATCTTTTAAACATTTCCACATGTCAACGTGCTGGACATGTTAATGTGCAACCCCTGATATCGAATCAAAATCTGAGTAAGCATGGGCTCATGAACACACCGGTGTAATATGAGCAAAAATAAGACTGACGAGATGTCGAACAGTTGCAAATTGCTGTTCCATTTTACAAATTTGTCGTGCACGTCTAGGTATTTTTCATATCTTTTAAACATTTCCACATGTCAACGTGCTGGACATGTTAATGTGCAACCCCTGATATCGAATCAAAATCTGAGTAAGCATGGGCTCATGAACACACCGGTGTAATATGAGCAAAAATAAGACTGACGAGATGTCGAACAGTTGCAAATTGCTGTTCCATTTTACAAATTTGTCGTGCACGTCTAGGTATTTTTCATATCTTTTAAACATTTCCACATGTTTCATATTCAACGTGGTGGACATGTTAATGTGCAACTCCTGATATCGAATCAAAATCTGAGTCAGCATGGGCTCATGAACACACCGGTGTAATATGAGCAAAAATAAAACTGACGAGATGTCGAACAGTTGCAAATTGCTGTTCCATCTTACAAATTTGTCGTGCATGTCTAGGTATTTTTCATATTTTTTAAACATTTCCACATGTTTCATATTCAACGTGGTGGACATGTTAATGTGCAACTCCTGATATCGAATCAAAATCTGAGTCAGCATGGGCTCATGAACACACCGGTGTAATATGAGCAAAAATAAAACTGACGAGATGTCGAACAGTTGCAAATTGCTGTTCCATTTTACAAATTTGTCGTGCACGTCTAGGTATTTTTCATATCTTTTAAACATTTCCACATGTCAACGTGCTGGACATGTTAATGTGCAACCCCTGATATCGAATCAAAATCTGAGTAAGCATGGGCTCATGAACACACCGGTGTAATATGAGCAAAAATAAGACTGACGAGATGTCGAACAGTTGCAAATTGCTGTTCCATTTTACAAATTTGTCGTGCACGTCTAGGTATTTTTCATATCTTTTAAACATTTCCACATGTCAACGTGCTGGACATGTTAATGTGCAACCCCTGATATCGAATCAAAATCTGAGTAAGCATGGGCTCATGAACACACCGGTGTAATATGAGCAAAAATAAGACTGACGAGATGTCGAACAGTTGCAAATTGCTGTTCCATTTTACAAATTTGTCGTGCACGTCTAGGTATTTTTCATATCTTTTAAACATTTCCACATGTTTCATATTCAACGTGGTGGACATGTTAATGTGCAACTCCTGATATCGAATCAAAATCTGAGTCAGCATGGGCTCATGAACACACCGGTGTAATATGAGCAAAAATAAAACTGACGAGATGTCGAACAGTTGCAAATTGCTGTTCCATCTTACAAATTTGTCGTGCATGTCTAGGTATTTTTCATATTTTTTAAACATTTCCACATGTTTCATATTCAACGTGGTGGACATGTTAATGTGCAACTCCTGATATCGAATCAAAATCTGAGTCAGCATGGGCTCATGAACACACCGGTGTAATATGAGCAAAAATAAAACTGACGAGATGTCGAACAGTTGCAAATTGCTGTTCCATTTTACAAATTTGTCGTGCACGTCTAGGTATTTTTCATATCTTTTAAACATTTCCACATGTCAACGTGCTGGACATGTTAATGTGCAACCCCTGATATCGAATCAAAATCTGAGTAAGCATGGGCTCATGAACACACCGGTGTAATATGAGCAAAAATAAGACTGACGAGATGTCGAACAGTTGCAAATTGCTGTTCCATTTTACAAATTTGTCGTGCACGTCTAGGTATTTTTCATATCTTTTAAACATTTCCACATGTCAACGTGCTGGACATGTTAATGTGCAACCCCTGATATCGAATCAAAATCTGAGTCAGCATGGGCTCATGAACACACCGGTGTAATATGAGCAAAAATAAGACTGACGAGATGTCGAACAGTTGCAAATTGCTGTTCCATTTTACAAATTTGTCGTGCACGTCTAGGTATTTTTCGTATTTTTTAAACATTTCCACATGTTTCATATTCAACGTGCTGGACATGATAATGTGCAACCCCTGATATCGAATCAAAATCTGAGTCAGCATCGGCTCATGAACACACCGGTGCAATATGAGCAAAAATAAGACTGACGAGATGTCGAACAGTTACAATTTGGAGTTCCATTTTACAAATTTGTCGTGCACGTCTAGGTATTTTTCATATTTTTTAAACATTTCCACATGTTTCATATCCAACGTGCTGGACATGTTAATGTGCAACCCCTGATATCGAATCAAAATCTGAGTCAGCATGGGCTCATGAACACACCGGTGTAATATGAGCAAAAATAAAACTGACGAGATGTCGAACAGTTGCAAATTGCTGTTCCATTTTACAAATTTGTCGTGCACGTCTAGGTATTTTTCATATCTTTTAAACATTTCCACATGTCAACGTGCTGGACATGTTAATGTGCAACCCCTGATATCGAATCAAAATCTGAGTCAGCATGGGCTCATGAACACACCGGTGTAATATGAGCAAAAATAAGACTGACGAGATGTCAAACAGTTGCAAATTGCTGTTCATTTTACAAATTTGTCGTGCACGTCTAGGTATTTTTCATATTTTTTAAACATTTCCACATGTTTCATATCCAACGTGCTGGACATGTTAATGTGCAACCCCTGATATCGAATCAAAATCTGAGTCAGCATGGGCTCATGAACACACCGGTGTAATATGAGCAAAAATAAGACTGACGAGATGTCGAACAGTTGCAAATTGCTGTTCCATTTTACAAATTTGTCGTGCACGTCTAGGTATTTTTCATATCTTTTAAACATTTCCACATGTCAACGTGCTGGACATGTTAATGTGCAACCCCTGATATCGAATCAAAATCTGAGTCAGCATGGGCTCATGAACACACCGGTGTAATATGAGCAACAATAAGGCAGACAACATGAAGTTGCAAACCGGTGTTCCGTCTTAGAAATTCGTAATGCACGTCTAGGTATTTTTGATATGAAATATTATAATCATCAATGATGATAAGGGCTCATTCGATGCAGAAGCATGGTCTTTGATGCAGATATGTGGGGATATGTGAGATGTGCAGATAGGCCAGGGGTAATTGAAGACGTTGACGTAGATCAGCTTATCCTTGATTTTGTCAGTTGCTCCAGGTGTAATGACATGAATAGAAAGCCTTCACTTATCACGTTGACAACCTCCTGCCGCTTGCGGGACTGGATAGGGAGAGCTTTCTTCAGCAGTCTATCCAAGTTCTGATATTATGACGAAATGCCCAAGTCTGAAATTTTGCATAACGTACCATGAAACACACATTTTTATATGCAAATAAAAACCTGCACAACAAAAACAAACCTTTCAACACCTTTCAGGAGAATACAACACCATGTGTACGTGACGGATCGAAACATGTTCTCCCTTGTGCGCACAACACATGCTGGTATTGGCGAGCAGTGGCTACACACACACCTGCAATGTTTGTACAATTTAGAATGGTGTCACGATCAGGCGGAACATATATACGCAAAAAAGTGCGCTTTTATGGATGAGTCTTACCCGTCAATCGATTCCGGATCATCCACTACTTTCACTGGCTAACCACGTTGTTGTGGCAAAGGGTCAGTAGCTAAAGGTTCATCGACGTCCCCGGTTCTTCAATCGATCGGCGCCGATGAGCTCATCTTCACCGCTTAGTGACGGACTCGTCACTATTGCTAAATTTGCTATCAGACATTACGACGTCGCGCGTGACAACGTCCAAGCGCAAAGCTCATACACCTCCGACTGTATTGTGCATTGCGCTTCTGTCGCCCAATGGGCGACCTGCCACCATAAATACCATAAACACGTCACATGTGACGTTGCATGAGAGGGAGTTGAATCCAGCTGCGACTTCCGTCGTCTGCTGTCACGGCATATTCCTTCAAATTTGTCGAAAACCACTTCGTTGTTCTGGTTGAAACTTCGCGACTGTGTTTCAGTAACACTCTTGAATATAATTTCAGCTAAGTTTCGGAATCGCTCGATCTGTACGAGACCGTCCCTTTAATATATTGAAGATAGTATCACATTAATCATGGGGAGCGGACAAAGACACACTGGTGGAAATTTACAAGTCCGCTGTACGTCCAATACTTGACTATGGAGCTGCAATTTATGGATCAGCTAGACTATCAGCGTTGTAAATTATTGACCCCATACAAAACCAAGCTCTCCGCCTGGCGACGGGAGCATACCGCACCACTCTAGTGAAGAGTATGCAGAGTCAGGCGTTTGTAGGCTTAGAAGGCGAAG
Organism: Ornithodoros turicata; assembly: GCF_037126465.1. Taxonomy (NCBI): domain Eukaryota; kingdom Metazoa; phylum Arthropoda; class Arachnida; order Ixodida; family Argasidae; genus Ornithodoros; species Ornithodoros turicata. The sequence goes on along the minus strand of NW_026999447.1, from coordinate 181,968 downwards.
GCAATTCCTTTCTTTCATGTACGCAGCGAAAATAAGGAGTCAACCAGAAAACCCTGCACATGAATGCATTACTGAAACCCGATATAAAAGACTCATGGAAAATAAACCAACAGTAATTCCGCCATTAAGTATGAGATTGGAACAAGATGCCGAACAGGTGAACTTCCTGGAATTCCAGAACTCCCTCTTTGGAACTGTTGCCGATACAGCTCCGTTGGAGAGAACCAAATATGACAAGAAAGCAGTCAATCCACATGTCATCAAACAAGAATTTCTTGCCATAAAGGACATGCAGTTACGGGAAACACGATGAATTTTATACTGATGGTACAAAAGGCAAAACTGGCGTTGCGTGTGCTTCCGTTGCTTGTACATTCAAGAGATTGACGAAATTAAATAAGCTTCGCAGCATTTTACTGCAGAGCTGTATGCGATTAATATGGCGTTAGACACAAAGGAACACAGTGTTAATTGGTCTATCATATATACGGGCTCCTTGAGATCACTTTTAGCTATAACGTCCACCAGGCAAACAATTATTTGGTGAAAAATATCCAACATAGTGTACTCACACTTTCGACGATGGGACATGCAGTGAAATTTATGTTGGTTCCAAGTCACATAGGAATTAAAGGAAATAAACTTGCAGACCATGAGGCTGCACGGGCACTTTTTGGGAATATCACGGAACAAAGAATTCTGCTGCGTGACTTCAAAAGAGCAGTGCAGAAAGCTCTGCATTGTGACTGGCAGAGGAACTGGAATGCGCAAGTCACAAACAAGCTATACATGATAAAGCCAACATTGTCATCGACAAACGTTTCTAGCAGAATGGATCGCAGAAAAGAAGTGACCTTGTGCAGGTTGCGTGCAGGTCACACGTTTCTTACCCATAGATATCTCCTTAAAAGAGAGGACCCGCCCGCTGCGAATCCTGCCCCCCGATGACATCCTCAGAGTACTTCATTTCTTGCTGATATGCCCTGTATATGAACGGAATGCACTTTAAACAGATATACGATATGCTCGTTCCACTTCATCCTGCGCTCCTCATAGGAGAACCGCTTGTGGATTTTGACTGCGTATTAAGCTTCCTTAAAGACATCAAGCTTATTTATTTATTTAATGTTTTGTTTTAGCCTACATAAGAAGCTGGAACCAGTAACAAACATTGAGTGCACGTGGCTTGACGAGGTCACTGGTCCCATACAGCAGCTGCAGCGTAACATGCACTTCAATAATAATACAAAGAAATAAACAACAATCAACAGCAACAATACTACTAAACACGACAGAAACAATGTCACGAAGCGAAATGGGTGGGCGAGTCGTCGAATAAACAGTGAACGGTTTATTAGACTACTTGGTAGCAAAACACAAGAGTGATAGCTCTCTGAACACAACTGAGTCCAAAGAATGAATGCTCCAGCTTGGAGCGCACAAGCATTTAAGCGTCGCGCCGAAAAGTCTAGAAACAGCACGTGCGTTTGCCAGGGAGCAGGCGATGTGTCTGGAAGCTTCATGCTTCTTCAGCATGTGCCGGGATGAGATGTACCGTTTCGTGCCTGCCCTGGAAGTTCCGCGATGATGATTCGTGGCAATAATGAACTTTGATACACTATAGACATCCTCCCAAAATAGAATAAAAGTCAGAACAGCACAGAAGAAAACAGAAAAAAATACAACTTTGCAACTCAATAATGAAACTACAATACACTAAGACAGCTCACAGGTTATATATTCACTATGTAGAGCAGGGAAAAAATCGCTATTTGAAATAATAACGAAAGCTAATCGTGGTAATTGAGAGAATATTTAAAAATGGTATGCCTGGAACATTGTGACAGTTCCTGTGTGGTTGAATTTAAAAGTGCCGGAGAAGAGTGTGCCATAAATTGTTCTACATCTTGGAACAGTCCATCTTTCATGATGCCGGGATGGATAGAGGTGCTTTAGGAATCAAATTTGCAATATCATTAAATACTAAATTACTATTTAGATTGCGGCCCTATAGCCTAATGATGCTTTGTAGTCATACAACTGGGTTATAGGAATAAGATTCTTTTTAAAAAACGCCCATATGTGGTGTGATAAGACATTCCCTCAACAATGCGAAGGAACTTTTAAGTAATTCTTCTAAGCCAGTTTTGTCTTTTGCCCCATACCAGAAAACAGTAATTTACATGGGAGTATATCATGCAATGACACAGTAGAAACAAAACCTTTCATGGAAGTAAGTGTGTGTTCCACTAAATCATTCCAACAGCAGGAGATACTTTTGAACGCACGAAATCAATATGTTGTCGCCAGCTCAATGGTTTAATGAAAAAAAAAAAACACCTAATGTTTTAACAGATTCGACCACATCTACGTAGTCCCCTCCCAGAAGAATTGGGGAGCACAGACTCGCATTCTTATTTTTTGGTTGAAATAAAATTAGTTAGGTTTTACGTACATTGATTTTCAACTTATTTTCAGACCAGATATATAATCGGTGCAAAACATCATTGGCTTTCTGTACAATTTCTTGACCATTATCACCAACAAAAAACAAACTAGTGTCATCAGCGTAAATAATAAGCTGGTTACTGGACATATGTTAACGATGTCATTTACATAAATAATAAAGGCCCTATAATGCTTCCCTGGGGTACCCCGCACGTGACATTCTTAATAGAAGAACGACTATTGTTGATAAGTACACATTGTTGTCGGTGTTCCAAGTATGAGCTAAGAAGAGAAAAGCATACACTCGACAAACACACCCAGTGTAAGCTTTCGATTTTCAAGGTTGCTAAGAATATACTTTCTGTTTTAAGAGCGCGTTTAAGAGAGAGTTCAGTTGATCTTTGTCTACGACACCCGTATTGTGAGGCTGTGATAAACGATTTTTTTTTCAAGGAATCGTAATAGCCTGTTGTACCTGATTCTTTCCAGGTTTTTTGAGAAAACTGGAAGTATTGAAATAGGGCGGTAATTGGATAGATCATTCACATCACCACCCTTGTGTAAAACAAACCTTAGCAATCTGCAGTTGCTTTGGGGAAACACCAACTGTGAAACAACGGTTAAATATATGTGTCAAGTAAGGTACTATGTCGCGCAGAACATGTTTTACCGGTGCAATCTGCATATTAAAGTAATCCATCCATGTTTAGTGTGGAAAAGGCAGATATTATTTCGGTGTCATCAACCGGAAGGAGGAATATTGACTGACTAGAATTATACGGAAAATCATCAGACATTTGTCGGTTAACTGTCATTGTTGTGGGAAAACAAACTCGTTAGGTAAGAGTTCAAACACTCTGCCATATCAACACCGTCTACTATTTCTTCATGCCCCGTGCCCGTTTGTGCCCCTGTTCAACTGCCTATTCAGGTTGTTCCATATAATATTTGAATGCTTAGTTGGCTGGGTATTGCAAAACAAGTTAAGGTAATAGTTCCTTTTTGCATATTTTTTAAAACCTGTTTTCGTCACAACAGGAACACGTGATGTATATGCGGTCAAGAATGTCGACGACGATCCCAATGAAGCTTATGATGCACAGAAAACACGAAATTCCAGTCAATGTTGTTAATATCATTTTGGAAAGCTCGCAGTCTGTCTTCTGTGGCAAGCTGTAATGTTTCTTCTTTGGCCTTTTGTGCAATCAAGCATACCGGTATATGACCACTAACGTCTCTTGTTACAACACAGGTCTTTAACAATGACATATCATAATTCGTTAGAAACAGGTCAAGTAGAGTGTTCTGTAACACTAGTAGGTGTAGAAATTCTGTTATAAAAACCATATCCACTGTATAACATTGCCAACTGTTTTTTATAACAGTTTGACGCCATATCAATATTAACATCTCCGCCTAAAAAAAAACCTCATACTTTTGCTGGGAAACAAACATGAAGTATTCATCCAAAAAAGTGAGCACCGAAAGGGAATTTGCCAACTACCGATGATCGGCCGGCCATCGGCAGTCGGTGGGCAAACGACTTCGTCTGCCAAGAATGTCTGAAACAAGCATGGGCCAATGTCGCTAACAGAGTATGTTGGCCCACGCACGCTGGCCCCACAACACGGCCTGACATCTTGCCGCCATGTCGTTAAAGCCTTGGCATGCATGATCTGGCCAACATCCGGTGGTCATCAGGAAGAGATTCACCGAAAATAACGCACAGCCGCTCTTTTGTCTGTAATAGCAATATACAGGTTGTATGCTATAAAAAGTCAGTCACATTTTCGCGCGTGGCGCGATACCTACTTGACAGACAGACTTCCGCTGCCGCGGAATGAAGAAGTTACGCCAGGAAACCCTACAAAAAAAAGTCGTCGATATCAGGCACTGCGTCACAAAATAAATACGGCCACGCAAACTTTCGTCTTCATGCATTTCCTATGCGCTATAACGGCGTCAACACGCCAGTCTGCCGATAGTTGCTTGTAGCTTCCGCATGGGGCGCTAGTGACGTTGAATCCGAAACAAACTCATGTGGGCGCGTATTTCTGTTATGCACGATACGTGACCTCGGCGTTCTTTGGGGTTTTATTTGAGGATTGAGGTTTTCGTCGGTATTTGAAAGGCATTATAAGCATTAAGTTACGCCAAATAAATGATAATTATTTTCTTCGCGTTGTTCTTTTCAACATTTTGAGGCAACAAGACGTTGCAATTTACTAAAGTTGATGAAGGGTTTTTCCGTGACGCTGCCTCTGCGTATGCTTTTGGGTGGCCCTGCGAAGGGCCGTTGTGACGCTGATTTGGTCGTCTAGGCACGTGGCCCCCAACATTCGATGTGCCGTCCTCTGGATGCGATGCACCGTTGCAAGGGCTTCGGGTATGCCGCAAACACCGTCTCCAGCACTTCTGGATCAAGTGCGCGGACAGCGCTCTCTATTCTGTCCTTTAATTCCTGTACCGTTGATATGCGACCTGTGTACATCTTCGACTTCAGGTATCCCCACAGGAAAAAGTCACACGGCGTGAGGTCCGGCGACCGGGCAGGCCATGTCATCGTCCAGGGAACGTTTCTGAGAGCCACTTTTTGACTACTGTGGCGAAGTGAGGAGGTGCACCGTCTTGCATGTAAACGCACACCTCTTTTTGCATATGTAAAGATTTCCAACTCCGGTAGAAACTCCCTCTTTAGCATCCTCAAGTAATTCTTTCCCGTTACGGTGTCATCAAAGAAAAAGGGCCCGACGACATCTTCGCGCCACAGGCCACACCATACGGTCGTCTTTGGCGACTGCACTGGCTGCTCCACTAGCCAATGAGGGTTTACTGACGACCAGTATCGGCAGTTGTGCCTATTAACGTGGCCGCTAGTGTGGAAGGTTGCCTCGTCGCTAAACAAGAGGAACTGCAGGTGCGCCGGGCTTTCTCGTATCCTGGAAAGCTCATCTTTGCAGAATCGAACTCTGCGAGCGTAATCGTCTTCTGTTAGGGCGTGCACCACCTGCATTTTGTATGCGCGGAACGCATGACGCCTCAGGATCTTTTGAACCGTTGACACGGAAACTGTGAACGGCCTTGCTGCTCTCCTGATGGACATCCGAGGAGAAGCCTCGTACGACCCTATGATGGCCTGGCGGTCGTGCTTTTTATTCTCTACAGCACCACATCCCACAAAGCGGCGTGCCCATCTTAAAATTGTCCTGTCAGTTGGCGGACGGCGACGAAATCTTTGACGAAATTTGATGCGCATTTGCTGGAGGCTTCGGAGTTCTGTGTACAAAAGTACCACCTGTGTACGCTCTTGAACCGTCAACTGGCGCATAGCAGAGCACAAACTATACAAATATGGCAGAAACAAATTGAACACGAACGAATATAATAACAGGAATAATAGAGTTCAATGAAACTGTATGGAGGCACAAAATGAATGAAATAAAAACGTTAGAAGGGCGGTTAAAAGTGTCGTTCTCGCAACAAAGCAATGGCAAACAGACTGTCGTCTGCTAAAAGGAGGAGCAGAAATGTTTCGCTAGGAAGCGCCTTACAAACCGCAACTTGCGTAGAAAATATCTAAACCAAATCATATCAAGCTTTATCTCAATGAGTACCACGGGTACGTATCGTGCATAACAGAAATACGCGCTCACATGAGTTTGTTTCGGATTCAACGTCACTAGCGCCCCAAGCGGAAGCTACAAACAACTATCGGCAGACTGGCGTGTTGACGTCGGTATAGCGCATAGCAAATGCATGAAGACGGAAAGTTTGCGTGGCCGTATTTATTTTGTGACGCAGTGCCTGATATCGACGATTTTTTTGTAGGGTTTCCTGGGGTAACTACTTCACTCCGCGGCAGCGGAAGTCTGTCAAGTAGGTATCGCGCCACGCGCGAAAATGTGACTTATAGCATACACCCTGTATATCACGAGATTTCGCAAGGCAGCAATGACCGATTGCCCACGGTTGGCAAAAAGTCGGATGACAACTGAATTGCGACCTCTTCGGCCAGTCAGTGTTGGCGTAGTGTTGCATAGTGATAGGCAGAGCGAGGTTTGGCAAGCCGTCGGCCAGGGGACAGATCCGTACCAAGACACGAGCTCGTTGACCGAGCACTTGTCAAGCACGTCTAGGTTGGCAGGCCAAGCTCTTGGCAAGCTTGGTCCGATCTCGGTATGACGCCTTGGGGAGAGAGTAACGCGGAATCGTGTAGCAGTGCATACGTTCGACCTTCAATAGGCCAAGTGAATGTCTCAAATCAAAAGCAGTAAAAAACAGATACGCTATCTTCATGGTCAGTTAATACCACAAGCAATTTTCATTTCAGTGTTGCTTGTGCACGCATCGAATTAATAAACCTCATCCTTCGTTTTGACTAACAGGCAAACAGGACTCTCGGATTTGTGGAAGCTCGCGAGACAACCTATGTATACCTGTTCTTCTTCAGGAGGGAAACGCAATTGCTTTTCTTTGTGAGCTGTTTGATTCTAGTGGTCTCGGGCATATTGCGACCTTTTATGATTCTCTCTATACTTTTTTGCACTTTGAAGTGCCGTGTCCAGTGTGGGAAATTTGTGTGCTTTGGAACGGCGTGCTCACTGTTCGTTGCGGGAAATACGAACAACAATGAATGATAAATCGTTACCCTACGCCGCAAGACAATTGAGAATGAATGACGTCCATCCAACGTCGGGTCTGCTGCTCTATTGAGTGTGTGACCCATAGTTGGCCCACCAATAAAATAGATTGCTAGCCAAGGTGAAGCCAGGGAGACCCCGAGCTGCAACCGATCTGTTTTATGCTGGCACTACATTGGCCCTATGTCGTTTAGGCGGGCCATGTACGTTGGCCCAACCTCCAGCAGTGCCGGGCAGCAAGTCGGGCCGCGTCAGGTCAATGTCAATCCCCGACCTTGGCCCGGTCACTTTTACGTAGGTCGACAACTTTTAGTCCGTACATTGGGCCGACTTTGTGCCGATGTTGTTTTTCCCCTTGAGACAATGATCACACGTTACTTGATGATTTGCGGTAAAGGACAGTAAACATAGATTGGTTACAACGGACACGGAGAACTTCAAAATCATCAGTATTCAGGAACCAGTACACAATCACGACCTCCACCCCCTCTCCTAGATCTCTGATTTAGATAGAATGTCTCATATCCCTCTAAGCATAACAAATGGTCTTCACATTGAGACCAAGTTTCAGTGAGCATAATAACATCCAGAGTACAACTTATATTTTGGAAAAGAGCTTCAAGTTTGGCACGTTTGCTTCTTATGCATTGTACATTTAAATGTAGAAGTCGACTAACACTTTGATTAGGAAAGATATGACTGACTTCCTGTGGTAGTACATACATAATATATGAACTAAAACGACAGATAACTTGTTCTGAATTTCAAAATTTTCTGTATGTCTGCCGTTTTGCTGATACGCATAAGACTGACACCGTCTTGTTTTCGAACATATGTGGTGCCGTATTTATGCCAGATATACTGATATCCGAGCTCCCTCGCGCGCATTCTTGCGTCATAGTACAGCTTACGGTTCATTTGTGTCATGTTTTCGTCAAGTTATATTTCTTGATTCATCACACATGTTGTCCGTAACCTTGTTTTTCTTTCCATCCATAAATCTCGAGTTCTTCTACTCAAGAATTTTGCTTAAGATTACAGGCACTTTGTGTGGTTTTGTTGGGATCCTGTGTTTTGCCTCGACATCTACTGCTGTGGGTATAGGCAAGTCAAGAGCCCTCGCCACTTCCCCAACCTTTTCCATTAGATTTTCCTTTGTTTCATAGGGAAGCCCATATATTTCTACAATATTGCGCCTGCCATACTGGTCAAGGTGATTGACCTGCTCTTTCATGTTAGTACTTCTGAACTAGCGTGCGACTTATTCGTTATATCAACACGTTTCTTTGGGTTTTTGATTTCTTTGTTTTATTCAGATAGTTGCTTCAGAACTTCATCATACTTATCACACATAATCTGAACTGATGCCTCAACATTCTGAATAGTTTCTTTCAGAGTTAACAATTCATCTACTTTATCCTTTAGTGGCAGAAACATTTGAAGCATCATAGAAATTTCATTAAGCTTACCAGTGTTTTCGAACCGCCAGATACGTCAGAAGCATCATGAATATTTTCAGTATCAAATCTGTAGTGCTCATTGCTTACAGCATACACATATCACTTTGAGACATTTTGTTCACTATCACAAGAGCAGTCTGCAGCGTAAAAAGAAATTCACACACTTTATAGGTTAGAGATACCTTCTCACCTAGGAATTACAGTAGATTATTAGTCGTACAATTATGCAGTTCGCTGCTGACTGCGTGAGCTCCTTGTTGCTTGCAGGTTTTATTGAATTCCCAGATGGCGTCACTGTATTCAGCAGAGCAGGTCAACAAACACGTGTTGATTACGCAGATTATGTCGTGCCAATAATTGGTAAATGTAGTGCAACGTTATCAGCCGCACACATGAAGATTTCTTCTGGGTCCGTGTAGCCTAGAAATTACAGTAGATTATTAGTCGTACAGTTCTGCAGTTCGCTGCTGACTGCCAAGCTTTTCCAATACATCTGACCCCAGTGGTAGTTCAGTAGATAAACTTAGCTCTGAACACTGAACCCGCACGAACAGGGACGCAGGCCCTCTCCTGAGTGTGCTCCAATGTTCATCAGAACAGAGAAATATTGGTGACACCCTCCCGTGGAGCACCCTTGGAATCCCTTCGGGGTAGAGGGCTGGGTGATCCCCTCGCCAGGAGAACCGCCCAAGTTTCGTACAGAGGAATATTAGCAACTCCCTTGCCTGGTGTTTCTCCGCAGCTCAGTGCCATTAATGTGCTCAGTTACTTCGTCCATCTACCTTGAATACATCACGCATAACGCCTTGTCCATACATTGTCCACTATATATCCTATAAGGGAGCACATCCCTGTGGTTCAATGTTACGGACAATGACGTGACCCGTTATCTGACATTCAGTACGTGTACACATTATTAAATATTGCAGGGAAAACCGACGATATGATATTTTAGTAAAACCACAAGACATCACAGTGACGAAGATACACCTACATTCCATTGTACGGCGTAGCTTGATCTTCGATATCCTTGCGCTCGTCACCTCTCCGTCGCTCGTCATCTCTCCTCGTGAATACCCGGGCTCCACAGCGTCCCAGCAGCCCTTTTGCACAAGCGCTGCTTTAACTCTAATAGACCAAGCATGATAATTCTTCGAGATCAACTTCGGAATCAACTCGTCTGCGTGGCCATGTCACGCCGCCGAAGAAGTCCGAACTTATTACTTGCCGAAACTCGTCATGCAAGAAAAAAAAAAAAAAGCTTAGCAGGACGTAGACTTCGTCGCGCAGTTAAACCGTCCTGTGCCCATAACCTGTCAACTGTTGCTGAGCAGTGCAAAGAAGCGGACTCTGGCAAGTGGATATGTACTGCACCGTGGCAGAACGTTTAATGAGATAGAACAGCAGATCGCGAGACACGCGCAAACAACAAAATGGAACTGCCAGTAACCACAATAACAAGTTGGCGCTAGTGTCCGGTGACGACCTGACGACACATTGCTTACACACATAACTAACAAGATTCATGTGTTGTGTGTCCAGAAAATGACTACTGGAGGCAGGATATTGCAATATTGAGTCATGTACAAGGTGAAGAAGACTACTAACAGCTAAAGAACACAGAACAAGCTCCAACTAGCAAGTGAGGTTTATTAACAAAGGTCTTCCCAAACTGGTACAAAGTTGATCAAGGGATGTCTGTGTTAATAGACCTCACTTGTTTAGTTGGAGCTTGTCCTGTGTTCTCACCCCAATGCACTTTTCAAACAAAGCAAGCCTACTGTCTACGTCAAATACTCACAAGCCTTGCCAGTTGGTCGACGTCTTCTGATACCTGATGGTGAGAGAGATAGAGATTATGCGTTTAATGGCACAAAGGTAATCTATTCTAGTAAATACTGCCTTCTTGAGTGCTATTTCGGAGAATAGATGAAACATGCAACAAGCCCACACTCCCACTCCCATAAAGGTTGACAATCTACCCATGAGTCTATTTCGAAATATGCGGTACACAACAAAAAAATGTAAAATGTCTAACTTCTTTGTGTCATACCTCTCTTTTAATATAATTAAATCGTCCACCTTTCTTAGAATTTTTTGAGACTTTTACATTGCTGAACAGAAATTTTTACAGCGCTTTACAAATAGTTATTCTAAGAGCTGCCCCATCCCCGCCTCTTCATAGTTCCTCAGCATTGCCTTCCATGCTGCAGTTTCTCTGACTGATTTATGTTCGGCTAAAAATTGCCTTGCACTCCTGCGTAGATCGTCACATTGGCTGAGGCACGCCGCAAGCATAATTTCACCTAAGTTATCGTGTGTGATCTTGTAAATACATTGCAGCCTGTTGTTTCAGGAGTTCCACTTCAAACAAGTGCCCCAAATAGAGGAGTTCAGTGCATGCTTTGACTTCTGCATCCTGGATGCTGTCACAATACAGAAAGTTGATAAATCTTTGGACAGCATCCGGGCTGACTCCTTGCAACGTGTACGAGTCACCATTCATTTTAACTACTTCCTTGAATACAGCCGAGCGGGCTGAAAGGATTAGTTTGTTCGCCGATAAAGTTTGATTTCCAACATGAATAGTAAAATCCAGAAAGTCCCCAGATACGCAAAGTTCCCGCAATCCATCAATTATATTGTTGTCAGTTGTCAACCGCTTACATTGGTGAAAAATGGCCAAATAAGATGTAAGGGTCAATCCCATCTTGACCGTTTTGGCTCTAAGATGCTGCTTTTTTAACGATAATTTCGCTATCGTTACGGGACGCAACGTCTCAAAATTCTGAAACGATGGGCTGAACGATGTGTTCACGTGGTTGTCCTGAAGAACAATATTTAGGCTGTATCTGGCGCGCACTTGTCCGTCGGTTGGGTTGACTACTTTGAGAAAAACCCCTAAGCCTGTAATCCCAAAAGTGGACGTCTGTCTCACTAAGAGCTGCCAGTGGGTGTCTTCGCTTTCACTATATATTGGGCCAGTTAGTTCGCCTCCTTCAGCCTCTAATATGTCCGCGCCGTCTTCGAGCTCCCACAGGTGTCTACTGCTAATGACATTGGCAGAACTACGAACCTCGCTGAACTGAAGACGGCGCTTGGACATTTCGATCAGCCTAGGCGGGACGGGGCACCTCAGAACACAAGACGCTAGATGGCTAGATCTGGCTAGATCCTGAGACTATTCATAGCATTCATAGCCACCGCCGCCGAGGCGTACGAACACAACGAATGATACCCCTCAGGATCTAGCGCCTCCCGGGGAGGCGCTGTTGTCCTAACTGCCACGGCAATCACCCTGCCTACTCAAGAAGTTGCCCAAAATTCCAGGACGAAAAAGAAATCTTGAAAATTAAGACAGAACAAAACGTGAGTTATAAGGCAGCTAGGGCACAGTTGGACTTCCGAAAAAAAGGAAAAAGTTTCGCTGAGTCGGTGCAAAGGGGAGTGGCACCGCTCAGTGTATCCGTGGGGACCCAGACTCTGGGGCCTCCACCCCACACTCCCCCCCAAAAAACATGAGGATGCACAAGTGTCGCGTTCCTCCTCCCTGAGCAACGTGCCAACTGGTCAGGAAGAGGTGGCCACGGCCTCCACTGAGGCCGATGGCACACCTTCAATATGGGATGGGTGCACAAAAAGCCCATCCCAGCCTGCCACGCAAGACATGGATCTCGACGATGACGACTGCGCGTCGCAGAAGTCATCGTCGAGCCTTCCGTGCACTCCTTCCCAGGGGAAGGAACAACGAAGTACAGGAGGGCCGAGGCAGGGCAAAGCGTAAGCATCCCCTACCTAGGGTACAGCCCCCATAAATACACGAAATGTCTTTGATCCTTTTGCTTTTATTTACCACTACATTCATTATGGGACAGGTAATCCTCCAGTGGAATTGTCGAAGCCTCTTTTCAAATATAAATGACATTCACGACCTTTTTGAAAAATACAATGCAGTCTGTTTTTGCTTACAAGACACATCTGAATGAACAAAGTGTAAACCCATTTCGCAGACACAATGTTTTCAGAAAGGATCGTATTAACACTACACGTACATCTGGAGGTGTGGCTGTGGTCCTTCCACTATCCACACCTGCAAAACAGATCCCACTGGTTACACATTTGGAAGCAGTAGCTGCCCAGGTATGCCTGGACAGGGTCCTTACGATATGTTCACTGTACTTGCCCCCTTCAGTGGTAATACAACAGAGATTTGGAACAGCTCTGTGACCAACTTCTTCAGCCATACCTAATTCTAGGTGACCTGAATGCCCACAACCCCTTGTGGGGCAGTTCAAAGGTAGATAGCCGGGGAAAAATGGTAGAAAGATTACTCCTTTCACGACCAGTTTGTCTACGTAACACAGGATTACATACATATATAAACTCCTCAACACAGAGTTTTTCATCCTTAGACATATCTCTTAGTAGTCCTTCCATTTATAATTGTATTGACTGGACTGTTGAACAGAACCCTCGTGGGAGTGACCACTTCCCCGTAGTCCTGACAATTCGTGGTTCCACAAACACGTTTCTTACACGACCACCACGATGGAAACTGTCCAAGGCTGACTGGAACTTGTTTCAAAAGGAAGCCACTCTTGTGGCATCATCCTTAGCTGGTAGGTCTGTTGAAGATGCAAACCGTTTTGTCACCGGAATAATTATAAATGCTGCTGAGCGATCTATCCTGCAGACATCTGGCCGTCTCCCCAAACGTCCCAAACCTTGGTGGACAGATGAATGCGGGAAAACGCGGAAAGATCAAAATCGAGCGTGGGGTATCTTTCGTAGGTACCCGACTCCAGACAACCTGATCCAATTTAAGAGAGCTCGAGCGAAAGCTTAGTGGACAAGAAAAGAAGCTAAACGTGCATCGTGGAAGAGCTTGTCATCTTTAAACAGCAACACTTCTTCTAAAGTTGTTTGGGACAGAGTTAGAAAAATTAAGGGAGACTACACAGGATTCACAATACCACTCTTAGAAGCTAACGGCGTACCTTGCAAAAACATGAGTGAACAGGCCGATGTCCTTGGCGAGCACTTCCAAAACGTCTCCAGTTCGTCACATTACAATAGAGACTTCATAAAAATTAAGCAAAGTGCTGAAAATGTAACAATTCAAAGCAGTGGAGGTGACAGGTGCCTCAACATGCCTTTCACAATGATTGAACTCTTGAAAGCTCTGTCAATAACAAAGCAAACATCACCTGGACCAGATCGCATAACATATTCCATGCTCCAGCATTTGTCTAAAACTTCCCAAGAAGCACTACTATATTTCTTCAATATAATTTGGCAAGAAGGGCACCTTCCTTCCAATTGGAAGACTGCAACAATCATACCGCTTTTGAAGCCAGGGAAAGAAGCTTCAAACCTAACAAGCTACAGGCCTGTAGCACTCACGAGTTGCTTAGGAAAGACATTCGAACGAATGGTCAACAGCCGCCTTGTTTATTACCTAGAACAACATAACCTGCTTGACAGATACCAGTGTGGGTTCCGGGCTGGCTGTTCTACCACTGATCGATCATCTTGTTCGCCTGGAAACCACTATTCGCGAAGCCTTCGTTAAAAGACAACTCTGTGTATCAATCTTTTTTGACCTAGAAAAGGCATATGACACAACTTGGCGATACGGTATAATGCTTGATCTCAAATCGTGCGGAATACGCAGCCGCCTCTTCCAATGCATTTCAGACTTCTTCGGTGGAAGAATGTTTAGGGTGCGACTCGGCACAACCCTTTCCCGCCCGTTTGTGCAAGAAAATGGCGTTCCGCAGGGATGTGTGCTGAGTGTCACCCTGTTTCTTCTCAAAATGAACTCTGTTGCCAAAGCGATACCCGCGACTATCACATACTCACTCTATGTCGACGATTTACAGATTTCATGTTCATCCTCGAACTTGGCCACATGCGAAAGACAGTTGCAGCTAGCCATTAACAAACTGAGTAAATGGTCCACTGAGAACGGTTTCGAGTTTTCAGCAGACAAAACTGTGTGTGTGCCTTTTTCAAGGCGGAGAGGGGTGCTTCCAGACCCATCTCTTTATATGAACGGGATATCTCTTGCCATCAGGCCAGAACACAAATTCTTGGGCCTGATTTTTGATACGAAACTCACGTTCTTGCCACATATAAGTAGCATGAAAGTGAAATGTTCAAATTCTTTGGCTCTGTTGAAAGTCCTCTCACACAGATCTTGGGGAGCAGATCAACACACTCTTCACCGTATTTTCACCTCTGTTGTCCGGTCAAGGCTAGACTATGGAAGCATCATCTACGGATCGGCACGGCCCTTCACATTGAAACGTCTGGACCCCATACACCACCAAGGGCTACGACTAGTCCTCGGGGCCTTCCGGACCTCACCAGTACAAAGCCTATATGTTGAATGTGATGAGATGTCCCTCGAGAGGCGACGTACTTATCTCGCTATCCGTTATGCGTTGAGGACGAAAAGTTACCCTCAACATGCGGCGCTTCCATGTGTCAAAAGTACACATCTTAGACTGCTGTTTCTTAACAGACCCTCTGCTATATGTCCCTTGTCCATGCGTATTGCACACCAGGTTCAATGTTATGATTTCACTGAATACAATTCCTTGGTATCCGAATCTGGCAAAGATCTTCCTCCATGGTCAGCACCAACACAGTCCAACTGCTCATTAACCAAGTACAGGAAAACCGATACTTCCTCAGTTGTGCTACAACAAGAATTTCAACACCTCAGGAACAGTTTTGGTGATCATGTGGATCTTTACACAGACGGATCAAAAACAAGCACAGGCGTATCGTGCGCAATGGTAACGACGACATCGACAAGGGCACATCGTCTAAATCTGGTGATGTCGATGTTCAGCGCTGAAGTTTATGCCATTATTTTGGCGCTTAACTTTATCTTGCAGAACCATATCACATCATCAGTCATCTACACTGACTCTCTTAGTGCCTTGCAAGCGATATGTAGCTTCCACAAAACAAAAAAACTTCCTTGTTCAACGTGCGAGACACTTAGCATCATTGATCACTAGCAAAGGGTACAAGCTAACCATTTGCTGGGTGCCCAGCCATGTGGGCATTGCAGGAAATGAATGTGCTGACCAGGCTGCAGCTGCCATCCTGCAGTCCGATGATGTTACTCCTTTTGATGTGCCGTTTGAGGATTTAGTTCGCGTGCTAAAATACAAAATGTAAAGTGGCAGCAATTTTGGAACTCGACAATAACACACTCCGTCTCATAAAAGGTAAAATTGGGAGGTGTATTTATCCTCTTGAAAACCGGCTTCAAGAGAGAACACGCTGCCGGCTAAGGATAGGACACACACATATTACACATGGGTTCCTACTTCAGGGAGAGGAGCCACCACATTGTATGAACTGCGACACACAACTTTCCATCATACACATTCTCATAGAATGCCCATTGTACAACATTCATCGCCAACGGTACTTTCAACACTTCTATAAGAACTTTATTCCTTTTCACCCAGCTCTTTTACTGGGTGATGAACCTCTTGTTTAATTTGAGAACGTTTTTAAGTTTTTGAGAGACGTAGGTATTCTCGACAAGTTGTAAATTTTTAATCTCGTTTGTTCTGATTCTAATTCCGTTATTTTATCTATGCTACCTTGGTGGTCTAAGTACATCATTACAGTTTTAACTTAAGTTACATTACATCACGAAGCTTGGCGCATTATGACCTTCGTTGTCGCTGCGCCAAAAAAATCCCAATCATCATCATCATGTAACTTGTTTGTGGCACCTGTCAACCTTTCTTAGAATTTTTCGAGACTTTTACATTGCTGGACAGAATTTTTTACAGCACCTTACAAATAGTTATTCTAACAGGTGCCCCGTCCCCGCCTCTTCATAGTTCCTCAGCATTGCCTTCCATGCTGCAGTTTCTCTGTCGGATTTATTTTCGGCTAAAAATTGCTTTGCATGCCTGTGCAGATCGTTAGAATGGCTGAGGCACGCCGCATGCATAATTTCGCATATATTATTATGTGTGATGTGCTCTTCTAAATACTCGGAGACCTGTTGTTTCAGTAGCTCCACCGGAAACAAATTCCTCAAATAGAGGAGTTCGATACATTCATTGACTCCTGCATCTTGAATATTGTCGCAATACAGAAAGTTCACAAATCTTTTGACAGCATCCGGACTGACTCCTTGCAATGTGTACGAGTCATGATTCACTTTTATTACCTCCTTGAGCATAGCCGAGCGGGCTGCAAGGATTATCTTGTGCGCCGAGAAAGTTTGATTTTCAATATGAATATTGAAATCCAGAAAGTCCCCAGAGGCAAAGATCCCGTAATCCATCAATTATATTACGCTTACACTGATGAATTACGCCCAAATAAGATGTAAGGGTCAATGTTATCTGAAGTGTGTTGGCACTAAGATGCTTCTTTTTGAACGGTAATGTGGCTATCATAACGGGACGCAACGTCATGAAATTCACAAAGGATGAGCTGGACGAAGTATCTACGTGGCTGTCCTCAAGCAGAATAGCTACGCTGTTCCTGGCGCGTACTTCTCCGCTGGAATCCCTTCGGGGTAGAGGGCTGCTGTGTGATCCCCTCGCCGGGAGAACCGGCCAAGTTTCGTACAGAGGAATATTAGCAACTCCCTTGCCTGGTGTTTCTCCAAAGTTCCGCACCTCAGTGCCATTAATGTGCTCAGTTACTTCGTCCATCTACCTTGAATAAATCACGTATAACGCCTTGTCCATACATTGTCCACTATATATCCTATAAGGGGGCACATCCCTGTGGTTCAATGTTACGGACAATGACGTATGACGTGACTCGTTATCTGACATTTAGTACGTGTACACATTATTAAATATTGCAGGAAAAACCGGCAATATCACATTTTAGTAAAACCACAGGACATCACAGTGACGAAGATACACCTACAATCCATTGTACGGCGCAGCTTGATCTTCGATATCCTTGCGCTCGCCATCTCTCCACGTGAATACCCGGGATCCACAGCTTCCCAGCAGCCCTTCTGCACAAGCGCTGCTTTAACTCTAATAGACCAAGCATGATAATTCTCCGAGGTCAACTTCGGAATCTTGAACTCGTCTGCCGTGGCCATGTCACGCCACCGGAGAACTCCGAAATCATCACTTGCCGAAACTCGTCATGCAAAAAAATAAAAAATAAAAGCTTAGCAGGACGTAGACTTCGTCGCGCAGTTAAACCGTCCTGTGCCCATAACCTGTCAACTGTTGCTGAGCAGTGCAAAGAAGCGGACTCTGGCAAGTGGATATGTACTGCACCGTGGCAGAACGTTTAATGAGATAGAACAGCAGATCGCGAGACACGCGCAAATAACAAAATACCTGTAACCACAATAACAAGTTGGCGCTAGTGTGCCGTGACGACCTGACGACACATTGCTTACACACATAACTAAGAAGATTCATGTATTGTGTGTCCAGAAAATGACCACTGGAGGCAGGATCTTGCAATTTTGAGTCATGTACAAGGTGAAGAAAACTACTAATAGCTAAAGAACACAGAACAAGCTCCAACTAGCAAATGAGGTTTATTAACAAAGGTCTTCCCAAACTGGTACAAAGTTGATCAGGGGTTGTCTCTGTCAATAGACCTCACTTGTTTAGTTGGAGCTTGTCCTGTGTTCTCACCCAAATGCACTTTTCAAACAAAGCAACCCTACTCTCTACGTTAAATACTCACAGGCCTTGCCAGTTAATCGAGGTCATCTGATACCTGGTGGTGAGAGAGAGATTATGCGTTTAATACCACAAAGGTAATCTATTGTAGTAAATATTGCCTTCTTGAGTGTTATTTCGGAGAATAGATGAAACATGCAACGAGCCCACACTCCCACTACCATAAGTTGTGACAATCTACCCATGCGTCTATTTCCAAATATGCGGTACACAACCAAAAATGTAAAATGTGTAACTTGTTGCCCGGCGTCGGGAACTTGGCGCCCCCATCGCCCGGCAGCAGCCTCAGTAGCCCCTTCCTGCACCCACGGTTGGGTCGCCGCAGGAGGGAGACCCCCACGTATAGCTGTGCGTGGCTTTCCCGTGTCTGGGGAAAGGGGGATCCTGGCGGTTGAGTGGACCCGGAGGTTGTTTAGGACCCTTCGGGGCCCCTCCGGGAAAGCAACACACCGCTTTGGCCCCTGCTTCCCATAGGGGAGGACGGCTGGGCCAGGGGGCGCGCCAAACCGTTGCCTTCAGCGCCACCCACGGCACCGTCGTAACTAAGGGCCCGTGTGCGACCCTTCATTAGTGTGTCAGCTGCGTTGTTGTGCTCGGTATCAGTTTGTTGCCTGTCACTTTCGACATGCTGCGTTTCTTTCATAGATTCGGAAAGATAAAGGAGGGTGGCCACTTCACGGAGGGCAACGTGCGAAAAGGTAGACGGCTGGTCAAACACGTATTTGCGGTTGAGGAGCGTGTCTGCGGTGACATGGATGTGAGCATCCTTGCCAAACGCGTCTCCCAAGTCCAGGACAGCCTCGTTTATGATATCACAATACAGGTAAGCACCTGGGCACAGTTTTGTGTAAAATGTACGAGCTGTTTTGTGCATGTGAAACGTAGAGTGGCGACGTTAGCGGCTCTAGGCGTGGTGACTGCGTTTAGCCATTACAATTCACCGTCGCGTGCATGAAACTTGTGTTCGTGCGGAGGAGGTTACAATGCTGTGAGGAATTCTTCCCCCAGCTGGACAGCCGTACCCGGTCCCTCATATCTGCTGCGTGTACCTGCAAAGCCGGGGTGATCGGCAAGTGTAAGCATACCGCTGCCGTTTGTGCGTTCATAAACGAATTCCGTGAAGAGTCCTGCACGAGCAGGCCTCAACAGTGGGGCAAGCCATCAAGCAAGCCGATCAGGGGCGAAACCAAAACAGTAGATGAGATATTCCCAGGTTTGATTGCACTTCTGTTTCTGTGTTGGTCAGAGGGGATGCTTTTAACGTTGCAAACAAACGCCTTCGTTCTAAACTCAACCAACCAACCAACTTTTGCAGGTGGTTCACAAACATGCCCTGACAGTGCGCAGCCAGCCCCTCCACAGATGCTGCTGGATTCATATGGCATGGGCACCGAAAACAGCACGCTTGCCCGCATGCTGGTGCTGATGAAAAGAACAGAAACTGAGAGGGTGTGCAGAGATGTTCTGCAAGATCTCGTCGAGGACGTTGCAGAGAAGGTGGACAGGGAACATGTCACCGACCTGCTGCAAAGCATGGGCCACAGGAGAGCAACATGGCACTACATGGAAGTGCAGCCAGTTGAAAGCCTCATGCGAACGGGGACATCCACTGGACGGAAGAGGTTTTCACTAATGCCACGCGACTTCTTAGCGACGCTAAGTGATGCTGCAAAAGGCCTCTACCGACAATCTGTATGCTTGAGAACTGATCCGCTCTGCTTGGCACTGGAAACAAAGGGACAGGCCCATAATTCACGGTAGGCGCTATAGGAACGTCTGTTTGAAAGTGTCATATTGCATTCTCTCTTTGAAAGCACAGGTGGCACGAGGAGCGCAGACTCCGGATATCGAGCTCTACCGCCCATCCCATTAGGACACGAAGGGGCAAGTTCAAGGAGCTGGCCGTGAGGATGGCATCAAGGACCACGTTCTGCAGTGCAGGGATGAAATACGGTATTGTCAGAATATTCATGATTACCACATGTGTTACATTTTATCTCTGTGCGCCTAATGTGTCATAAATATTTGAAGGTATAGCAACTGAAGCACGTGCACGGCAGTTACTGCAAGAACAGTTTGCTGCGCAGATCGCTGAGGTTTGTGAACTTCATTTTACATTCGCCATGAGATTCAATTCTATCTCTGCACTGTTTTAATTCAAACTGCAATCATTTGTTTCAGACTGGCCTTGTTGTAATGTGCACGCAGCCATGGCTTTGTTGCAGCCCAGACGGGCTTGTGAAGGTGGTCACATCATGGTCACCGAGATCAAGTGTCCACACAGATGCCGAAACACTGCGATTGTGGACGACACTGGAAAGTCCTCTGTCGAGTACCTGGAGCTCGAGGATGGGCAAGTGACACTGAAGAAGAGCCATGCGTACAACACGCAAATTCAAGTGCAATTGTACATCCTCAACCTATCAAAGGCCATCCTCTTTGTGTACAGTCCTAAGCAGAGTGTGACCGTAATCGTTGCAAGAGATGACAGCTTCCTGTCTGAGCTAATTGCAAAATTGGAATATTTTTATTTTACGTATCTCATAAATGAACTTTCTTAGGAGCATGTAATCATGAAAATAAAGTAAATACACTTGTGGCTACATGTGTGGTGTGCAGGCGGATTTGACTAAATCAGAAGGCGGATTTGACTAAATATATTGTTTATTGCTGTGCATGAACATGGACAACGGATCACATCATTCTACAAACACTAATGAGTCTAAGATAATAACATGTTAATGGTAATTACATAGTACCTTCAAGGACATTAAAGTTCATCTCTCATACAGCATAGCAGTATCCTAGGATCTTATTATGGGAGTTTGTAGGTTGACAAGTGCACTGCACACACGCATTACTTTCGACATCTCTGGTATGAGAGAAAGTGGCACACGGTTATTAAGAATATTGAACTGCTTGAGCCTCTGAATTGCCCTCTCGACGTGGATCCTTACTTGAGCAATAGCAAATGTAGCTGTCATGTCTCCAACTGATAACTGCCCTCCCCCAAGATTAAAAGGTGCATGACGAGCACAGCACCTTGGTCAGACACACTTGTCCTTATAGAGGGGAACCCCTTGTCGCTTAATACAACATCATTAGGCTTGAGAAGTGTCAAGAAACCAGAGTGACGTGTAATTTCAGAGTCTGAACACCTCCCACCATATGCAGGTGAAATAAATGCCACCATTCCATCTGGGGTTATGGCTACGAGCCACTTGAGCGTATACGTTCCTTTGTAGTGCGAGTACAGCTCGTGCTGCTGCTCTGGCTGTGAAGGTGCTTCTGTCCTGACCTCGGTACAATCTATGACAAAGGTACAGTCAGGATACTGGCGCTTGAAACATTCAGGCATTGCTTCTCGTATGCAATGGCGTGGAGGTACAAACACCCAATCCTGTAGCTTAACAGAAAGATAGTCAAGTGTTACATGAAACACGCGGCTTGCAGTCGATCTTGAGATCCCGAATAATGTTGCAAGGGCTCTGAGGCTTACTCCTAACTTAAGCTTCATCAAGAACAGCACAAGTCTGTCCTCACGAGTGACGTCAGATGACCGGTACCGTTGCTCTGGAAGAAGATTGAGGAGAACTGTGAACACGGCCAGGGTCACATTACACAGGTCTTGGAGAGCTTGCTCAGACTTCTGCAGAGTAGCGAAACCTTGAAATCCACATTGTCTCCTCCATGATTGCTCAGTACAAGTTGCCTAGAGAAAGATCATATATTGTAGTAAAGGCACAGAAGGCCATTACAAGCTGTATTTTGAGACAATTATCTTTTGATTTATCTGCACGTACTTGTTCAACTTGTTCAACGTGGTCGAAGTGGTTGACCTGGCACATGGCATTCACCCCGTCAGTTACGGACAACATCATCTTAAGTGAGCCAGCATGGGACGAGCTTTCAGTTTCTGTACCCTAGAAGAAATATTTGAACAAAATTTCTATATGCCTCACTCAAATAATTTGCACAGCACATGTACGATTTTTGTTATCACTACAGTGGGCTAAGATGGATATGAAGGCACTCACCACACCTCTGTATGTCGGTAGCCTTGGGGCAGCTGAAGCAATATCTGCTAGTATGTCGAGCTGTTCGTCCTCGCTCCGTTCTTGGTCATGCTCATCGGGCAGGGCAGAGGGCTCCGGTGTGTCTGTTGTTAACATGCCTTGACAGGTTTTTTGCAGACTGTGCACCGCATTGTGTTTCCATTGCATCCACCTGAAATTTTACAGCACTGCTGCTTAAACTTGCTTTTGTGGTCGTTTTGTTTGTGTCATGTTAAGCGAACAGCCAAGCTCTTGCAGTTGTCTCGTCTATCAATGATTTTTTATTGGGCAGCGTCGCTAAAGACGGGAGCTCCATTGTGAAAAACGACGCGAAGAGAGACGAGGACGGACCTCGTCTCTCTTCACTTCTTCTTCACTTCTCTTCTTTTTCACCATGCATTTCAACGAACACGCTCTGCACCGTCTCGGGAGCTCCATTGAGAGCTCGGGCAAACTTGCATACAGGCTGCTGCTTTGATGATTTTTGTGTAATCTCTAACGTTACTACGTGCTAATCGCTCACGTTACCTTTTGTGTCTTCCCGCATCGGGGGCTTTCTTCCGGTACACTGGCGGGAAAATCGTTGGCACATAGGAAGGATGGCCCTCGATATTACTGACGCAGTTGTCAACGAAGTGCGCTCTGCAGATTCTCGTCTTCACACGATGCAAAACAATTTAGTATAAAATAAGTAACCCCTGAATCGTAAGCTTACTCCTTGCGACGAACTGCCGTTACCCAGGCTTCTCTCCGCGCCGTCTCGTACCATTTGCCGGGAAACGAATGGAACGTTATCGGCGTGTCCACGCGCTTCGCGCTGTCAACATTGTTGTGACAGTTAACAACACAACAGTAAACGGTTCCGGGCTTTCGTCTCTTCGGCGCCAGGTTCTCGTCTTCGCAGTCCATGACGCAACAGATCGAAAAGGTCCTTGAAGTTCAAAGCTCAAACACCACGCAACCCTCTCTACTCTGCTGTCCAAGCGCCTCCTCACACGGGCACGACGTTTTAGCCCCCGCCGCCAGGGGAGAAATTGGCGCTGATGCGCCTCTCCCAAACTCCAGCCGATCGCCCCTATAGTCGGGTGGTCCTGGAAGGCCCGGCCAGGATTATTCAGCTAGTTGCCATCTCTCTTTTCATCACCTTCCCTTTTCTCTCCTTCTCGCTCTCCATTTCTTCCCTTCACCTTCTTTGGCGGCTAGAGTCAACCTTGGGCAGTTCTTTCTAGAAACTGCACTTGGGTATCGTGCAGTGGCAAGTGCTAGCATGCGTAGCATGTTCCCTTGTTGGGGTCGATGGTGGCTGGCACGCAATCTGCACCGAATGTACAACCATCTTTCATGGATTCCAATCAATTCCCCCACTTAAGACATGATCGGCCTCGAAAGAGGGGCCGCAACGAGGTTCAAGCCATGCATCTCTTTGAGAAAAACAAAGAACCATGGTATCCAAAAATCCTGATAATGTGCTGAAGTCCTGATGATGAAACAAAGTCACTTGATAAGGTATCCCCCTTCATCGTCGCTAAATCTCTTGAACACGTGATTGGAAAAACATACAAGGACAAAAAGTTGACAAGTGGACAGATCCAGATCGAGGTTGAGACCAGTCAGCAGAGTTCGGGTTTGTTGTCGATGAGGCTGGTTGGTGAGATCCCGATCTCAGTGACAGCACACCGCACTTTGAATACAGTAAAGGGGGTAATCTCCTGTGGTGAGTTACTTTTGTGCTCCGAATCGGAGATCGAAGAGGGTTTGAGAGATCAGGGTGTCGTGAGCGCAAAGCGGATTGTTATTCGTAGGGACAACAAAGAGATCCCCATCAGACATCTTGTTCTTTCATTCCAACTTCACAGTCTTCCCTCCGAGTTGAAAGCAGGCTATGTAAACTGCCCTGTGCGCCTTTACATACCCAACCCACGCAGATGTTTCAAGTGCCAGCGTTTTGGGCACCATTCGCAAGTGTGTCGTGGGCACCTAGTCTGCCCAAAGTGCGCCGGCGACGGGAAGGAACACACACCAGAATCTTGTAAAAACAGTTTTTGTTGTCCTAACTGCCACGGCAATTACCCTGCCTACTCAAGAAGTTGCCCAAAATTCCAGGACGAAAAAGAAATCTTGAAAATTAAGACAGAACAAAACGTGAGTTATAAGGCAGCTAGGGCACAGACTTCCGAAAAAAAGGAAAAAGTTTCGCTGAGTCGGTGCAAAGGGGAGTGGCACCGCTCAGTGTATCCGTGGGGACCCAGACTCTGGGGCCTCCACCCCACACTCCCCCCAAAAAACATGAGGATGCACAAGTGTCGCGTTCCTCCTCCCTGACCAACGTGCCAACTGGTCAGGAAGGGGTGGCCACGGCTTCCACCGAGGCCGATGGCACACCTTCAATATGGAATGGGTGCACAAAAAGCCCATCCCAGCCTGCCACGCAAGACATGGATCTCGACGATGACGACTGCGCGTCGCAGAAGTCATCGTCGAGGCTTCCGTGCACTCCTTCCCACGGGAACCAACAACGAAGTACAGGAGGCCCAGGTAGGGGAAAGCGTAAGCGTCCCCTACCTAGGGTACAGCCCCCATAAATACACGAAATGTCTTTGATCCTTTTGCTTTTACTTACCACTACATTCATTATGGGACAGGTAATCCTCCAGTGGAATTATCGAGGCCTCTTTTCAAATATAAGTGACATTCACGACCTTTTTGAAAAATACAATGCAGTCTGTTTGAACAAAGTGTAAACCCATTTCGCAGACACAATGTTTTCAGAAAGGATCGTATTAACACTACACGTACATCTGGAGGTGTGGCTGTGGTCCTTCCACTATCCACACCTGCAAAACAGATCCCACTGGTTACACATTTGGAAGCAGTAGCTGTCCAGGTATGCCCCGACAGAGTCCTTACGATATGTTCACTGTACCTGCCCCCTTCAGTGGTAATACAACAGAGAGATTTGGAACAGGTCTGTGACCGACTTCTTCAGCCATACCTAATTCTAGGTGACCTGAATGCCCACAACCCCTTGTGGTAGATAGCCGGGGGAAAATGGTAGAAAGATTACTCCTTTCACGACCAGTTTGTCTACTTAACACAGGATTACATACATATATAAACTCCTCAACACAGAGTTTTTCATCCTTAGACATATCTCTTAGTAGTCCTTCCATTTATAATTGTATTGACTGGACTGTTGAACAGAACCCTCGTGGGAGTGACCACTTCCCCGTAGTCCTGACAATTCGTGGTTCCACAAACACGTTTCTTACACGACCACCACGATGGAAACTGTCCAAGGCTGACTGGAACTTGTTTCAAAAGGAAGCCACTCTTGTGGCATCATCCTTAGCTGGTAGGTCTGTTGAAGATGCAAACCGTTTTGTCACCGGAATAATTATAAATGCTGCTGAGCGATCTATCCTGCAGACATCTGGCCGTCTCCCCAAACGTCCCAAACCTTGGTGGACAGATGAATGCGGGAAAACGCGGAAAGATCAAAATCGAGCGTGGGGTATCTTTCGTAGGTACCCGACTCCAGACAACCTGATCCAATTTAAGAGAGCTCGAGCGAAAGCTTAGTGGACAAGAAAAGAAGCTAAACGTGCATCGTGGAAGAGCTTGTCATCTTTAAACAGCAACACTTCTTCTAAAGTTGTTTGGGACAGAGTTAGAAAAATTAAGGGAGACTACACAGGATTCACAATACCACTCTTAGAAGCTAACGGCGTACCTTGCAAAAACATGAGTGAACAGGCCGATGTCCTTGGCGAGCACTTCCAAAACGTCTCCAGTTCGTCACATTACAATAGAGACTTCATAAAAATTAAGCAAAGTGCTGAAAAAGTAACAATTCAAAGCAGTGGAGGTTATAGGTGCCTCTACAACATGCCTTTCACAATGATTGAACTCTTGAAAGCTCTGTCAATAACAAAGCAAACATCACCTGGACCAGATCGCATAACATATTCTATGCTCCAGCATTTGTCTAAAACTTCCCAAGAAGCACTACTACATTTCTTCAATTTGATTTGGCAAGAAGGGCACCTTCCTTCCAATTGGAAGATTGCAACAATCATACCGCTTTTGAAGCCAGGGAAAGAAGCTTCAAACCCAACAAGCTACAGGCCTGTAGCACTCACGAGTTGCTTAGGAAAGACATTCGAACGAATGGTCAACAGCCGCCTTGTTTATTACCTAGAACAACATAACCTGCTTGACAGATACCAGTGTGGATTCCGGGCTGGCTGTTCTACCACTGATCGATCATCTTGTTCGCCTGGAAACCACTATTCGCGAAGCCTTCGTTAAAACTCTGTGTATCAATCTTTTTTGACCTAGAAAAGCCATATGACACAACTTGGCGATACGGTATAATGCTTGATCTCATATCGGTCGGAATACGCGGCCGCCTCTTCCAGTGCATTTCAGACTTGTTCGGTGGAAGAATGTTTAGGGTGCGACTCGGCACAACCCTTTCCCGCCCGTTTGTGCAAGAAAATGGCGTTCCGCAGGGATGTGTGCTGAGTGTCACCCTGTTTCTTCTCAAAATGAACTCTGTTGCCAAAGCGATACCCGCGACTATCACATACTCTATGTCGACGATTTACAGATTTCATGTTCATCCTCGAACTTGGCCACATGCGAAAGACAGTTGCAGCTAGCCATTAACAAACTGAGTAAATGGTCCACTGAGAACGGTTTCGAGTTTTCAGCAGACAAAACTGTGTGTGCCTTTTTCAAGGCGGAGAGGGGTGCTTCCAGACCCATCTCTTTATATGAACGGGATATCTCTTGCCATCAGGCCAGAACACAAATTCTTGGGCCTGATTTTTGATAGGAAACTCACGTTCTTGCCACATATAAGTAGCCTGAAAGTGAAATGTACAAATTCTTTGGCTCTGTTGAAAGTCCTCTCACACAGATCTTGGGGAGCAGATCAACACACTCTTCACCGTATTTTCACCTCTGTTGTCCGGTCAAGGCTAGACTATGGAAGCATCATCTACGGATCGGCACGGCCCTCCACATTGAAACGTCTGGACCCCATACACCACCAAGGGCTACGACTAGTCCTCGGGGCCTTCCGGACCTCACCAGTACAAAGCCTATATGTTGAATGTGATGAGATGTCCCTCGAGAAGCGACGTACTTATCTCGCTATCCGTTATGCGTTGAGGACGAAAAGTTACCCTCAACATGCGGCGCTTCCATGTGTCAAAAGTACACATCTTAGACAGCTGTTTCTTAACAGACCCCCTGCTATATGTCCCTTGTCCATGCGTATTGCACACCAGGTTCAATGTTATGATTTCACTGAATACAATTCCTTGGCATAATCAATCAATCAATCAATCAATCAACAATTCCTTGGTCTCCGAATCTGGCAAAGATCTTCCTCCATGGTCAGCACCAACACAGTCCAACTGCTCATTAACCAAGTACAGGAAAACCGATACTTCCTCAGTTGTGCTACAACAAGAATTTCAACACCTCAGGAACAGTTTTGGTGATCATGTGGATCTTTACACAGACAGATCAAAAACAAGCACAGGCGTATCGTGCGCAATGGTAACGACGACATCGACAAGGGCACATCGTCTAAATCTGGTGATGTCGATATTCAGCGCTGAAGTTTATGCTATTATTTTGGCGCTTTAACTTTATCTTGCAGATAAAGTTAAGCGACTTAAGCGCTTAAGCGACTTAAAGGGAGGATCCGCAACGGTTGTGCACAAAACTAAGTGAAGGTTGGTTTCAGCAGAGACCACCCCCCCAGATGCTGACTACAGCCTCCGTTTCGGATAAACATGCGCGTATAATTTATAAACAGCGAAAACGATAAAGCGAAACCGAAACTATGAGAGCAGGCGGTGGCATCGGAATCGAGGAGCGCCACGCCGTGACGTCAGTCGCGAGATTCGTCTGCCGTGATTCCCATGTGTTGTATTGCATTGAAGACGCAAGGAAGCAAGTTACGCTCATGGAATCATGGAAACCGACTCCGCATCAGAATAGAACTCCACGGGACTTTAGCCCGATTCAGACGTGTATTCTAATGAGGAGAATGACTTGACCGTCACCATAAACCACAACGACTCGCCATATTCGACGGACGTTGTACCAGTGCGCGCGTCGCTTGAAACCGAGGCCTCGGACCCATACACGGAAGACTGTAGAACTCGGAGTATCTAATGATGAGTTTCTAATAGGTTGCCGCACATTCTTATACAGGGTGTCCCAGAAAACGTGTCATTGAATTTGCAGTCGGAAATTTGCCTAGTAAAGGTAACTTTGTAACCCCGCCAATGTGAAGAGCGTGTCTAATTTAGTCAAATTAATGATAATTGACAGGGATATTCAGGAGCTATCCCATCGGAGAAAATAGCCGAACATCATACTCTACGGAGGTCGCACAGAATAGCGCACGATGAATTTTTCAGCGCAGTGTTGGACCAGTATGACAGTCCGACGAAAGGAGGTTGGAAACCCAGCCCTCCCCGACATCGCAGAAAGAGATAAAACAGGCACGGCTTATCATGTCCGACTTTCGCTGGGATTTTGCTTTCCCTCTCCCAATTTTAGGAACTGTTACTTTTTCTACTATCACTCTATGGGCTGGCTTCGGAACCTCCTTTCGTCGCACTGAGAGCGATTGTGCTCAAAAAGTCATCGCGCGCTATTGTCCGGTGCTCCGAAAAGCATGATATTCGGCTATTTTTTTCCGATGGAATAGCTCGTGAAAATCACTGTGAATTATCATGAATTTGAGTGTATTCGGCACGCTCTTCATATTGGTGGGGTAAAAAAGTGACCTTTACTTGGCAAATTTCCGAGTTCAGTTCGCAAATATTTACATAATTAAACTTGGAGTACATGACATTCACATTACGAGGTGGCAAAAACTAATAAGAACAAATGCTGTTGACCGCATGATTCTAGGTGGCGTAGTTTTTTTATCATTAAATGACACGTTTTCTGGGACACCCTGTATAAGTGCCACGGGTGCACGCATAATATGAAACATGTTGCAGGTGCACATGCGGTCGGTGCCTCCCGCAGGTGCCCGCAGGTGTCACTCAGAGTTCCCGCATGAGCCGTCTTTTCGTGTCGAACATTCCTGGCTCAAAATGATGAGAACATATCGTTCCCGAGCTGGTCTTCCTCCACTTGATTTTGCGCAGCGCCATTTCCCACTCCAAACGACGTTGTTTGGCCGTCGGAAACTGGAAATATGCTACGTCTGTTGTTGTATCCGACCTGTTGCCACAACTGATTATACAGCATGTCTTACCGGCCATCGTGGTGGGTGTAAGATCAGTGTGCGAAGTAACGAACACAATTGCTACGGAAAATTTCCTTCGTCAAAACTGCCAAAACACACAGCAAAGCAAGGCGGACGGCGCGGGATATCTCGCGACTTACATCACGCTCGGTGTTGCTTGCAGAAAAGCGCTCGTGGCTCGCACTACCCTGTCACCGAGCGCGTCATAGAAGAAAATCATTTTTATCAAGTTTGACTCAGTTTTCGAAGGAGATATTTTACAGGCATGGTCGTTGATGGCTAAAGGTGACGAATATTCGAAAATCTCGGAAGGGACCTTATGCGGACTCTCCCTTTAAGAACTTAAGCGCTTAGTGCCTTGCAAGCGATATGTAGCTTCCACAAAACAAAAAACTTCCTTGTTCAACGTGCGAGACACTTAGCATCATTGATCACTAGCAAAGGGTACAAGCTAACCATTTGCTGGGTGCCCAGCCATGTGGGCATTGCAGGAAATGAATGTGCTGACCGGGCTGCAGCTGCCATCCTGCTGTCCGATGATGTTACTCCTTTTGATGTGCCGTTTGAGGATTTAGTTCGCGTGCTAAAATACAAAATGAAGGCAAAGCGGCAGCAATTTTGGAGCTCAAGACAATGAGACTCCGTCTCATAAAAGGTAAAATTGGGAGGTGTATTTATCCTCTTGAAAACCGGCTTCAAGAGAGAACACGCTGCCGGCTAAGGATAGGACACACACATATTACACATGGGTTCCTACTTCAGGGAGAGGAGCCACCACATTGTATGAACTGCGACACACAACTTTCCATCATACACATTCTCAAAGAATGCCCATTGTACAACATTCATCGCCAACGGTACTTTCAACACTCAATTCCTCTTCAATTCCGTTATTTTATCTATGCTACCTTGTTGGTTTAAGTACATCATTAGTTTTAAGTTACATTACATCACCAAGCTTGGCGCATTATGACCTTCGTTGTCGCTGCGCCAAAAAAATCCCAATCATCATCATCATGTAATTTGTTTGTGGCACCTGTCAACCTTTCTTAAAATTTTTCGAGACTTTTACATTGCTGGACAGAATTTTTTACAGCGCCTTACAAATAGTTATTGTAACAGGTGCCCCGTCCCCGCCTCTTCATAGTTCCTCAGCATTGCCTTCCATGCTGCAGTTTCTTGACCTTGACCTGAAGAGCGTTGAATCCCTACGTTTATTACCGGTCAGTTCCAAAACTGAGAATGCCCAAAAGCTCGTAATCAAAAGTGCGCGCTAGCCGTTCTCGTTCATCGTCTTCCTCTTCATTGAAATATTTCACATCCTCCCGCGGCGAATGACGAGTTCTAAACTTCCAGATGAAATAGGCGTTGAGCAGCAGTCGTGACGAACTTGCCGTTAGTGTGTTTGACGACACATAATCGCACAGTGCCGTCTTGCCCAGGGAACGTCTTCACCACCCTTCCTAAGTTCCACATGTTCCGTGGCAACTTGCTCTCGATGAGGACAACATCGCCCACCGCTAACTTCGTCGTAAAGGATGAGGAAAAGTGATGAGCTGATCGTAGTTGCAATAAATAGTCTCGCTTCCAGCGTTGCCAAAAATCATTCATGACCTTTTCTCGGTATCTCAACCGACGCGTAAACTCGTCCTTTCTTGTGGTCGAGCAGTCATTGTTCGATGAGGTGACCGATGGAGGTAGCGCAATACTTCTTTTGCCCAAAAGAAAGTGAGACGGTGTCAGAGCATCAAACTCGTCTGGGTCGTTTCCTACGTAGGTGATGGGACGAGAATTTAAAACCGACTCTACTTCTATCATCAACGTTCGCAGCTCTTCGAACTGTAGGCAAGCTTTCCCAAGAACTTTTCGAAGTGTATTCTTCACGGTCCGGATCAACCTCTCCCACCATCCTCCCCACCAGGGAGCTCCAGGGGGGATGTATCTCCATGTGATTTTGTGACGCGTGACGTACCCGCAGACATCTGAGTCTGTTGTCGCTTTCCATAGAATGCGAAGATCTTTGTCGGCCTTCTTGAAACTCAGAGCATTGTCGGAATAAACGGTTGTCGGTAGTCCTCTTCTGGAAACGAATCTGCGAAAGCTCATCAGGAACGCTTCAGCGGTTGTCGCCGACGTAACCTCCAGATGAATGGCGCGAGTAGAAGCACACGTGAACAGGACTATGTAGAACTTATCGTTAGTTTTCTTTCCGTATAGCGGGCCAGCAAAGTCGACGCCGACCACTGTGAAAGGTTGATTCGCTTCTATCCTAAAACTCGGAAGGGAGGCCGTAGGCACGACGACACGGCGAGCTCTGAACCTTGCGCAGATGGCACATTTTCTGATAATTCGCTTCACTGATTGCCGACCCCGCTGAACCCAATATTCTTCTCGGAGTTCCGCGAGAGTGCTCTGAACGCCTCCATGAAGTACTCGAGTATGGGCCTTCTGTATCACCAGAGCCGTAAAATGATGATCGGCCGGCAGGATGATTGGATGCTTCACTTGTTCAGACGTTTGGAGATGTTGAAGGCGTCCTTTGGCTCTAATGATGCCTTGGTTATCCACAAAAAACTGAAGGTCCTTCAACGCGGGAGGCACATGACCACGACCTTCATTGTACGAATCTTCTTGAACCCTACGAATCCAGTAAACCCTCGCCTCCTGTAGCTCATTAGGAGTCAATGGGCCAGTTTTTCTGTCTTGAGGGTTCAAGCAATTCCTGGCAAACCGCTGGACATAGGCTGTTACTTCTAATAGACGGTCCAACGAACTGTATCTGTTGATGTCGAGAACAGCCTCCACGGGTCCCATTGTCACGTGAAGAGCGTGCTGTCTCTTCATGTGGTTGTGCCGTAGTTCGTAATCTGTTTCGTGGACTAAAACGTTGTCGAGTGGCCACTCTGCAGGATCCATTGGGGACCATTCCACAATAGTTGTGTTTCCAGACCTGCCAAGTCTCCCGGATTACCCGGGAGACTCCCGGATTTTGATCTTTTTGTACGGTTGTACGACTGCGTCCGAAATCTCCCGGAAAACGTAGTTTCTTCCGTATCTAGCGAGGCGCCCCCTTCTGGTCTGGCCACCCAGCGCAAGCACCAAGCGCCACCTACGAGAATGGGAGCGAAGAACACAGGCAGCGAAGGACAACCTGCCTGCAGTGGTGTAGTCGGTATAGTTATGGTGTAGTGTAGTTGACTTTACGGCGACAGCCAAGTTACTCCTGAGGCGCTTGATACAAGCGCCCACCCTGTCTTAAAAGGGTTTAGGTACTGGAACTAACTAACTAACTAACTAGGCAGAAACCGCAACCCCGAGCCATGCTCCAGTCGATCCAATCCGATTTTCGAGACTGCCAATGATAAAGGGGGTAGAGGTCACTTGTTTGCCATCCATACTTTAGCCAATAAAAAGGGGGAGCTACATTTTTGCGCGCACGAAGGACGCATCAAGGAGTAAACTCGTGAGAACACTCGCGGAAGAATAACTTTCGTTTCTCTCTGCTTTTTGATGCCGTCGGTGCTGCATCCATGGCTCTGCGTAACCGGAAGAAGTATCTGCACTGATTTTTGAACCAATATACGAATGAATTTGGTTGTATTGTGGAGTCACGGAAAGGAAAGCACCATGCCTTCTGCACAGTTTGTTGTTGTGACGGCGTTTCGCACGGCGGGAAGACTGACGTTGCTGCCCACATTGCATCCGTGAAGCACGCAAGCCACCTTGAGTGCCAAGAGAATCAGCATGAACTTTCACGTTTTTTTCAAAAACACGACAGTGGCAACGATGTTATCCGCGCGAGTGCCTGTTTGCCGGGTTTCTACTGGAGCATAGCATCCCTCTGACTGTAGCCGACCACGTGGGTCCTCTGCTTTGCAAGATGTTCCCGACTTCGGACATCGCGAAGCGGTACGGTTCTGTTAGAGCTAAGACTACGGCAATTATTGGTGA
Source organism: Ornithodoros turicata (assembly GCF_037126465.1). NCBI lineage: Eukaryota > Metazoa > Arthropoda > Arachnida > Ixodida > Argasidae > Ornithodoros > Ornithodoros turicata. The sequence goes on along the minus strand of NW_026999447.1, from coordinate 148,422 downwards.
AATGGCAAGCTACGCACAGAAGCGTATGGTACGCGCACTGAAACACAGTGTTTTCTCAGTAGCTCTTGATGGGAGCAATGATAGCCATGCACAGCTGTACCCGATTGTTGTGACATATTATGTGGAGGAGACGGGCCTGATCGAAAGCCATATGCTTAGCTTAAGCACCTTGGAGGGACAAGCAAGTGGGCGAAACATCGCCAAATTGGTCACCGGTGCGTTCGCATCACTTGACATTCCAATCGCGAACTGTATAGCGTTTGGATCGGACAATGCGAACGTGGTGCTTGGCCGTATTGCAAAAGTTATGCTCAGTATCTTGTCCATACCGCATAGCAATGCTGAGTGTGAACGACAATTCAGCATTGTGAAAAAAACAAGGACACAGTTCCGGGCATCCAATGTCGAATAAGACCCTTGGGCATGTTCTGTTGGCAAAGTGCCAGAACAGTGTACCATGTCACAGCCAGACATATTCAGAGGAGTTTTTGAAGAGAGCAAGGTCTGCTGCCACAAAGGTTCTACAGCCTGGTGAACTGGTGTAGCTGGTGTGATGTGACGTTCTGTGTGACATAGTTCCTACACGTGCAATAGAAAGTGCTGCTATACTTAACTTATAATGTACAAATAAATGCCTACAAATGTACCCACAAACGCAACGAGTCTGCTCTCTTAAAGTGTGTCGACGTCGAGTGGCACCGAGAAGCGAAGACTGTCTCGAAATCGCAAAAACGCCCTCCCCCCCCCCCCTTCAGCGGAGTCTCCCTAATTCCTTTTCCCCCAACTTGGCAGGTCTGTGTTTCCACCAAACGTTGTGCTGTGATGCCTCTTGTCAAGAGATCCGCTGGATTATCGCTGCTGATACAATGACTCCACGTTTCAGGACTGCTGAGTGTTCGGATTTCTGCTACTCGGTTTGCCACAAACTGGTTCCAACGAGTAGGTTCATTTTGAATCCAGCAAAGCACAATAGACGAATCCGTCCAAAAATGGCAATCAACAGAACAGTCAAAAAGAGCGGTTCGAACATAACTGACCAGTCGTGCCGCCACAAGAACTCAGTTTCTCTGACGGATTTATTTTCGGCTAAAAATTGCTTTGCATGCCTGTGCAGATCGTTAGATTGGCTGAGGCACGCCGCATGCATAATTTCGCATATATTATTATGTGTGATGTGCTCTTCTAAATACTCGGAGACCTGTTGTTGCAGTAGCTCCACCTGAAACAAATTCCCCAAATAGAGGAGTTCGATACATTCATTGACTCCTGCATCTTGAATATTGTCGCAATACAGAAAGTTCACAAATCCGAACTGACTCCTTGCAATGTGTACGAGTCATGATTCATTTTTATTACCTCCTTGAGCATAGCCGAGCGGGCTGCAAGGATTATCTTGTGCGCCGAGAGAGTTTGATTACCAATATGAATATTGAAATCCAGAAAGTCCCCAAAGAGGCAAAGATCCTACAATCCATCAATTATATTCTTTTTGTTACTTTTGAACCGCTTACACTGATGAATTACGCCCAAATAAGATGTAAGGGTCACTGCTATCTGAAGTGTTTTGGCTCTAAGATGCTTCTTTTTGAACGGTAACGTGGCTACCATAACGGGACGCAACGTCATGAAATTCGCAAAGGATGAGCTGGACGAAGTATCTACGTGGCTGTCCTCAAGCAGAATATCTACGCTGTTCCTGGCGCGTACTTCTCCGTTGGAATCCCTACGGGGTAGAGGGCTGGGTGATCCCTTCTCTAGGAGAACCGCCCAAGTTTCGTATAGAGGAATATTAGCAACTCCCTTGCCTGGTGTTTCTCCGCAGCTCAGTGCCATTAATGTGCGCAGTTACTTCGTCCATCTACCTTGAATACATCACGTATAATGCCTTGTCCATACATTGCATGTCCACTATATATCCTATAAGGTCTTATCACATAAGGGAGCACATCCCCGTGGTTCAATGTTACGGACAATGACGTATGACGTGACTCGTTATCTGACATTAGTACGTGTACACATTATTACATAATGCAGGAAAAACCGACAATATCATATTTTAGAAAAACCACAAGACATCACAGTGACGAAGATACACCTACATTCCATTGTACGGCGCAGCTTGATCTTCGATATCCTTGTGCTCGTCATCTCTCCGTCGCTCGTCGTCTCTCCACGTGAATACCCTGGCTCCACAGCTTCCCAGCAGCCCTTCTGCACAAGCGCTGCTTTAACTCTAATAGACCAAGCATGATAATTCTCCGAGATCAACTTCGGAATCAACTCGTCTGCGTGGCCATGTGACGCCGCCGGAGAAGTCAGAAACTTATTACTTGCCGAGACTCGTCATGCAAAAAAAAAAAGAAAAGCTTAACAGGACGTAGACTTCGTCGCGCAGTTAAACCGTCCTGTGCCCATAACCTGTCAACTGTTGCTGAGCAGTGGAAAGAAGCGGACTCTGGCAAGTGGATATGTACTGCACCGTGGCAGAACGTTTAAATGAGATAGAACAGCAGATCGCGAGACACGCGCAAACAACAAAATGCCAGTAACCACAATAACAAGTGCGCTAGTGTCCGGTGACGACCTGACGACACATTGCTTACACACATAACTAACAAGATTCATGTATTGTGTGTCCAGAAAATGACTACTGGAGGCAGGATCTTGCAATATTGAGTTATGTACAAGGTGAAGAAGACTACTAACAGCTAAAGAACACAGAAGGAGCTCCAACTAGCAAGTGAGGTTTATTAACAAAGGTCTTCCCAAAGTGGTACAAAGTTGATCAAGGGATGTCTCTGTTAATAGACCTCACTTGTTTAGTTGGAGCTTGTCCTGTGTTCTCACCCCAATGCACTTTTCAAACAAAGCAAGTCTACGTTAAATACTCACAGGCCTTGCCAGTTGGTCGAGGTCATCTGATGCCTGATGGTGAGAGAGAGAGAGAGATTATGCGTTTAATGGCACAAAGGTAATCTATTCTAGTAAATACTGCCTTCTTGAGTGCTATTTCGGAGAATAGATGAAACATGCAACAAGCCCACACTCCCACTCCCATAAGTTGTGACACTCTACCCATGAGTCTATTTCCAAATATGCGGTACACAACCAAAAATGTAAAATGTCTAACTTCTTTGTGTCATACCTCTTTTTTAATATAATTAAATCGTCCACCTTTCTTAGAATTTTTTGAGACTTTTACATTGCTGAACAGAAATTTTTACAGCGCTTTACGAAGAGTTATTCTAACAGCTGCCCCATCCCCGCCTCTTCATAGTTCTCCTCAGCATTGCCTTCCATGCTGCAGTTTCTCTGACTGATTTATGTTCGGCTAAAAATTGCCTTGCACTGCTGCGTAGATCGTTACATTGGCTGAGGCACGCCGCATGCATAATTTCACCTAAGTTATCGTGTGTGATGTTGTCTTGTAAATACATGGCGGCCTGTTGTTTCAGGAGTTCTCTATGGAGGAGTTCAGTGCATGCTTTGACTCGATGCATCCTCGATGCTGTCAGAATACAGAAAGTTGATAAATCTTTGGACAGCATCCGGGCTGACTCCTTGCAACGTGTACGAGTCACCGTTCATTTTAACTACTTCCTTGAATACAGCCGAGCGGGCTGAAAGGATTAGTTTGTCGCCGAGAAAGTTTGATTTCCAACATGAATAGTAAAATCCAGAAATTCCCCAGATACGCAAAGTTCCCGCAATCCATCAATTATATTGTTGTCAGTTGTCAACCGCTTACATTGGTGAATAATGCCCAAATAAGATGTAAGGGTCAATTCCATCTTGAGCGTTTTGGCTCTAAGATGCTGCTTTTTTAACGATAATTTCGCTATCGTTACGGGACGCAACGTCTCAAAATTCTGCAACGATGTGGTTGTCCTGAAGAACAATATTTAGGCTGTATCTGGCGCGCACTTGTCCGTCGGTTGGGTTGACTACTTTGAGAAAAACCCCTAAGCCTGTAATCCCAAAAGTGGACGTCTGTCTCACTAAGAGCTGCCAGTGGGTGTCTTCGCTTTCACTATATATTGGGCCAGTTACTTCGCCTCCTTCAGCCTCTAATATGTCCGCGCCGTCTTCGAGCTCCCACAGGTGTCTACTGCTAATGACATTGGCAGAACTACGAACCTCGCTGAACTGAAGACGGCGCTTGGACATTTCGATCAGCCTAGGCGGGACGGGGCACCTCAGAACACAAGACGCTAGATGGCTAGATCTGGCTAGATCCTGAGACTATTCATAGCATTCATAGCCACCGCCGCCGAGGCGTACGAACACAACGAATGATACCCCTCAGGATCTTAGGGATTAGGGAGATTAGGATCTTAGGGATTAGGACAACAGCGCCTCCCCGGGAGGCGCTGTTGTCCTAACTGCCACGGCAATCACCCTGCCTACTCAAGAAGTTGCCCAAAATTCCAGGACGAAAAAGAAATCTTGAAAATTAAGACAGAACAAAACGTGAGTTATAAGGCAGCTAGGGCACAGTTGGACTTCCGAAAAAAAAGGAAAAAGTTTCGCTGAGTCGGTGCAAAGGGAGTGGCACCGCTCAGTGTATCCGTGGGGACCCAGACTCTGGGGCCTCCACCCCACACTCCCCCCCAAAAAACATGAGGATGCACAAGTGTCGCGTTCCTCCTCCCTGAGCAACGTGCCAACTGGTCAGGAAGAGGTGGCCACGGCCTCCACTGAGGCCGATGGCACACCTTCAATATGGGATGGGTGCACAAAAAGCCCATCCCAGCCTGCCACGCAAGACATGGATCTCGACGATGACGACTGCGCGTCGCAGAAGTCATCGTCGAGCCTTCCGTGCACTCCTTCCCAGGGGAAGGAACAACGAAGTACAGGAGGGCCGAGGCAGGGGAAAGCGTAAGCATCCCCTACCTAGGGGTACAGCCCCCATAAATACACGAAATGTCTTTATGGGACAGGTAATCCTCCAGTGGAATTGTCGAAGCCTCTTTTCAAATATAAATGACATTCACGACCTTTTTGAAAAATACAATGTTCATTCAGATGTGTCTTGATCTGAATGAACAAAGTGTAAACCCATTTCGCAGACACAATGTTTTCAGAAAGGATCGTATTAACACTACACATACATCTGGAGGTGTGGCTGTGGTCCTTCCACTATCCACACCTGCAAAACAGATCCCACTGGTTACACATTTGGAAGCAGTAGCTGTCCAGGTATGCCTGGACAGAGTCCTTACGATATGTTCACTGTACCTGCCCCCTTCAGTGGTAATACAACAGAGAGATTTGGAACAGGTCTGTGACCGACTTCTTCAGCCATACCTAATTCTAGGTGACCTGAATGCCCACAACCCCTTGTGGTAGATAGCCGGGGGAAAATGGTAGAAAGATTACTCCTTGCACGACCAGTTTGTCTACTTAACACAGGATTACATACATATATAAACTCCTCAACAGAGTTTTTCATCCTTAGACATATCTCTTGTAGTCCTTCCATTTATAATTGTATTGACTGGACCGTTGAACAGAACCCTCGTGGGAGTGACCACTTCCCCGTAGTCCTGACAATTCGTGGTTCCACAAACACGTAAGGCTGACTGGAACTTGTTTCAAAAGGAAGCCACTCTTGTGGCATCATCCTTAGCTGGTAGGTCTGTTGAAGATGCAAACCGTTTTGTCACCGGAATAATTATAAATGCTGCTGAGCAATCTATCCCGCAGACATCTGGCCGTCTCCCCAAGCGTCCCAAACCTTGGTGGACAGATGAATGCGGGAAAACGCGGAAAGATCAAAATCGAGCGTGGGGTATTTTTCGTAGGTACCCGACAACCTGATCCCATTTAAGAGGGCTCGCGCGAAAGCTAAGTGGACAAGAAAAGAAGCTAAACGTGCATCGTGGAAGAGCTTCTTGTCATCTTTAAACAGCAACACTTCTTCTAAACTTGTTTGGGGCAGAGTTAGAAAAATTAAGGGAGACTACACAGGATTCACAATACCACTCTTAGAAGCTAACGGCGTACCTTGCAAAAACATGAGTGAACAGGTCGATGTCCTTGGCGAGCACTTCCAAAACGTCTCCAGTTCGTCACATTACAATGGAGACTTTATAAAAATTAAGCAAAGTGCTGAAAATGTAACAATTCAAAGCAGTGGAGGTGACAGGTGCCTCTCTAACATGCCTTTCACAATGATTGAACTCTTGAAAGCTCTGTCAATAACAAAGCAAACATCACCTGGACCAGATCGCATAACATATTCCATGCTCCAGCATTTGTCTAAAACTTCCCAAGAAGCACTACTATATTTCTTCAATATAATTTGGCAAGAAGGGCACCTTCCTTCCAATTGGAAGACTGCAACAATCATACCGCTTTTGAAGCCAGGGAAAGAAGCTTCAAACCTAACAAGCTACAGGCCTGTAGCACTCACGAGTTGCTTAGGAAAGACATTCGAACGAATGGTCAACAGCCGCCTCGTGTATTACCTAGAACAACATAACCTGCTTGACAGATACCAGTGTGGATACCGGGCTGGCTGTTCTACCACTGATCATCTTGTTCGCCTGGAAACCACTATTCGCGTAGCCTTCGTTAAAAGACAACTCTGTGTATCAATCTTTTTTGACCTAGAAAAGGCATATGACACAACTTGGCGATACGGTATAATGCTTGATCTCAAATCGTGCGGAATACGCGGCCGCCTCTTCCAATGCATTTCAGACTTCCTCAGTGGAAGAATGTTTAGGGTGCGACTCGGCACAACCCTTTCCCGCCCGTTTGTGCAAGAAAATGGCGTTCCGCAGGGATGTGTGCTCTGTTGCCAAAGCGATACCCGCGACTATCACATACTCTATGTCGACGATTTACAGATTTCATGTTCATCCTCGAACTTGGCCACATGCGAAAGACAGTTGCAGCTAGCCATTAACAAACTGAGTAAATGGTCCACTGAGAACGGTTTCGAGTTTTCAGCAGACAAAACTGTGTGTGCCTTTTTCAAGGCGGAGAGGGGTGCTTCCAGACCCATCTCTTTATATGAACGGGATATCTCTTGCCATCAGGCCAGAACACAAATTCTTGGGCCTGATTTTTGATAGGAACTCACGTTCTTGCCACATATAAGTAGCCTGAAAGTGAAATGTACAAATTCTTTGGCTCTGTTGAAAGTCCTCTCACACAGATCTTGGGGAGCAGATCAACACACTCTTCACCGTATTTTCACCTCTGTTGTCCGGTCAAGGCTAGACTATGGAAGCATCATCTACGGATCGGCACGGCCCTCCACATTGAAACGTCTGGACCCCATACACCACCAAGGGCTACGAATGTGATGAGATGTCCCTCGAGAGGCGACGTACTTATCTCGCTATCCGTTATGCGTTGAGGACGAAAAGTTACCCTCAACATGCGGCGCTTCCATGTGTCAAAAGTACACATCTTAGACAGCTGTTTCTTAACAGACCCCCTGCTATATGTCCCTTGTCCATGCGTATTGCACACCAGGTTCAATGTTATGATTTCACTGAATACAATTCCTTGGTCTCCGAATCTGGCAAAGATCTTCCTCCATGGTCAGCACCAACACAGTCCAACTGCTCATTAACCAAGTACAGGAAAACCGATACTTCCTCAGTTGTGCTACAACAAGAATTTCAACACCTCAGGAACAGTTTTGGTGATCATGTGGATCTTTACACAGACAGATCAAAAACAAGCACAGGCGTATCGTGCGCAATGGTAACGACGACATCGACAAGGGCACATCGTCTAAATCTGGTGATGTCGATATTCAGCGCTGAAGTTTATGCTATTATTTTGGCGCTTAACTTTATCTTGCAGATAAAGTTAAGCGACTTAAGCGCTTAAGCGACTTAAGAACTTAAGCGCTTAGTGCCTTGCAAGCGATATGTAACTTCCACAAAACAAAAAACTTCCTTGTTCAACGTGCGAGACACTTAGCATCATTGATCACTAGCAAAGGGTACAAGCTACCCATTTGCTGGGTGCCCAGCCATGTGGGCATTGCAGGAAATGAATGTGGTGACCTGGCTGCAGCTGCCATCCTGCTGTCCGATGATGTTACTCCTTTTGATGTGCCGTTTGAGGATGTACTTCGCGTGCTAAAATACAAAATGAAGGCAAAGTGGCAGCAATTTTGGAACTCAAGACAATGAGACTCCGTCTCATAAAAGGTAAAATTGGGAGGTGTATTTATCCTCTTGAAAACCGGCTTCAAGAGAGAACACGCTGCCGGCTAAGGATAGGACACACACATATTACACATGGGTTCCTACTTCAGGGAGAGGAGCCACCACATTGTATGAACTGCGACACACAACTTTCCATCATACACATTCTCAAAGAATGCCCATTGTACAACATTCATCGCCAACGGTACTTTCAACACTCAATTCCTCTTCAATTCCGTTATTTTATCTATGCTACCTTGTTGGTTTAAGTACATCATTAGTTTTAAGTTACATTACATCACCAAGCTTGGCGCATTATGACCTTCGTTGTCGCTGCGCCAAAAAAATTCCAATCATCATCATCATGTAACTTGTTTGTGGCACCTGTCAACCATTTTTCGAGACTTTTACATTGCTGGACAGAATTTTTTACAGCGTCTTACAAATAGTTACAAATACAAATACAAATACAAATACCCCGCCTCTTCATAGTTCCTCAGCATTGCCTTCCATGCTGCAGTTTCTCTGACCGATCTATTTTCGGCTAAAAATTGCTTTGCATGCCTGTGCAGATCGTTAGATTGGCTGAGGCACGCCGTATGCATAATTTCGCATATATTATTATGTGTGATGTGCTCTTCTAAATACTCGGAGACCTGTTGTTGCAGTAGCTCCACCTGAAACAAATTCCCCAAATAGAGGAGTTCGATACATTCATTGACTCCTGCATCTTGAATATTGTCGCAATACAGAAAGTTCACAAATCCGAACTGACTCCTTGCAATGTGTACGAGTCATGATTCATTTTTATTACCTCCTTGAGCATAGCCGAGCGGGCTGCAAGGATTATCTTGTGCGCCGAGAAAGTTTGATTACCAATATGAATATTGAAATCCAGAAAGTCCCGAGAGAGGCAAAGATCCCGCAATCCATCAGTTATATTCTTTTTGTTACTTTTGAACCGCTTACACTGATGAATTACGCCCAAATAAGATGTAAGGGTCACTGCTATCTGAAGTGTTTTGGCTCTAAGATGCTTCTTTTTGAACGGTAACGTGGCTACCATAACGGGACGCAACGTCATGAAATTCACAAAGGATGAGCTGGACGAAGTATCTACGTGGCTGTCCTCAAGCAGAATATCTACGCTGTTCCTGGCGCGTACTTCTCCGTTGGAATCCCTACGGGGTAGAGGGCTGGGTGATCCCTTCTCTAGGAGAACCGCCCAAGTTTCGTATAGAGGAATATTAGCAACTCCCTTGCCTGGTGTTTCTCCGCAGCTCAGTGCCATTAATGTGCTCAGTTACTTCGTCCATCTACCTTGAATACATCACGTATAACGCCTCGTCCACACATTGCATGTCCACTATATATCCTATAAGGTCTTATCACATAAGGGAGCACATCCCCGTGGTTCAATGTTACGGACAATGACGTATGACGTGACTCGTTATCTGACATTAGTACGTGTACACATTATTACATAATGCAGGAAAAACCGACAATATCATATTTTAGTAAAACCACAAGACATCACAGTGACGAAGATACACCTACATTCCATTGTACGGCGCAGCTTGATCTTCGATATCCTTGTGCTCGTCATCTCTCCGTCGCTCGTCGTCTCTCCACGTGAATACCCTGGCTCCACAGCTTCCCAGCAGCCCTTCTGCACAAGCGCTGCTTTAACTCTAATAGACCAAGCATGATAATTCTCCGAGATCAACTTCGGAATCAACTCGTCTGCGTGGCCATGTGACGCCGCCGGAGAAGTCAGAAACTTATTACTTGCCGAAAAAAGAAAAAAAAAAAGAAAAGCTTAACAGGACGTAGACTTCGTCGCGCAGTTAAACCGTCCTGTGCCCATAACCTGTGAACTGTTGCTGAGCAGTGGAAAGAAGCGGACTCTGGCAAGTGGATATGTACTGCACCGTGGCAGAACGTTTAAATGAGATAGAACAGCAGATCGCGAGACACGCGCAAACAACAAAATGGAACTGCCAGTAACCACAATAACAAGTTGGCGCTAGTGTCCGGTGACGACCTGACGATACATTGCTTACACACATAACTAACAAGATTCATGTATTGTGTGTCCAGAAAATGACTACTGGAGGCAGGATCTTGCAATATTGAGTCATGTACAAAGTGAAGAAAACTACTAACAGCTAAAGAACACAGAAAAAGCTCCAACTAGCAAGTGAGGTTTATTAGCAAAGGTCTTCCCAAACTGGTACAAAGTTGATCAAGGGATGTCTCTGTTAATAGGACCTCACTTGTTTAGTTGGAGCTTGTCCTGTGTTCTCACCCCAATGCACTTTTCAAACAAAGTACCCCAACCCTCTACGCTAAATACTCACAGGCCTTGCCAGTTGGTCGAGGTCATCTGATACCTGATGGTGAGAGAGAGAGAGAGATTATGTGTTTAATGGCACGAAGGCATCACCAGCAAACAAAAATTTTCATCCACCCCATTATAGTAATCTATTATAGTATAGTAGTGCCTTCTTGAGTGCTATTTCGTAGAATAGATGAAACATGCGACAAACCAACACTCCCACACCCATAAGTTGTGACAACCTATGCGTCTATTTCCAAATATGCGGTACACAACCAAAAATCTAAAAAATGTCTAACTTCTTTGTGTCATAGGTTGGCGCCAACCTCCCCTTGGAATTTTTTTAGACTTTTACAGAAAATTATTATAGCGTCTTACAAAAAAGTCGCCGCCTCTTCATATTTGGTGATCATTGCTTTCCTGCAGCTGCTTAGCTGCACTTTCTCGGACTGATTTATGTTCGGCTAAAATCTGCCTTGCACTCCTGCGTAGATCGTCACATTGGCTGAGGCACGCCGCATGCATAATTTCACCTAACTTATCGTGTGTGATGTTGTCTTGTAAATACATGGCGGCCTGTTGTTTCAGGAGTTCCACCTGAAACAAGTGCCCCAAATAGAGGAGTTCAGTGCATGCTTTGACTCGTGCATCCTGGAGGCTGTCACAATACAGAAAGTTGACAAATCTTTGGACAGCATCCGGACTGACTCCTTGCAATGTGTACGAGTCATGATTCATTTTTATTATCTCCTTGAGCACAGCCGAGTGGGCTGCAAGGATTATCTTGTGCGCCGAGAAAGTTATTTTAGTTACTTTTGAACCGCTTACACTGATGAATTGCTCTGAGATGCTTCTTTTTGAACGATAATTTAGCTATCATAACGGGACGCAACGTCTCGAAATTCACAAAGGATGAGCTGTCCTCAAGCAGAATATCTACGCTGTAGCTGGCACGTACTTCTCCGTTGGTTGGCTTCACTACTTTGAGCATTAGTGGATGTTTTTCTCACCAAGAGCTGCCACTGGGTTTCTTCACTTTCATTATAAGCTGCTTGACCGTCTTGAGCCTCTAATATATCCGCGCCGTCTTCAAGCTCCCACAGGTGTCTACTGCTAATGACATTGGCAGAGCTAATCGCTGGACATTTCGATCAGTCTAGGGAGGGGGCTTCACTACTTGGAGAAAAATCGCCAATCCGCTAATGCTCAAAGTGGATGTTTTTCTCACCAAGAGCTGCCACTGGGTTTCTTCACTTTCATTATAAGCTGCTTGACCGTCTTGAGCCTCTAATATATCCGCGCCGTCTTCAAGCTCCCACAGGTGCCTACTGCTAATGACATTGGCAGAGCTAATCGCTGGACATTTCGATCAGTCTAGGGAGGGGGCTTCACTACTTGGAGAAAAATCGCCAATCCGCTAATGCTCAAAGTGGATGTTTTTCTCACCAAGAGCTGCCACTGGGTTTCTTCACTTTCATTATAAGCTGCTTGACCGTCTTGAGCCTCTAATATATCCGCGCCGTCTTCAAGCTCCCACAGGTGCCTACTGCTAATGACATTGGCAGAGCTAATCGCTGGACATTTCGATCAGTCTAGGGACGGGGCTTCACTACTTGGAGAAAAATCGCCAATCCGCTAATGCTCAAAGTGGATGTTTTTCTCACCAAGAGCTGCCACTGGGTTTCTTCACTTTCATTATAAGCTGCTTGACCGTCTTGAGCCTCTAATATATCCGCGCCGTCTTCAAGCTCCCACAGGTGTCTACTGCTAATGACATTGGCAGAGCTAATCGCTGGACATTTCGATCAGTCTAGGGAGGGGGCTTCACTACTTGGAGAAAAATCGCCAATCCGCTAATGCTCAAAGTGGATGTTTTTCTCACCAAGAGCTGCCACTGGGTTTCTTCACTTTCATTATAAGCTGCTTGACCGTCTTGAGCCTCTAATATATCCGCGCCGTCTTCAAGCTCCCACAGGTGTCTACTGCTAATGACATTGGCAGAGCTAATCGCTGGACATTTCGATCAGTCTAGGGAGGGGGCTTCACTACTTGGAGAAAAATCGCCAATCCGCTAATGCTCAAAGTGGATGTTTTTCTCACCTAGAGCTGCCACTGGGTTTCTTCACTTTCATTATGAGCTGCTTGACCGTCTTGAGCCTCTAATATATCCGCGCCGTCTTCAAGCTCCCACAGGTGTCTACTGCTAATGACATTGGCAGAGTTAATCGCTGGACATTTCGATCAGTCTAGGGAGGGGGCTTCACTACTTGGAGAAAAATCGCCAATCCGCTAATGCTCAAAGTGGATGTTTTTCTCACCAAGAGCTGCCACTGGGTTTCTTCACTTTCATTATAAGCTGCTTGACCGTCTTGAGCCTCTAATATATCCGCGCCGTCTTCAAGCTCCCACAGGTGTCTACTGCTAATGACATTGGCAGAGCTAATCGCTGGACATTTCGATCAGTCTAGGGAGGGGGCTTCACTACTTGGAGAAAAATCGCCAATCCGCTAATGCTCAAAGTGGATGTTTTTCTCACCAAGAGCTGCCACTGGGTTTCTTCACTTTCATTATAAGCTGCTTGACCGTCTTGAGCCTCTAATATATCCGCGCCGTCTTCAAGCTCCCACAGGTGCCTACTGCTAATGACATTGGCAGAGCTAATCGCTGGACATTTCGATCAGTCTAGGGAGGGGTCTTCACTACTTGGAGAAAAATCGCCAATCCGCTAATGCTCAAAGTGGATGTTTTTCTGACCAAGAGCTGCCACTGGGTTTCTTCACTTTCATTATAAGCTGCTTGACCGTCTTGAGCCTCTAATATATCCGCGCCGTCTTCAAGCTCCCACAGGTGTCTACTGCTAATGACATTGGCAGAGCTAATCGCTGGACATTTCGATCAGTCTAGGGACGGGGCTTCACTACTTGGAGAAAAATCGCCAATCCGCTAATGCTCAAAATGGATGTTTTTCTCACCAAGAGCTGCCACTGGGTTTCTTCACTTTCATTATAAGCTGCTTGACCGTCTTGAGCCTCTAATATATCCGCGCCGTCTTGAAGCTCCCACAGGTGTCTACTGCTAATGACATTGGCAGAGCTAATCGCTGGACATTTCGATCAGTCTAGGGACGGGGCTTCACTACTTGGAGAAAAATCGCCAATCCGCTAATGCTCAAAGTGGATGTTTTTCTCACCAAGAGCTGCCACTGGGTTTCTTCACTTTCATTATAAGCTGCTTGACCGTCTTGAGCCTCTAATATATCCGCGCCGTCTTCAAGCTCCCACAGGTGTCTACTGCTAATGACATTGGCAGAGCTAATCGCTGGACATTTCGATCAGTCTAGGGACGGGGCTTCACTACTTGGAGAAAAATCGCCAATCCGCTAATGCTCAAAGTGGATGTTTTTCTCACCAAGAGCTGCCACTGGGTTTCTTCACTTTCATTATAAGCTGCTTGACCGTCTTGAGCCTCTAATATATCCGCGCCGTCTTCAAGCTCCCACAGGTGTCTACTGCTAATGACATTGGCAGAGCTAATCGCTGGACATTTCGATCAGTCTAGGGACGGGGCTTCACTACTTGGAGAAAAATCGCCAATCCGCTAATGCTCAAAGTGGATGTTTTTCTCACCAAGAGCTGCCACTGGGTTTCTTCACTTTCATTATAAGCTGCTTGACCGTCTTGAGCCTCTAATATATCCGCGCCGTCTTCAAGCTCCCACAGGTGTCTACTGCTAATGACATTGGCAGAGCTAATCGCTGGACATTTCGATCAGTCTAGGGACGGGGCTTCACTACTTGGAGAAAAATCGCCAATCCGCTAATGCTCAAAGTGGATGTTTTTCTCACCAAGAGCTGCCACTGGGTTTCTTCACTTTCATTATAAGCTGCTTGACCGTCTTGAGCCTCTAATATATCCGCGCCGTCTTCAAGCTCCCAGAGGTGTCTACTGCTAATGACATTGGCAGAGCTAATCGCTGGACATTTCGATCAGTCTAGGGACGGGGCTTCACTACTTGGAGAAAAATTGCCAATCCGCTAATGCTCAAAGTGGATGTTTTTCTCACCAAGAGCTGCCACTGGGTTTCTTCACTTTCATTATAAGCTGCTTGACCGTCTTGAGCCTCTAATATATCGCGCCGTCTTCAAGCTCCCACAGGTGTCTACTGCTAATGACATTGGCAGAGCTAATCGCTGGACATTTCGATCAGTCTAGGGACGGGGCTTCACTACTTGGAGAAAAATCGCCAATCCGCTAATGCTCAAAGTGGATGTTTTTCTCACCAAGAGCTGCCACTGGGTTTCTTCACTTTCATTATAAGCTGCTTGACCGTCTTGAGCCTCTATATATCCGCGCCGTCTTCAAGCTCCCACAGGTGTCTACTGCTAATGACATTGGCAGAGCTAATCGCTGGACATTTCGATCAGTCTAGGGACGGGGCTTCACTACTTGGAGAAAAATCGCCAATCCGCTAATGCTCAAAGTGGATGTTTTTCTCACCAAGAACTGCCACTGGGTTTCTTCACTTTCATTATAAGCTGCTTGACCGTCTTGAGCCTCTATATATCCGCGCCGTCTTCAAGCTCCCACAGGTGTCTACTGCTAATGACATTGGCAGAGCTAATCGCTGGACATTTCGATCAGTCTAGGGACGGGGCTTCACTACTTGGAGAAAAATCGCCAATCCGCTAATGCTCAAAGTGGATGTTTTTCTCACCAAGAGCTGCCACTGGGTTTCTTCACTTTCATTATAAAATGGGCCAGCTGCTTGACCGTCTTGAGCCTCTAATATATCCGCGCCGTCTTCAAGCTCCCACAGGTGTCTACTGCTAATGACATTGGCAGAGCTAATCACTGGACATTTCGATCAGTCTAGGGACGGGGCTTCACTACTTGGAGAAAAATCGCCAATCCGCTAATGCTCAAAGTGGATGTTTTTCTCACCAAGAGCTGCCACTGGGTTTCTTCACTTTCATTATAAGCTGCTTGACCGTCTTGAGCCTCTAATATATCCGCGCCGTCTTCAAGCTCCCACAGGTGCCTACTGCTAATGACATTGGCAGAGCTAATCGCTGGACATTTCGATCAGTCTAGGGACGGGGCTTCACTACTTGGAGAAAAATCGCCAATCCGCTAATGCTCAAAGTGGATGTTTTTCTCACCAAGAGCTGCCACTGGGTTTCTTCACTTTCATTATAAGCTGCTTGACCGTCTTGAGCCTCTAATATATCCGCGCCGTCTTCAAGCTCCCACAGGTGTCTACTGCTAATGACATTGGCAGAGCTAATCGCTGGACATTTCGATCAGTCTAGGGACGGGGCTTCACTACTTGGAGAAAAATCGCCAATCCGCTAATGCTCAAAGTGGATGTTTTTCTCACCAAGAGCTGCCACTGGGTTTCTTCACTTTCATTATAAGCTGCTTGACCGTCTTGAGCCTCTAATATATCCGCGCCGTCTTCAAGCTCCCACAGGTGTCTACTGCTAATGACATTGGCAGAGCTAATCGCTGGACATTTCGATCAGTCTAGGGACGGGGCTTCACTACTTGGAGAAAAATCGCCAATCCGCTAATGCTCAAAGTGGATGTTTTTCTCACCAAGAGCTGCCACTGGGTTTCTTCACTTTCATTATAAGCTGCTTGACCGTCTTGAGCCTCTAATATATCCGCGCCGTCTTCAAGCTCCCAGAGGTGTCTACTGCTAATGACATTGGCAGAGCTAATCGCTGGACATTTCGATCAGTCTAGGGACGGGGCTTCACTACTTGGAGAAAAATTGCCAATCCGCTAATGCTCAAAGTGGATGTTTTTCTCACCAAGAGCTGCCACTGGGTTTCTTCACTTTCATTATAAGCTGCTTGACCGTCTTGAGCCTCTAATATATCGCGCCGTCTTCAAGCTCCCACAGGTGTCTACTGCTAATGACATTGGCAGAGCTAATCGCTGGACATTTCGATCAGTCTAGGGACGGGGCTTCACTACTTGGAGAAAAATCGCCAATCCGCTAATGCTCAAAGTGGATGTTTTTCTCACCAAGAGCTGCCACTGGGTTTCTTCACTTTCATTATAAGCTGCTTGACCGTCTTGAGCCTCTATATATCCGCGCCGTCTTCAAGCTCCCACAGGTGTCTACTGCTAATGACATTGGCAGAGCTAATCGCTGGACATTTCGATCAGTCTAGGGACGGGGCTTCACTACTTGGAGAAAAATCGCCAATCCGCTAATGCTCAAAGTGGATGTTTTTCTCACCAAGAACTGCCACTGGGTTTCTTCACTTTCATTATAAGCTGCTTGACCGTCTTGAGCCTCTATATATCCGCGCCGTCTTCAAGCTCCCACAGGTGTCTACTGCTAATGACATTGGCAGAGCTAATCGCTGGACATTTCGATCAGTCTAGGGACGGGGCTTCACTACTTGGAGAAAAATCGCCAATCCGCTAATGCTCAAAGTGGATGTTTTTCTCACCAAGAGCTGCCACTGGGTTTCTTCACTTTCATTATAAAATGGGCCAGCTGCTTGACCGTCTTGAGCCTCTAATATATCCGCGCCGTCTTCAAGCTCCCACAGGTGTCTACTGCTAATGACATTGGCAGAGCTAATCACTGGACATTTCGATCAGTCTAGGGACGGGGCTTCACTACTTGGAGAAAAATCGCCAATCCGCTAATGCTCAAAGTGGATGTTTTTCTCACCAAGAGCTGCCACTGGGTTTCTTCACTTTCATTATAAGCTGCTTGACCGTCTTGAGCCTCTAATATATCCGCGCCGTCTTCAAGCTCCCACAGGTGCCTACTGCTAATGACATTGGCAGAGCTAATCGCTGGACATTTCGATCAGTCTAGGGACGGGGCTTCACTACTTGGAGAAAAATCGCCAATCCGCTAATGCTCAAAGTGGATGTTTTTCTCACCAAGAGCTGCCACTGGGTTTCTTCACTTTCATTATAAGCTGCTTGACCGTCTTGAGCCTCTAATATATCCGCGCCGTCTTCAAGCTCCCACAGGTGTCTACTGCTAATGACATTGGCAGAGCTAATCGCTGGACATTTCGATCAGTCTAGGGAGGGGGCTTCACTACTTGGAGAAAAATCGCCAATCCGCTAATGCTCAAAGTGGATGTTTTTCTCACCAAGAGCTGCCACTGGGTTTCTTCACTTTCATTATAAGCTGCTTGACCGTCTTGAGCCTCTAATATATCCGCGCCGTCTTCAAGCTCCCACAGGTGTCTACTGCTAATGACATTGGCAGAGCTAATCGCTGGACATTTCGATCAGTCTAGGGAGGGGGCTTCACTACTTGGAGAAAAATCGCCAATCCGCTAATGCTCAAAGTGGATGTTTTTCTCACCAAGAGCTGCCACTGGGTTTCTTCACTTTCATTATAAGCTGCTTGACCGTCTTGAGCCTCTAATATATCCGCGCCGTCTTCAAGCTCCCACAGGTGTCTACTGCTAATGACATTGGCAGAGCTAATCGCTGGACATTTCGATCAGTCTAGGGAGGGGGCTTCACTACTTGGAGAAAAATCGCCAATCCGCTAATGCTCAAAGTGGATGTTTTTCTCACCAAGAGCTGCCACTGGGTTTCTTCACTTTCATTATAAGCTGCTTGACCGTCTTGAGCCTCTAATATATCCGCGCCGTCTTCAAGCTCCCACAGGTGTCTACTGCTAATGACATTGGCAGAGCTAATCGCTGGACATTTCGATCAGTCTAGGGACGGGGCTTCACTACTTGGAGAAAAATCGCCAATCCGCTAATGCTCAAAGTGGATGTTTTTCTCACCAAGAGCTGCCACTGGGTTTCTTCACTTTCATTATAAGCTGCTTGACCGTCTTGAGCCTCTAATATATCCGCGCCGTCTTCAAGCTCCCACAGGTGTCTACTGCTAATGACATTGGCAGAGCTAATCGCTGGACATTTCGATCAGTCTAGGGACGGGGCTTCACTACTTGGAGAAAAATCGCCAATCCGCTAATGCTCAAAGTGGATGTTTTTCTCACCAAGAGCTGCCACTGGGTTTCTTCACTTTCATTATAAGCTGCTTGACCGTCTTGAGCCTCTAATATATCCGCGCCGTCTTCAAGCTCCCACAGGTGTCTACTGCTAATGACATTGGCAGAGCTAATCGCTGGACATTTCGATCAGTCTAGGGACGGGGCTTCACTACTTGGAGAAAAATCGCCAATCCGCTAATGCTCAAAGTGGATGTTTTTCTCACCAAGAGCTGCCACTGGGTTTCTTCACTTTCATTATAAGCTGCTTGACCGTCTTGAGCCTCTAATATATCCGCGCCGTCTTCAAGCTCCCACAGGTGTCTACTGCTAATGACATTGGCAGAGCTAATCGCTGGACATTTCGATCAGTCTAGGGACGGGGCTTCACTACTTGGAGAAAAATCGCCAATCCGCTAATGCTCAAAGTGGATGTTTTTCTCACCAAGAGCTGCCACTGGGTTTCTTCACTTTCATTATAAGCTGCTTGACCGTCTTGAGCCTCTATATATCCGCGCCGTCTTCAAGCTCCCACAGGTGTCTACTGCTAATGACATTGGCAGAGCTAATCGCTGGACATTTCGATCAGTCTAGGGACGGGGCTTCACTACTTGGAGAAAAATCGCCAATCCGCTAATGCTCAAAGTGGATGTTTTTCTCACCAAGAGCTGCCACTGGGTTTCTTCACTTTCATTATAAGCTGCTTGACCGTCTTGAGCCTCTATATATCCGCGCCGTCTTCAAGCTCCCACAGGTGTCTACTGCTAATGACATTGGCAGAGCTAATCGCTGGACATTTCGATCAGTCTAGGGACGGGGCTTCACTACTTGGAGAAAAATCGCCAATCCGCTAATGCTCAAAGTGGATGTTTTTCTCACCAAGAGCTGCCACTGGGTTTCTTCACTTTCATTATAAATGGGCCAGCTGCTTGACCGTCTTGAGCCTCTAATATATCCGCGCCGTCTTCAAGCTCCCACAGGTGTCTACTGCTAATGACATTGGCAGAGCTAATCGCTGGACATTTCGATCAGTCTAGGGACGGGGCTTCACTACTTGGAGAAAAATCGCCAATCCGCTAATGCTCAAAGTGGATGTTTTTCTCACCAAGAGCTGCCACTGGGTTTCTTCACTTTCATTATAAATGGGCCAGCTGCTTGACCGTCTTGAGCCTCTAATATATCCGCGCCGTCTTCAAGCTCCCACAGGTGTCTACTGCTAATGACATTGGCAGAGCTAATCGCTGGACATTTCGATCAGTCTAGGGACGGGGCTTCACTACTTGGAGAAAAATCGCCAATCCGCTAATGCTCAAAGTGGATGTTTTTCTCACCAAGAGCTGCCACTGGGTTTCTTCACTTTCATTATAAATGGGCCAGCTGCTTGACCGTCTTGAGCCTCTAATATATCCGCGCCGTCTTCAAGCTCCCACAGGTGTCTACTGCTAATGACATTGGCAGAGCTAATCGCTGGACATTTCGATCAGTCTAGGGACGGGGCTTCACTACTTGGAGAAAAATCGCCAATCCGCTAATGCTCAAAGTGGATGTTTTTCTCACCAAGAGCTGCCACTGGGTTTCTTCACTTTCATTATAAAATGGGCCAGCTGCTTGACCGTCTTGAGCCTCTAATATATCCGCGCCGTCTTCAAGCTCCCACAGGTGTCTACTGCTAATGACATTGGCAGAGCTAATCGCTGGACATTTCGATCAGTCTAGGGACGGGGCTTCACTACTTGGAGAAAAATCGCCAATCCGCTAATGCTCAAAGTGGATGTTTTTCTCACCAAGAGCTGCCACTGGGTTTCTTCACTTTCATTATAAGCTGCTTGACCGTCTTGAGCCTCTAATATATCCGCGCCGTCTTCAAGCTCCCACAGGTGTCTACTGCTAATGACATTGGCAGAGCTAATCGCTGGACATTTCGATCAGTCTAGGGACGGGGCTTCACTACTTGGAGAAAAATCGCCAATCCGCTAATGCTCAAAGTGGATGTTTTTCTCACCAAGAGCTGCCACTGGGTTTCTTCACTTTCATTATAAGCTGCTTGACCGTCTTGAGCCTCTAATATATCCGCGCCGTCTTCAAGCTCCCACAGGTGTCTACTGCTAATGACATTGGCAGAGCTAATCGCTGGACATTTCGATCAGTCTAGGGACGGGGCTTCACTACTTGGAGAAAAATCGCCAATCCGCTAATGCTCAAAGTGGATGTTTTTCTCACCAAGAGCTGCCACTGGGTTTCTTCACTTTCATTATAAGCTGCTTGACCGTCTTGAGCCTCTAATATATCCGCGCCGTCTTCAAGCTCCCACAGGTGTCTACTGCTAATGACATTGGCAGAGCTAATCGCTGGACATTTCGATCAGTCTAGGGACGGGGCTTCACTACTTGGAGAAAAATCGCCAATCCGCTAATGCTCAAAGTGGATGTTTTTCTCACCAAGAGCTGCCACTGGGTTTCTTCACTTTCATTATAAGCTGCTTGACCGTCTTGAGCCTCTAATATATCCGCGCCGTCTTCAAGCTCCCACAGGTGTCTACTGCTAATGACATTGGCAGAGCTAATCGCTGGACATTTCGATCAGTCTAGGGACGGGGCTTCACTACTTGGAGAAAAATCGCCAATCCGCTAATGCTCAAAGTGGATGTTTTTCTCACCAAGAGCTGCCACTGGGTTTCTTCACTTTCATTATAAGCTGCTTGACCGTCTTGAGCCTCTAATATATCCGCGCCGTCTTCAAGCTCCCACAGGTGTCTACTGCTAATGACATTGGCAGAGCTAATCGCTGGACATTTCGATCAGTCTAGGGACGGGGCTTCACTACTTGGAGAAAAATCGCCAATCCGCTAATGCTCAAAGTGGATGTTTTTCTCACCAAGAGCTGCCACTGGGTTTCTTCACTTTCATTATAAGCTGCTTGACCGTCTTGAGCCTCTAATATATCCGCGCCGTCTTCAAGCTCCCACAGGTGTCTACTGCTAATGACATTGGCAGAGCTAATCGCTGGACATTTCGATCAGTCTAGGGACGGGGCTTCACTACTTGGAGAAAAATCGCCAATCCGCTAATGCTCAAAGTGGATGTTTTTCTCACCAAGAGCTGCCACTGGGTTTCTTCACTTTCATTATAAGCTGCTTGACCGTCTTGAGCCTCTAATATATCCGCGCCGTCTTCAAGCTCCCACAGGTGTCTACTGGTAATGACATTGGCAGAGCTAATCGCTGGACATTTCGATCAGTCTAGGGACGGGGCTTCACTACTTGGAGAAAAATCGCCAATCCGCTAATGCTCAAAGTGGATGTTTTTCTCACCAAGAGCTGCCACTGGGTTTCTTCACTTTCATTATAAGCTGCTTGACCGTCTTGAGCCTCTAATATATCCGCGCCGTCTTCAAGCTCCCACAGGTGTCTACTGCTAATGACATTGGCAGAGCTAATCGCTGGACATTTCGATCAGTCTAGGGACGGGGCTTCACTACTTGGAGAAAAATCGCCAATCCGCTAATGCTCAAAGTGGATGTTTTTCTCACCAAGAGCTGCCACTGGGTTTCTTCACTTTCATTATAAGCTGCTTGACCGTCTTGAGCCTCTAATATATCCGCGCCGTCTTCAAGCTCCCACAGGTGTCTACTGGTAATGACATTGGCAGAGCTAATCGCTGGACATTTCGATCAGTCTAGGGACGGGGCTTCACTACTTGGAGAAAAATCGCCAATCCGCTAATGCTCAAAGTGGATGTTTTTCTCACCAAGAGCTGCCACTGGGTTTCTTCACTTTCATTATAAGCTGCTTGACCGTCTTGAGCCTCTAATATATCCGCGCCGTCTTCAAGCTCCCACAGGTGTCTACTGGTAATGACATTGGCAGAGCTAATCGCTGGACATTTCGATCAGTCTAGGGACGGGGCTTCACTACTTGGAGAAAAATCGCCAATCCGCTAATGCTCAAAGTGGATGTTTTTCTCACCAAGAGCTGCCACTGGGTTTCTTCACTTTCATTATAAGCTGCTTGACCGTCTTGAGCCTCTAATATATCCGCGCCGTCTTCAAGCTCCCACAGGTGTCTACTGGTAATGACATTGGCAGAGCTAATCGCTGGACATTTCGATCAGTCTAGGGACGGGGCTTCACTACTTGGAGAAAAATCGCCAATCCGCTAATGCTCAAAGTGGATGTTTTTCTCACCAAGAGCTGCCACTGGGTTTCTTCACTTTCATTATAAGCTGCTTGACCGTCTTGAGCCTCTAATATATCCGCGCCGTCTTCAAGCTCCCACAGGTGTCTACTGGTAATGACATTGGCAGAGCTAATCGCTGGACATTTCGATCAGTCTAGGGACGGGGCTTCACTACTTGGAGAAAAATCGCCAATCCGCTAATGCTCAAAGTGGATGTTTTTCTCACCAAGAGCTGCCACTGGGTTTCTTCACTTTCATTATAAGCTGCTTGACCGTCTTGAGCCTCTAATATATCCGCGCCGTCTTCAAGCTCCCACAGGTGTCTACTGGTAATGACATTGGCAGAGCTAATCGCTGGACATTTCGATCAGTCTAGGGACGGGGCTTCACTACTTGGAGAAAAATCGCCAATCCGCTAATGCTCAAAGTGGATGTTTTTCTCACCAAGAGCTGCCACTGGGTTTCTTCACTTTCATTATAAGCTGCTTGACCGTCTTGAGCCTCTAATATATCCGCGCCGTCTTCAAGCTCCCACAGGTGTCTACTGGTAATGACATTGGCAGAGCTAATGGCTGGACATTTCGATCAGTCTAGGGACGGGGCTTCACTACTTGGAGAAAAATCGCCAATCCGCTAATGCTCAAAGTGGATGTTTTTCTCACCAAGAGCTGCCACTGGGTTTCTTCACTTTCATTATAAGCTGCTTGACCGTCTTGAGCCTCTAATATATCCGCGCCGTCTTCAAGCTCCCACAGGTGTCTACTGGTAATGACATTGGCAGAGCTAATCGCTGGACATTTCGATCAGTCTAGGGACGGGGCTTCACTACTTGGAGAAAAATCGCCAATCCGCTAATGCTCAAAGTGGATGTTTTTCTCACCAAGAGCTGCCACTGGGTTTCTTCACTTTCATTATAAGCTGCTTGACCGTCTTGAGCCTCTAATATATCCGCGCCGTCTTCAAGCTCCCACAGGTGTCTACTGGTAATGACATTGGCAGAGCTAATGGCTGGACATTTCGATCAGTCTAGGGACGGGGCTTCACTACTTGGAGAAAAATCGCCAATCCGCTAATGCTCAAAGTGGATGTTTTTCTCACCAAGAGCTGCCACTGGGTTTCTTCACTTTCATTATAAGCTGCTTGACCGTCTTGAGCCTCTAATATATCCGCGCCGTCTTCAAGCTCCCACAGGTGTCTACTGGTAATGACATTGGCAGAGCTAATCGGCTGGACATTTCGATCAGTCTAGGGACGGGGCTTCACTACTTGGAGAAAAATCGCCAATCCGCTAATGCTCAAAGTGGATGTTTTTCTCACCAAGAGCTGCCACTGGGTTTCTTCACTTTCATTATAAGCTGCTTGACCGTCTTGAGCCTCTAATATATCCGCGCCGTCTTCAAGCTCCCACAGGTGTCTACTGGTAATGACATTGGCAGAGCTAATGGCTGGACATTTCGATCAGTCTAGGGACGGGGCTTCACTACTTGGAGAAAAATCGCCAATCCGCTAATGCTCAAAGTGGATGTTTTTCTCACCAAGAGCTGCCACTGGGTTTCTTCACTTTCATTATAAGCTGCTTGACCGTCTTGAGCCTCTAATATATCCGCGCCGTCTTCAAGCTCCCACAGGTGTCTACTGGTAATGACATTGGCAGAGCTAATCGGCTGGACATTTCGATCAGTCTAGGGACGGGGCTTCACTACTTGGAGAAAAATCGCCAATCCGCTAATGCTCAAAGTGGATGTTTTTCTCACCAAGAGCTGCCACTGGGTTTCTTCACTTTCATTATAAGCTGCTTGACCGTCTTGAGCCTCTAATATATCCGCGCCGTCTTCAAGCTCCCACAGGTGTCTACTGGTAATGACATTGGCAGAGCTAATGGCTGGACATTTCGATCAGTCTAGGGACGGGGCTTCACTACTTGGAGAAAAATCGCCAATCCGCTAATGCTCAAAGTGGATGTTTTTCTCACCAAGAGCTGCCACTGGGTTTCTTCACTTTCATTATAAGCTGCTTGACCGTCTTGAGCCTCTAATATATCCGCGCCGTCTTCAAGCTCCCACAGGTGTCTACTGGTAATGACATTGGCAGAGCTAATGGCTGGACATTTCGATCAGTCTAGGGACGGGGCTTCACTACTTGGAGAAAAATCGCCAATCCGCTAATGCTCAAAGTGGATGTTTTTCTCACCAAGAGCTGCCACTGGGTTTCTTCACTTTCATTATAAGCTGCTTGACCGTCTTGAGCCTCTAATATATCCGCGCCGTCTTCAAGCTCCCACAGGTGTCTACTGGTAATGACATTGGCAGAGCTAATCGCTGGACATTTCGATCAGTCTAGGGACGGGGCTTCACTACTTGGAGAAAAATCGCCAATCCGCTAATGCTCAAAGTGGATGTTTTTCTCACCAAGAGCTGCCACTGGGTTTCTTCACTTTCATTATAAGCTGCTTGACCGTCTTGAGCCTCTAATATATCCGCGCCGTCTTCAAGCTCCCACAGGTGTCTACTGGTAATGACATTGGCAGAGCTAATCGCTGGACATTTCGATCAGTCTAGGGACGGGGCTTCACTACTTGGAGAAAAATCGCCAATCCGCTAATGCTCAAAGTGGATGTTTTTCTCACCAAGAGCTGCCACTGGGTTTCTTCACTTTCATTATAAGCTGCTTGACCGTCTTGAGCCTCTAATATATCCGCGCCGTCTTCAAGCTCCCACAGGTGTCTACTGGTAATGACATTGGCAGAGCTAATCGCTGGACATTTCGATCAGTCTAGGGACGGGGCTTCACTACTTGGAGAAAAATCGCCAATCCGCTAATGCTCAAAGTGGATGTTTTTCTCACCAAGAGCTGCCACTGGGTTTCTTCACTTTCATTATAAGCTGCTTGACCGTCTTGAGCCTCTAATATATCCGCGCCGTCTTCAAGCTCCCACAGGTGTCTACTGGTAATGACATTGGCAGAGCTAATGGCTGGACATTTCGATCAGTCTAGGGACGGGGCTTCACTACTTGGAGAAAAATCGCCAATCCGCTAATGCTCAAAGTGGATGTTTTTCTCACCAAGAGCTGCCACTGGGTTTCTTCACTTTCATTATAAGCTGCTTGACCGTCTTGAGCCTCTAATATATCCGCGCCGTCTTCAAGCTCCCACAGGTGTCTACTGGTAATGACATTGGCAGAGCTAATCGCTGGACATTTCGATCAGTCTAGGGACGGGGCTTCACTACTTGGAGAAAAATCGCCAATCCGCTAATGCTCAAAGTGGATGTTTTTCTCACCAAGAGCTGCCACTGGGTTTCTTCACTTTCATTATAAGCTGCTTGACCGTCTTGAGCCTCTAATATATCCGCGCCGTCTTCAAGCTCCCACAGGTGTCTACTGGTAATGACATTGGCAGAGCTAATCGCTGGACATTTCGATCAGTCTAGGGACGGGGCTTCACTACTTGGAGAAAAATCGCCAATCCGCTAATGCTCAAAGTGGATGTTTTTCTCACCAAGAGCTGCCACTGGGTTTCTTCACTTTCATTATAAGCTGCTTGACCGTCTTGAGCCTCTAATATATCCGCGCCGTCTTCAAGCTCCCACAGGTGTCTACTGGTAATGACATTGGCAGAGCTAATCGCTGGACATTTCGATCAGTCTAGGGACGGGGCTTCACTACTTGGAGAAAAATCGCCAATCCGCTAATGCTCAAAGTGGATGTTTTTCTCACCAAGAGCTGCCACTGGGTTTCTTCACTTTCATTATAAGCTGCTTGACCGTCTTGAGCCTCTAATATATCCGCGCCGTCTTCAAGCTCCCACAGGTGTCTACTGGTAATGACATTGGCAGAGCTAATCGCTGGACATTTCGATCAGTCTAGGGACGGGGCTTCACTACTTGGAGAAAAATCGCCAATCCGCTAATGCTCAAAGTGGATGTTTTTCTCACCAAGAGCTGCCACTGGGTTTCTTCACTTTCATTATAAGCTGCTTGACCGTCTTGAGCCTCTAATATATCCGCGCCGTCTTCAAGCTCCCACAGGTGTCTACTGGTAATGACATTGGCAGAGCTAATCGCTGGACATTTCGATCAGTCTAGGGACGGGGCTTCACTACTTGGAGAAAAATCGCCAATCCGCTAATGCTCAAAGTGGATGTTTTTCTCACCAAGAGCTGCCACTGGGTTTCTTCACTTTCATTATAAGCTGCTTGACCGTCTTGAGCCTCTAATATATCCGCGCCGTCTTCAAGCTCCCACAGGTGTCTACTGGTAATGACATTGGCAGAGCTAATCGCTGGACATTTCGATCAGTCTAGGGACGGGGCTTCACTACTTGGAGAAAAATCGCCAATCCGCTAATGCTCAAAGTGGATGTTTTTCTCACCAAGAGCTGCCACTGGGTTTCTTCACTTTCATTATAAGCTGCTTGACCGTCTTGAGCCTCTAATATATCCGCGCCGTCTTCAAGCTCCCACAGGTGTCTACTGGTAATGACATTGGCAGAGCTAATCGCTGGACATTTCGATCAGTCTAGGGACGGGGCTTCACTACTTGGAGAAAAATCGCCAATCCGCTAATGCTCAAAGTGGATGTTTTTCTCACCAAGAGCTGCCACTGGGTTTCTTCACTTTCATTATAAGCTGCTTGACCGTCTTGAGCCTCTAATATATCCGCGCCGTCTTCAAGCTCCCACAGGTGTCTACTGGTAATGACATTGGCAGAGCTAATCGCTGGACATTTCGATCAGTCTAGGGACGGGGCTTCACTACTTGGAGAAAAATCGCCAATCCGCTAATGCTCAAAGTGGATGTTTTTCTCACCAAGAGCTGCCACTGGGTTTCTTCACTTTCATTATAAGCTGCTTGACCGTCTTGAGCCTCTATATATCCGCGCCGTCTTCAAGCTCCCACAGGTGTCTACTGCTAATGACATTGGCAGAGCTAATCGCTGGACATTTCGATCAGTCTAGGGACGGGGCTTCACTACTTGGAGAAAAATCGCCAATCCGCTAATGCTCAAAGTGGATGTTTTTCTCACCAAGAGCTGCCACTGGGTTTCTTCACTTTCATTATAAGCTGCTTGACCGTCTTGAGCCTCTAATATATCCGCGCCGTCTTCAAGCTCCCACAGGTGTCTACTGCTAATGACATTGGCAGAGCTAATCGCTGGACATTTCGATCAGTCTAGGGACGGGGCTTCACTACTTGGAGAAAAATCGCCAATCCGCTAATGCTCAAAGTGGATGTTTTTCTCACCAAGAGCTGCCACTGGGTTTCTTCACTTTCATTATAAGCTGCTTGACCGTCTTGAGCCTCTAATATATCCGCGCCGTCTTCAAGCTCCCACAGGTGTCTACTGCTAATGACATTGGCAGAGCTAATCGCTGGACATTTCGATCAGTCTAGGGACGGGGCTTCACTACTTGGAGAAAAATCGCCAATCCGCTAATGCTCAAAGTGGATGTTTTTCTCACCAAGAGCTGCCACTGGGTTTCTTCACTTTCATTATAAGCTGCTTGACCGTCTTGAGCCTCTATATATCCGCGCCGTCTTCAAGCTCCCACAGGTGTCTACTGCTAATGACATTGGCAGAGCTAATCGCTGGACATTTCGATCAGTCTAGGGACGGGGCTTCACTACTTGGAGAAAAATCGCCAATCCGCTAATGCTCAAAGTGGATGTTTTTCTCACCAAGAGCTGCCACTGGGTTTCTTCACTTTCATTATAAGCTGCTTGACCGTCTTGAGCCTCTAATATATCCGCGCCGTCTTCAAGCTCCCACAGGTGTCTACTGCTAATGACATTGGCAGAGCTAATCGCTGGACATTTCGATCAGTCTAGGGACGGGGCTTCACTACTTGGAGAAAAATCGCCAATCCGCTAATGCTCAAAGTGGATGTTTTTCTCACCAAGAGCTGCCACTGGGTTTCTTCACTTTCATTATAAGCTGCTTGACCGTCTTGAGCCTCTAATATATCCGCGCCGTCTTCAAGCTCCCACAGGTGTCTACTGCTAATGACATTGGCAGAGCTAATGGCTGGACATTTCGATCAGTCTAGGGACGGGGCTTCACTACTTGGAGAAAAATCGCCAATCCGCTAATGCTCAAAGTGGATGTTTTTCTCACCAAGAGCTGCCACTGGGTTTCTTCACTTTCATTATAAGCTGCTTGACCGTCTTGAGCCTCTAATATATCCGCGCCGTCTTCAAGCTCCCACAGGTGTCTACTGGTAATGACATTGGCAGAGCTAATCGCTGGACATTTCGATCAGTCTAGGGACGGGGCTTCACTACTTGGAGAAAAATCGCCAATCCGCTAATGCTCAAAGTGGATGTTTTTCTCACCAAGAGCTGCCACTGGGTTTCTTCACTTTCATTATAAGCTGCTTGACCGTCTTGAGCCTCTAATATATCCGCGCCGTCTTCAAGCTCCCACAGGTGTCTACTGGTAATGACATTGGCAGAGCTAATGGCTGGACATTTCGATCAGTCTAGGGACGGGGCTTCACTACTTGGAGAAAAATCGCCAATCCGCTAATGCTCAAAGTGGATGTTTTTCTCACCAAGAGCTGCCACTGGGTTTCTTCACTTTCATTATAAGCTGCTTGACCGTCTTGAGCCTCTAATATATCCGCGCCGTCTTCAAGCTCCCACAGGTGTCTACTGGTAATGACATTGGCAGAGCTAATCGCTGGACATTTCGATCAGTCTAGGGACGGGGCTTCACTACTTGGAGAAAAATCGCCAATCCGCTAATGCTCAAAGTGGATGTTTTTCTCACCAAGAGCTGCCACTGGGTTTCTTCACTTTCATTATAAGCTGCTTGACCGTCTTGAGCCTCTAATATATCCGCGCCGTCTTCAAGCTCCCACAGGTGTCTACTGGTAATGACATTGGCAGAGCTAATCGCTGGACATTTCGATCAGTCTAGGGACGGGGCTTCACTACTTGGAGAAAAATCGCCAATCCGCTAATGCTCAAAGTGGATGTTTTTCTCACCAAGAGCTGCCACTGGGTTTCTTCACTTTCATTATAAGCTGCTTGACCGTCTTGAGCCTCTAATATATCCGCGCCGTCTTCAAGCTCCCACAGGTGTCTACTGCTAATGACATTGGCAGAGCTAATCGCTGGACATTTCGATCAGTCTAGGGACGGGGCTTCACTACTTGGAGAAAAATCGCCAATCCGCTAATGCTCAAAGTGGATGTTTTTCTCACCAAGAGCTGCCACTGGGTTTCTTCACTTTCATTATAAGCTGCTTGACCGTCTTGAGCCTCTAATATATCCGCGCCGTCTTCAAGCTCCCACAGGTGTCTACTGCTAATGACATTGGCAGAGCTAATCGCTGGACATTTCGATCAGTCTAGGGACGGGGCTTCACTACTTGGAGAAAAATCGCCAATCCGCTAATGCTCAAAGTGGATGTTTTTCTCACCAAGAGCTGCCACTGGGTTTCTTCACTTTCATTATAAGCTGCTTGACCGTCTTGAGCCGCGCCGTCTTCAAGCTCCCACAGGTGTCTACTGCTAATGACATTGGCAGAGCTAATCGCTGGACATTTCGATCAGTCTAGGGACGGGGCTTCACTACTTGGAGAAAAATCGCCAATCCGCTAATGCTCAAAGTGGATGTTTTTCTCACCAAGAGCTGCCACTGGGTTTCTTCACTTTCATTATAAGCTGCTTGACCGTCTTGAGCCTCTAATATATCCGCGCCGTCTTCAAGCTCCCACAGGTGTCTACTGCTAATGACATTGGCAGAGCTAATCGCTGGACATTTCGATCAGTCTAGGGACGGGGCTTCACTACTTGGAGAAAAATCGCCAATCCGCTAATGCTCAAAGTGGATGTTTTTCTCACCAAGAGCTGCCACTGGGTTTCTTCACTTTCATTATAAGCTGCTTGACCGTCTTGAGCCTCTAATATATCGCGCCGTCTTCAAGCTCCCACAGGTGTCTACTGCTAATGACATTGGCAGAGCTAATCGCTGGACATTTCGATCAGTCTAGGGACGGGGCTTCACTACTTGGAGAAAAATCGCCAATCCGCTAATGCTCAAAGTGGATGTTTTTCTCACCAAGAGCTGCCACTGGGTTTCTTCACTTTCATTATAAGCTGCTTGACCGTCTTGAGCCTCTATATATCCGCGCCGTCTTCAAGCTCCCACAGGTGTCTACTGCTAATGACATTGGCAGAGCTAATCGCTGGACATTTCGATCAGTCTAGGGACGGGGCTTCACTACTTGAGAAAAATCGCCAATCCGCTAATGCTCAAAGTGGACGTTTTTCTGACCAAGAGCTGCCACTGGGTTTCTTCACTTTCATTATAAATGGGCCAGCTGCTTGACCGTCTTGAGCCTCTAATATATCCGCGCCGTCTTCAAGCTCCCACAGGTGTCTACTGCTAATGACATTGGCAGAGCTAATCGCTGGACATTTCGATCAGTCTAGGGACGGGGCTTCACTACTTGGAGAAAAATCGCCAATCCGCTAATGCTCAAAGTGGATGTTTTTCTCACCAAGAGCTGCCACTGGGTTTCTTCACTTTCATTATAAGCTGCTTGACCGTCTTGAGCCTCTAATATATCCGCGCCGTCTTCAAGCTCCCACAGGTGTCTACTGCTAATGACATTGGCAGAGCTAATCGCTGGACATTTCGATCAGTCTAGGGACGGGGCTTCACTACTTGGAGAAAAATCGCCAATCCGCTAATGCTCAAAGTGGATGTTTTTCTCACCAAGAGCTGCCACTGGGTTTCTTCACTTTCATTATAAGCTGCTTGACCGTCTTGAGCCTCTAATATATCCGCGCCGTCTTCAAGCTCCCACAGGTGTCTACTGCTAATGACATTGGCAGAGCTAATCGCTGGACATTTCGATCAGTCTAGGGACGGGGCTTCACTACTTGGAGAAAAATCGCCAATCCGCTAATGCTCAAAGTGGATGTTTTTCTCACCAAGAGCTGCCACTGGGTTTCTTCACTTTCATTATAAGCTGCTTTACCGTCTTGAGCCTCTAATATATCCGCGCCGTCTTCAAGCTCCCACAGGTGTCTACTGCTAATGACATTGGCAGAGCTAATCGCTGGACATTTCGATCAGTCTAGGGACGGGGCTTCACTACTTGGAGAAAAATCGCCAATTCGCTAATGCTCAAAGTGGATGTTTTTCTCACCAAGAGCTGCCACTGGGTTTCTTCACTTTCATTATAAGCTGCTTGACCGTCCTGAGCCTCTAATATATCCGCGCCGTCTTCAAGCTCCCACAGGTGTCTACTGCTAATGACATTGGCAGAGCTAATCGCTGGACATTTCGATCAGTCTAGGGACGGGGCTTCACTACTTGGAGAAAAATCGCCAATCCGCTAATGCTCAAAGTGGATGTTTTTCTCACCAAGAGCTGCCACTGGGTTTCTTCACTTTCATTATAAGCTGCTTGACCGTCTTGAGCCTCTATATATCCGCGCCGTCTTCAAGCTCCCACAGGTGTCTACTGCTAATGACATTGGCAGAGCTAATCGCTGGACATTTCGATCAGTGTAGGGACGGGGCTTCACTACTTGGAGAAAAATCGCCAATCCGCTAATGCTCAAAGTGGATGTTTTTCTCACCAAGAACTGCCACTGGGTTTCTTCACTTTCATTATAAAATGGGCCAGCTGCTTGACCGTCTTGAGCCTCTAATATATCCGCGCCGTCTTCAAGCTCCCACAGGTGTCTACTGCTAATGACATTGGCAGAGCTAATCGCTGGACATTTCGATCAGTCTAGGGACGGGGCTTCACTACTTGGAGAAAAATCGCCAATCCGCTAATGCTCAAAGTGGATGTTTTTCTCACCAAGAGCTGCCACTGGGTTTCTTCACTTTCATTATAAGCTGCTTGACCGTCTTGAGCCTCTAATATATCCGCGCCGTCTTCAAGCTCCCACAGGTGTCTACTGGTAATGACATTGGCAGAGCTAATCGCTGGACATTTCGATCAGTCTAGGGACGGGGCTTCACTACTTGGAGAAAAATCGCCAATCCGCTAATGCTCAAAGTGGATGTTTTTCTCACCAAGAGCTGCCACTGGATTTCTTCACTTTCATTATAAGCTGCTTGACCGTCTTGAGCCTCTAATATATCCGCGCCGTCTTCAAGCTCCCACAGGTGTCTACTGGTAATGACATTGGCAGAGCTAATGGCTGGACATTTCGATCAGTCTAGGGACGGGGCTTCACTACTTGGAGAAAAATCGCCAATCCGCTAATGCTCAAAGTGGATGTTTTTCTCACCAAGAGCTGCCACTGGGTTTCTTCACTTTCATTATAAGCTGCTTGACCGTCTTGAGCCTCTAATATATCCGCGCCGTCTTCAAGCTCCCACAGGTGTCTACTGGTAATGACATTGGCAGAGCTAATCGCTGGACATTTCGATCAGTCTAGGGACGGGGCTTCACTACTTGGAGAAAAATCGCCAATCCGCTAATGCTCAAAGTGGATGTTTTTCTCCCCAAGAGCTGCCACTGGGTTTCTTCACTTTCATTATAAGCTGCTTGACCGTCTTGAGCCTCTAATATATCCGCGCCGTCTTCAAGCTCCCACAGGTGTCTACTGCTAATGACATTGGCAGAGCTAATCGCTGGACATTTCGATCAGTCTAGGGACGGGGCTTCACTACTTGGAGAAAAATCGCCAATCCGCTAATGCTCAAAGTGGATGTTTTTCTCACCAAGAGCTGCCACTGGGTTTCTTCACTTTCATTATAAGCTGCTTGACCGTCTTGAGCCTCTAATATATCCGCGCCGTCTTCAAGCTCCCACAGGTGTCTACTGGTAATGACATTGGCAGAGCTAATCGCTGGACATTTCGATCAGTCTAGGGACGGGGCTTCACTACTTGGAGAAAAATCGCCAATCCGCTAATGCTCAAAGTGGATGTTTTTCTCACCAAGAGCTGCCACTGGGTTTCTTCACTTTCATTATAAAATGGGCCAGCTGCTTGACCGTCTTGAGCCTCTAATATATCCGCGCCGTCTTCAAGCTCCCACAGGTGTCTACTGCTAATGACATTGGCAGAGCTAATCGCTGGACATTTCGATCAGTCTAGGGAGGGGGCTTCACTACTTGGAGAAAAATCGCCAATCCGCTAATGCTCAAAGTGGATGTTTTCCTCACCAAGAGCTGCCACTGGGTTTCTTCACTTTCATTACAAAATGGGCCAGCTGCTTGACCGTCTTGAGCCTCTAATATATCCGCGCCGTCTTCAAGCTCCCACAGGTGTCTACTGCTAATGACATTGGCAGAGCTAATCGCTGGACATTTCGATCAGTCTAGGGACGGGGCTTCACTACTTGGAGAAAAATCGCCAATCCGCTAATGCTCAAAGTGGATGTTTTTCTCACCAAGAGCTGCCACTGGGTTTCTTCACTTTCATTATAAGCTGCTTGACCGTCTTGAGCCTCTAATATATCCGCGCCGTCTTCAAGCTCCCACAGGTGTCTACTGCTAATGACATTGGCAGAGCTAATCGCTGGACATTTCGATCAGTCTAGGGACGGGGCTTCACTACTTGGAGAGGACCGGCGTCGGGAAATTGGCGCCCCCATCGCCCGGCAGCAGCCGCAGTAGCCCCCTCCTGCATTCACGGTTGGGTCGCCGCAGGAGGGAGACCCCCACGTATAGCTGTGCGTGGCTTTCCCGTGTCTGGGGAAAGGGGGATCCTGGCGGTTGAGTGGACCCGGAGGTTGTTTAGGACCCTTCGGGGCCCCTCCGGGAAAGCAACACACCGCTTTGGCCCCTGCTTCCCATAGTCGGGTGGTCCTGGAAGGCCCGGCCAGGATTATTCAGCTAGTCGCCATCTCCCCCTTCATTACTTTTTCTTTCTCCACTCCTTCACTATCTTCCTTTTCCTCTTTTCACCTTCTTTGGCGGCAAGGGTCAACCTTGGGCAGTCCTTTCACTCTCCAGAAGCTGCACTAGGGTATAGTGCAGAGGCAGGCGTTAGCGTGTGGGACACGTTCCCTTGTTGGGCTCCATGGTGGGCGACGCACCACTGCACTGAACCACAACATTTCTTTTATGGATTCTTCAAACTCAAAAAAACATGATCGGTACCGAAAGCGGCACCGCACCGATGTACTAGCAACACAATCACTGGACCTCACACCAGAACCATGGTTTGCAAAGGTCCTGATCATCCATGGAGAAAACGAGTCTAAGCCCCTGAGCAAAGTATCACCATTTGTGATCGCGAAGGAACTGGAAAAAGCCATAGGGAAGTCCTACTCCGCGAAAAAGTTGACTACAGGAGACTTGCAGATCGATGTCCAGACACGACAGCAAAGCTCGACTCTGCTTTCCCTGAACAGAATTGCTGACGTACCTGTTACAGTTTCGAGGCATCGTACGCTGAACATAGTGAAGGGCGTGATATCTGAGCATGAACTTCTTGATTGTTCAGATGCTGAAATCGAAGAAGGTCTAAAGGATGAAGGTGTTGTGACAGCGCGGCGAATAACTATGCGTCGAGACGGTAAGGAGATTTCCACTAAACACATTGTCCTTTCATTTCAATTACATAAGCTTCCCACTACCATTAAAGCAGGGTACATCAACTGTCACGTCCGGCCATATATCCCAAATCCGCGGAGGTGCTTTAAGTGCCAACGTTTTGGCCACGGCTCGCAGGTCTGTCGTGGACAGGCCACCTGCCCGAAATGCGCAGGCACGGATCACGCTGCAGAGACCTGTGAGAAGGATGTCAGATGTGCAAACTGTAAAGGTAATCATCCTGTCTACTCTCGCTCCTGTCCACGGTGGAAGGAAGAGAAAGACATACTGAAGGTCAAAGTGACACAGAATCTTTCGTACAGAGATGCAAAAGCGCAGGTTGAGTTTTCAAAAAAGGGAACCTTCTCCGAAGTGGTGCGCAGGGGAGTAGCACCACTGAGGAAATCTGTAGAGACCCAGACTTCTGGGTCTCTACCCCACACTCCCCCCACACAAGAAAAGCCTGCGGAGAGCTTGCTTCCGCTGGTACCAGCTGCTCAGGGGGGCAGCCGGGAAGTGGCGGCCACAACCTCTACGGAGGTTGATGGCGAGCTGTCAGTTTGGGACGGGCTCACAGGGGGCTCATCCCAGGCTGCCACACACACGATGGATGTTGACGATGATGACTGCATGTCGCAGAAATCATCGTCAAGCCTTCCCCCCAATCCTTCCCCATGGAAGGAACAGAGAACGAAAAAAGGAGGCCGAGGCAGGGGTAGTACGTCCCTAGGGAAACATAAGCCCCCAAGGGTTACACCTCCCACATAATGTACAGTCTCTATTTGTTGCTATTTATCACTACTTTCATTATGGGACAGGTAATCCTTCAGTGGAATTGTCGAGGCCTCTTTTCAAATATAAATGACATTCACGACCTTTTTGAAAAATACAATGCAGTCTGTTTTTGCTTACAAGAGACATATCTGAATGAACAAAGTGTAAACCCATTTCGCAGACACAATGTTTTCAGAAAGGATCGTATTAACACCACACGTACATCTGGAGGTGTGGCTGTGGTCCTTCCACTATCCACACCTGCAAAACAGATCCCACTCGTGACACATTTGGAAGCAGTAGCTGTCCAGGTATGCCTGGACAGGGTCATTACGATATGTTCACTGTACCTGCCCCCTTCAGTGGTAATAGAACAGAGAGATTTGGAACAGCTCAGCCATACCTAATTCTAGGTGACCTGAATGCCCACAATCCCTTGTGGGGCAGTTCAAAGGTAGATAGCCGGGGAAAAATGGTAGAAAGATTATTCCTTTCACGACCAGTCTGTCTACTAAACACAGGATTACATACATATATAAACTCCTCAACACAAAGTTTTTCATCCTTAGACATATCTCTTAGTAGTCCTTCCATTTAT
The DNA here is from genome assembly GCF_037126465.1 of Ornithodoros turicata. Classification (NCBI taxonomy): domain Eukaryota; kingdom Metazoa; phylum Arthropoda; class Arachnida; order Ixodida; family Argasidae; genus Ornithodoros; species Ornithodoros turicata. The sequence continues at coordinate 111,862 of NW_026999447.1, read as the reverse complement.
AATTGTATTGACTGGACCGTTGAACAGAACCCTCGTGGGAGTGACCACTTCCCCGTAGTCCTGACAATTCGTGGTTCCACAAACACTTTTCTTACACGACCACCACGATGGAAACTGTCCAAGGCTGAATGGAACTTGTTCCAAAAGGAAGCCAGTCTTGTGGCATCATCCTTAGCTGGTAGGTCTGTTGAAGATGCAAACCGTTTTGTCACCGGGATAATTATAAATGCTGCTGAGCGATCTATCCCGCAGACATCTGGCCGTCTCCCCAAGCGTCCCAAACCTTGGTGGACAGATGAATGCGGGAAAACGCGGAAAGATCAAAATCGAGCGTGGGGTATCTTTCGTAGGTACCCGACTCCAGACAACCTGATCCAATTTAAGAGAGCTCGAGCGAAAGCTAAGTGGACAAGAAAAGAAGCTAAACGTGCATCGTGGAAGAGCTTCTTGTCATCTTTGAACAGCAACACTTCTTCTAAAGTGGTTTGGGACAGAGTTAGAAGAATTAAGGGCGATTACACAGGATTCACAATACCACTCTTACAAGTTAATGGAGTACCTTGCAAAAACATGAGTGAACAGGCCAATGTCCTTGGCGAGCACTTCCAAAACGTCTCCAGTTCGTCACATTACAGTAAAGACTTCATAAAAATTAAGAAAAGTGCTGAAAAAGCAACAATTCAAAGCAGTGGAGGTGACAGGTGCCTCTACAACATGCCTTTCACAATGATTGAACTCTTGAAAGCTCTGTCAATAACAAAGCAAACATCACCTGGACCAGATCGTATAACATATTCCATGCTCCAGCATTTGTCTAAAACTTCCCAAGAAGCACTACTATACTTCTTCAATTTAATTTGGCAAGAAGGGCACCTTCCTTCCAATTGGAAGACTGCAACAATCATACCGCTTTTGAAGCCAGGGAAAGAAGCTTCAAACCCAACAAGCTACAGGCCTGTAGCACTCACGAGTTGCTTAGGAAAGACATTCGAACGAATGGTGAACAGCCGCCTCGTGTATTACCTAGAACAACATAACCTGCTTGACAGATACCAGTGTGGATTCCGGGCTGGCTGTTCTACCACTGATCATCTTGTTCGTCTGGAAACTACTATTCGCGAAGCCTTCGTTAAAAAACAACTCTGTGTATCAATCTTTTTTGACCTAGAAAAGGCATATGACACGACTTGGCGATACGGCATATTGCTTGATCTCAAATCGTGCGGAATACGCGGGCGCCTTTTCCAGTGTATTTCGGACTTCCTCACTGGAAGAACGTTTAGGGTGCGACTCGGTACAACTCTTTCCCGCCCGTTTGTACAAGAGAATGGCGTACCGCAGGGATGTGTGCTGAGTGTCACCCTGTTTCTTCTCAAAATGAACTCTGTTGCCAAAGCGTTACCCGCGACTATCACATACTCACTCTATGTCGACGATTTACAGATTTCATGTTCATCCTCTAACTTAGCCACATGCGAAAGACAGTTGCAACTTGCCATTAACAAACTGAGTAAATGGTCCACTGAGAACGGCTTCAAGTTTTCAGGAGACAAAACTGTGTGCGTGCCCTTTTCAAGGCGGAGAGGGGTGCTTCCTGATCCATCTCTTCATATGAACGGGATATCTCTTGCAGTCAGGCCGGAACACAAATTCTTGGGTCTCATTTTTGATAGGAAACTCACTTTCTTGCCACATATAAGTAACCTGAAAGTGAAATGTACAAAATCTTTGGATCTGTTAAAAGTCCTCTCGCACAGGTCTTGGGGAGCAGATCAACAGACTCTTCACCGTATTTTCTTCCCATCTTTCCCATAATCATCTCCGACACGCTCACCATGGTTTTGGCGCTCTATGGCCTTTGTTGCCTTTGTGCCATTAAACACATCAATCAATCAATCAATCAATCATTTTCACCTCTGTTGTCCGATCAAGGCTAGACTATGGAAGCATCGTCTACGGATCGGCACGCCCCTCCACATTGAAACGTCTGGACCCCATACACCACCAAGGGCTACGACTAGTCCTCGGGGCCTTCCGGACTTCACCAGTACAAAGCCTATATGTTGAATGTGATGAGATGTCCCTCGAGAGGCGACGCACTTATCTCGCTATCCGTTATGCGTTGAGGACGAAAAGTTACCCTCAACATGCGGCGCTTCCATGCGTCAAAAGTACACGTCTTAGACAGCTGTTTCTTAACAGACCCTCTGCTACATGTCCCTTGTCCATGCGTATTGCACACCAGGTTCAATGTTATGATTTCAATGAATACAATTCCTTGGTATCCGAATCTGGCAAAGATCTTCCTCCATGGTCAGCACCAACACAGTCCAACTGCTCATTAACCAAGTACAGGAAAACCGATACTTCCTCAGTTGTGCTACAACAAGAATTTCAACACCTGAGGAACAGTTTTGGTGATCATGTGGACCTTTACACAGACGGATCAAAAACAAGCACAGGCGTATCGTGCGCAATGGTAACGACGACATCGACAAGGGCACATCGTCTAAATCTGGTGATGTCGATATTCAGCGCTGAAGTTTATGCTATTATTTTGGCGCTTAACTTTATCTTGCAGAACCATATCACATCATCAGTCATCTACACTGACTCTCTTAGTGCCTTGCAAGCGATATGTAGCTTCCACAAAACAAAAAACTTCCTTATTCAACGTGCGAGACACTTAGCATCATTGATCACTAGCAAAGGATACAAGTTAACCATTTGCTGGGTGCCCAGCCATGTGGGCATTGCAGGAAATGAATGTGCTGACCGGGCTGCAGCTGCCATCCTGCAGTCCGATGATGTTACTCCTTTTGATGTGCCGTTTGAGGATTTAGTTCGCGTGCTGAAATACAAAATGAAGGCAAAGTGGCAGCAATTTTGGGGAACTCAAGACAATAATAAACTCCGTCTCATAAAAGGTAAAATTGGGAGGTGTATTTATCCTCTTGAAAACCGGCTTCAAGAGAGAACACGCTGCCGGCTAAGGATAGGACACACACATATTACACATGGGTTCCTACTTGAGGGAGAGGAGCCGCCGCATTGTATGAACTGCGACACACAACTTTCCATCATACACATTCTCATAGAATGCCCATTGTACAACACTCATCGCCAACGGTACTTTCAACACTTCTATAAGAACTTTATTCCTCTTCACCCAGCTCTTTTACTGGGTGATGAACCTCTTGTTCAATTTGAGAACGTTTTTAAGTTTTTTAGAGACGTAGGTATTCTCGACAAGTTGTAAATTTTTAATCCCCTTTGTTCTTATTCTAATTCCGTTATTTTATCTATGCTACCTTGTGGTTTTAAGTAAATCATTACAGTTTTAACTTAAGTTACATTACATCACCAAGCTTGGCGCATTATGACCTTCGTTGTCGCTGCGCCAAAAAAATCCCAATCATCATCATCATCATCATCACCATATGTTGTGACAATCTACCTATGCGTCTATTTCGAAATATGCGGTACACAACCAAAATGTAAAATGTCCAACTTCTTTGTGTCATACCTTTTTTTTAACATAATTAAATCGCCAACCTTTCTTAGAATTTTTTTACTTTTACTTACTTTGTTTTACTTACTTTTACAGAAAAGTTTTATAGCGTCTTACAAAAAGTTATTGTAAGAGGTGCCCAGTCCCCGCCTCTTCATATTTCCTGACCATTGCTTTCCAAGCTGCACTTTCTCGGACTGATTTATTTTCGGCTAAAAATTGCCTTGCACTCCTGCGTAGATCGTCACATTGGCTGAGGCACGCCGCATGCATAATTTCGCATATATTATTATGTGTGATGTGCTCTTCTAAATACTCGGAGACCTGTTGTTTCAGTAGCTCCACTTGAAACAAATGCCCCAAATAGAGGAGTTCGATACATTCATTGACTCCTGCATCTTGAATATTGTCACAATACAGAAAGTTCACAAATCTTTTGATCCGGACTGACTCCTTGCAATGTGTACTGCATGTGTGTGTGTGCATGATTCACTTAAAGGATCTTTTGCGCCGAGAAAGTTTGATTTCCAACATGAATATTGAAATCCAGAAGGTCCCCAGAGAGGCAAAGATCCCGCAATCCATCAATTATATTCTTTTTGTTACTTTTGATCCTCTTACACTGATGAATTACGCCCAAATAAGATGTAAGGATGTCTTGGAAGTGTTTTGGCTCTAAGATGCTTCTTTTTGAACGATAATTTGGATATCATAACGGGACGCAACGTCCCGAAATTCACAAAGGATGAGCTGGACGAAGTATCTACGTGGCTGTCCTCATACGCTGTACCTGGCGCGTACTTCGTTGGCTTCTCTAGTTGGAGAAAAATCGACAATTCGCTAATGCTCAAAGTGGATGTTTTTCTCACCAAGAGCTGCCACTGGGTTTCTTCACTTTCATTATAAAATGGGCCAGCTACTTCACCGTCTTGAGCCTCTAATATGTCCGCGCCGTCTTCAAGCTCCCACAGGTGTCTACTGCTAATCACATTGGCAGAGCTACGAACCTCGCTGGACATTTCGATCAGTCTAGGGACGGGGCACGTCAGCACAGTCTTCTTCTTCTTCCGCGAAGCTCCGTGCGGATGTAATTCCTTCCGTACTAGTGGCCCCCCGCAGTGGAGGCGCCTTCAGATCTTGCGGGGCCACAGTTCGACGTAGTGTCTCTGGGCCCTTAGCGACAATGGCGAAAAGTAAGAACGTTTGCTGCGTTGCAAATTACAGCAGGACATACAGAAACGATGCTGAGATAATTTTGTATTCATTCCCATCGAAGCCGTATGAAAAGGACCGTCGGAACTTCTGGATCCAGATTGTTCGTCGTCAAAAGTAGGTTCTGCGGTTGCCTGCTAGCGGCCCATTCTCATTCGTCGATAATTATTTGTTTTACCAGCGATGATGGCAGCAGCTGGGAGCCGACAAAGCATTCGAGAATATGCTGTCGACGTTTCGTGAACAATTGCAAAAGCAACGAGGAGGGACACCCGAGCTACAACCCGAGCATATTTGACGAAGTGTACAAGAGGCGGGCTCCGGTAAATGACGAGGCACGGTACCTCAGGTGAATGTCCAAGGCATTCATTCGCACCGTATCCTATGATCAACCCATGTACGTTGGCAGATCACAAAAGGCGCGCGACGAAGGCGGCCACCGAAGATGCTGGAGGAGCACGAGTAAACATCTCATGACTCGATTTGCTTCCTGGTGACTCTATGGATCGCTTTGATAATAGAGGATGACTGATGTACTGATATATCCAGGATCTAGACACTGATGGAGGAGAAAATGCAGTCCTCAGCTCTGCAGGCATCTTTGGAGTTGTCAACAGCAGTTAGGTGGTTCCAGAGTCTTCTCAGGTAGGAGTCAGCAGCCAGCCACCTGCACAAGCTTGTGAAAATGGTATGAGTGACCTAGGACCCTCATTGGTGACACCACTAGTTCTGATTGATGTGTGTGTCGGACAAAGTTACAAGGAGTGCTGTTTTCTTGGCTTCAGCTCAGTCGACGGTTCAGTCGACAGCAGAAGCTCATGTCAGTAGCTGCCGTTCCTTTAGATGTATTCGCGCTCCTGCACGGTATCATTCCAGATACAGACAGGACGCGAAATGAGCTTTCAGTGAAGGACAAGCTGTTGCTTTTTTAAACAAGATAAAGCACGGAGTGCCCTTCTCATTCTTAGCAACAATATTTTCTGTGGATCGTACAACCACATCCAGAATATTCAAGTCAGTTATGTGGTGCGACAAGAGACTGGATCTACTGGCCAAGCCGGGGGTAGAGCCGTGCAAGCAGCAATGCCACGGTCTTTCCGTGAATTGTATCTTATGTGCAGAGTAATAATCGACTGCACTGAGCTGCAGATTGAGAGGCCTTCATCAGTTGAACAAAACGGACGGACGGACGGACGGACGGACTTAATCGGAATTGCGCCTAGTGGGCTCATTTTTCTTTCTAGAGGTATGGGCGGAAGAGTGTCAGATGCAACGTTGACAGTGGAATCACAGCTTCTTCTCAAGTTGGAAGCGGAAGATGTGGTCCTCGCAGATAAGGGATTCCCGGGAACAGGCGTGGGTACCCGAAATGCAACCTTCGCAATGCCACCGTTTGCAAGTTCCCCTCAGTTCTCGGAGTCGGAATCAGATGCCTGCTATGACACTGCAAGTGTTCGCACACACGTAGAACGGGCCATACACGTCTATGACATTCTGAATCACCGAATTCCGCAGGAGTTGACCCCATACATGGATAAGATTATGCATGTTCTGTGTTTTAATCAACTTGAAGCCAGGACTGTTTAAAAAAGGCATCGCTAACCAAGTGACAGCTTGAATTTTTGCTCATATCATCCTTCCCACATGTACTTTGTATTGGAAGCAACTTAAAGGGGCACTAAAATGCAAAGCCAAGTTCACTTCAATTACGTTACACGTTATGTTACTTTTGTTCTTATAATCCCTTACCATCCTTATCACCTCATCCTGGGTCACCTCATCGCCCACTCTTTTAGATCCTATCCTATCCTGGTCCATCTCATCGCTTCCCCCCCCCCCAAACCTGTAGGGAGCTTTTAACTACCACACACACTCACATCATCTCTCCCATAAGCATCCTATCCTGGTCCATCTCATCGCTCAACCCTGTAGATAGATTTTAACTACCACACACTCTCACATCATCTCTCCCATAAGCATCTCTCACACACTCACCGTAGTTTTGGCGCTCTATGGCCTTTGTTGCCTTTGTGCCATGAAACCCATAATCTCTCTCTCTCACTTTCTCTCACATCATCTTTCCCATAATTATCTCGCACCACCACACACTCACCATAGTTTTGGCGCTCTATATGGCCTTTGCTGCCTTTGTGCCATTAAACCCATAATCTCTATCTCTCTTTTATCATAATTCAGAACTTTGATTCTGTTATGCGGCTACAATCAAAATTATACTTGGCACTTTTTTGCTTCGGCTCTAAGCAGTGAATGTCATTTCAGCTCGTGCATCAATGTTGTTAGTCCATAATGCGCGTGCCACACCATGGACACATAGTACGACAAACATACTACGCGATTGCGAAGCAGACTGGCGTAACTAGAAGAACGTGAAGTTAAATGCTGTCAGTAGAACATTCGCGAGAACTGTTCAGTGAATCGGTATTGAAAAATTCAGCAGTTCGCATCATGCCGCACATACACGCGCGCTTCTCCTGCTGTCTCATTGGATACCACCAATCTTTGCGCCCTGGGGATCCCATTCGTTGCCGCCAAAGACGACTGGAAGCATTGTGTGAACTAATTTTGCTTGAATTATGCATTGAAACATAGACTTTCATTTGAGAACAAGTTGTTTTTCCATTTTAGTTCCCCTCGAAAAGCGAGAATTTCCTGAGAAAATTACTTTGCAAGAATGCGCTCCGGGGCGACAGTCTCCCCCAAGCCGAGTCTGGCGTCTGCCGGAAGCGTCCGCTCCTCGCCAGATCGTGGCGACTTACCGGTTGAGACGCTGTTGCTATTTATTTGCGTTTGACTTGCGTTCTTACATGATTTGTCGCGTACGTTTTGCATAAAAGAAGATTGCGGGCAGTGTAAAAGGTGTGGCTAGGCCTCTGTGTTGCCGTGAGGTTGCCGGTTGATGTGGATCGTACGCGGTTGTGGTTTCTGTTCCGTTTGTGCTGAGGTGTCGTTAATTAGTGAACAGTATTGTGCCTGTGTGTGCAGCATACATATGATACGACTAAATACATTCCTGTGAGTTGGAGATTTATTCCACGTGCCATTGTTGTATGCTGCGTATGACCATTCAAAAAATAAAATGCTTATTTGGCCATGTGTTTTGGGTTTCCCACAGATCGCTAGCAGATGAACTCTACTGACTTTATTTTGGTATCCATGTTGTTGTGCTTGAGGAGACGTTGCGCTCCTGGTATCAGTAACATATGGTAAGCGCAATGTTACACAGCTAGCATTCATCTGTCCGCGCTTTCGCCTCAGAAATGCCAGTGTCCTTGCGATTCAGAGCCCATAGTGTTGACCACAACACGGAGAAGTCATGATGATCGACGGCCTCTTCAAGTGAAAACACCGGTCACTGCATTATATTTCAATCCGAATGTCCGTTCACACTTAGCAGCATCACCTACCAGCTTCCGGTACATTCGTGTGGCGAAATCGAAGCAGGTGGAGCTTATAGGCTCCAACTCCATAAAACGTTTCGTCAAGAAGAGCAGACGTGTCGCCTAGAGAGTGTTCAGTTCATCACCTGTCCTTTCCACGACGTTCGAAGAACAACAACGCTCCCTGCTCGGTCGGCTTGCCGACGCCGCGACGCCGGAGAAATCGCAAAAAAGGAAGAAAAAGACGGCGCTGCCATATGACGTCAGCGGCTGGCAGCCGAGTGAGGGGGCATTTCTGCCGTGAGATTCAAAGCTCCCTCGCGCTCCAGGATTGCGCGCTACGCTCAAACTTTTTGTGCGAATATGTATCACAAGGCTCAGAATCGTAATTTCTACTTCTCCCGCCATATTTTATTCCGATCATTTCCATGCTCCTTTAAATAGCTATCCGTTTCGAAAGGCGTTGCGTTTCGTATTAACAAAACGTTTAAACGACCTTGACATAACGTTCATTTTAACAAAACGCTTAAACGTTTCACATTAACGACATGTTTAAACGTTTCGAATTAAACAAAACGTTTAAACGTTTCATAAGCAAACGTTCTCGAGACTATACGTAAATCTAAACGGCGTATAAAACGTTTCAACGGAAACATTTTAAACGAAAATCGAAAAAACGTGTTAGATCCCGAGCCCTACTCAAAACGCAAGTGCGCTAACCAAAACTGGCACTCAGAGATACTCGACCAAGTCTCTGTCAGCAGCGGAGAGCTGAGGCTAGGCTAGGCTAGGTTGGGTTGGGCTGGGTTGGCTTAGGTTAGGTGAAGTTAGCCATACCAAGTCTGAAGATGAACTCGCACAGATCCCCTACGTTGTCAGAAAAAAAGAAAGCTCTTCACATCGAGAGGCAACTCTATCATACAATGAACATCGCTATCATCGTATTCGTACGAGAAGGTTTGCAGCGTCTGAGTTCGTCACGCGCTGCAGTGAGAGAAACGCGAATGGCAGATTCCAGGAAAGTATGGTATTGCATTAGGTGTTATAAGAAAATGAGAAAATAAGAAATTTTCTGGTTGTCAGGAACAAGCACCTAGAACAACTGTATCAAGAAATAATGCTACATAGGGTCGATATTTCTGAATTGGTTCGTGCATAAATCGGGCGTGGTCGTACGGGGGAGGGGCATGGTCTGGTCTCCCTCAATTTCTCTCGATAAATAGCGCTTCAATTGGCCTTAGGCAGCCCATGCTATAGCCTGTTGTCCAACTTTGAGCACAGCCCTCAGAAAATCCTGGATTATCTACCGTACAGGATACACGTAAAGGACAAATCAAGACAAAATATGGGTTTCACCGAATGAGGTAAGCCATGAATAGCATAGCGACTATAAGCATAGGCCCCACTTCATGCACGGGGGTGGAGTGGGGTTTACGGGATTCCGTGTCATGAGGCCTTTTTTTATGTTCCCATTCGCATGAAGCGTAGGATTTCTCGGATATCTCTCATACCGTTCCTCTTTGCTCTCAGCAGGGTATACTTCTCTTAGGGGGCAGGTCCCTCCATGTGAAAGTTCCTGGGCTCAGGACCCCATGCACCCACACGATCGGTGCGGGTATACCCGTAGGTACCCGCGCAAGGTTCTCTCCGGGTACACATTTCTGCGTCATCGCGGATTGTGGGTAATGTGCGGGTTGACCAGCACTGCCTCCTCGGATTAAGCGGGTATACCCGCAATTCCCGTAGGTGCAAAACCAGCCCCCAGGCTTTTGGTGCACGACCCGACTCATTGCGAACATTTGGCCCACCAAAATACTTTCCAAGACGTTGCGTGTCCAGACCTTCCGTGTGGTGCGTGTGATCTAAGAGAAGATCTTCCCGGAACAGCACCGAAAGCGATACAGCCCCGACGACCGTTTTATTGGCCGCGCATTCATTTGGGCCGCGCCGTGTGATGATGACAGCTTTTTCATTTACTAGCGTCGCGTTCTATGCTTACTCTTTGAGATTGACAGAGGGGGACAAAGGCCCAGCTGGTTAAGATGCAATACTTTTCCAAATTCGGCGTGTCCCAAAAACCTCACAATTATAATATTCGGCATGGCACTACATTCCGAAAATGTCGGTACCCGATTGCACTTTTCTTCCTCAGAGGCGTCACATCTTCCTTTTTCGTTTTTTTAATAATAGGTATAAGGTATAAATAATAGGTAATAAGAACAGAACATTAAACAAACTCACTCATAGAATGCAATACAATGCAAACCATATGGAGTACATGTTCAACAAACTTCGTAGCGATATTGCTATGAAGAACTTCAACATAAGACTATGTAATTAAAAGAGAACAGTAACAAATGAACTGTTCTTGCTGTTCCATTTTGTGATTTTTTTGCTTTTTCATTTTGCGATTTTTTGCTTATTCCATTTTGTGATTTTTTTGCTTAGTCGCCGAGAGGACTACCTCCTCCGGGACCAGAACGTTGAGAGCCACCCGTCTGACGCCTACTAGAACATATTATTTTGTAAAACCCCCGAATTCGTAGATGCGCCTTAACTCGAACTTGAGTCGGTGGCAACGCGCTTCATAAGTCCTCCTCGACTTGAAGCGCGCGCTCGCGGCGAACTTGACTTCGTCAAAATCTCGAGAACTTGAATTCGTCAGGGACGTACCAGTCCGTACCAGGACGTACCAGGGAGAAAGTCAGGGACGTACCAACCTTGAAGCGGACTTGAAGCTCATTCCAAGATGGCGGCTTCGAGAAACGACACAACGTTCGAGTTTGCGACTCGCGCCTGTGATCTCGTGTTTGGTGACGCATACTATGCCGAAAGTTCCACGACCACCTGTCCGTGAGCGCGGAAATCCAATGGAGGCCTGCAGCGACGCGCAATTCCTTGTACGGTACCGCTTCACCAGACCGTGCGAGAGCTGCTCGCAATGGTGCCTCTTCATGCAAGCAGCGACAACAGGGGATTGCCGCTCCCTCCTATGCTGCAGCTGCTTATCACGCTGCGGTTTTACGGACCCGGGACGTTCCGGGTTGTTGCTGAGGATCACGTCAAATGTCACAGCCCACAGTGTAATAATTGGGTGTTTACGTCGCGAGACAACTGAGATCATGAGCGACGCCACAGCGGTCGGTCTGTGGATTGCTTTTGCCCACCTGAGGGTTCTTTAACGTGCGATGAAAGCTCACACACGGCACCACACGGCACCCCGTATTTTAACGTCCGTCGCGGAAGACGGCGTGTCTAAGCAACTTGTACCCTGCCACCAAGTTGCTGGCGTCCTCGGCCGGGTTCGAACCCGCGATCTCGGGATCAGAAGGCGAACACGCTACCGACTGAGCCACCGAGGGCGGTACAGCCCACAGTGTTTCGTACCGTCGATGCTGTGAGGCGGCTGATCGCCAGACACCTCTTCCGAGACCTGGTTCATTTCCCGCGGGTCTCTGAATACGGTGAGGTTATGAAGGACTTTTATGAGATCACAAAGTTTTTTTTGAGTGACCGGGTGCATCGACTGTACACATATGAGAATTAAAAGCTCCGGCGGTGACGACGCAGAAGTGTATCGAAACCGAAAAGGTGTTTTCTCAATCGATGTGCAGGTAGGGTTTTTCTTTATTTTTATATAGACTGCGTGTCGCATGAATAATTTCTTGAAACAAAAACAATCACCTTTATTATGAGATGATGACTGTGTAAAGTGTGTTTACGTTTGTGGAAAGTAAATAAATATGAAAGAGCATTGAACTGGTGTCAAACATGTATTCGAATCACAATCAAGGTGTCCAATCCAAGCTACTGGCTGTAGCATCTTGAGATATGATTGAAAATAATTCCTAATAACGTACAGCTGTCGTCATGGATCTAACGATTTTTTAAAGGTTTGCACGCCTATAACATAGCTATAAATATATTACGATACATCTCATACAGTAATATCATAATGCGTATAATAATTCAATCACAACATTTGCCATTGTGCCATTAAACCCAGTATCTCATCCTGGATCACCTCACCTGGTTTCCTACTCGGCATCAAATCTTTCAACAGCTGAGAGGCAGGTGCAGCTCACGATCAACCGTCTATCTAAGTGGGCTGATGAAAACGGCTTCAGGTTTTCCGCGCAAAAGACAGCGTGTGTTGTCTTTACTAGGAAGCGAGGCACATTTGCTGAGCCCTCGCTGCTCCTCGGTGGCAACACACTACCAGTTTCTGATGAGCAAAAATTTCTGGGGGTGGTGTTTGACAAGAAGCTGTCTTTTGTGCCACACATAAACTATATAAAACAGAAGTGCCTGAAATCCTCCAACATACTCAAAGTTTTATCCCATCGATCGTGGGGAGCCGACAAAGTCACACTGTTGCGGGTCTATGACTCGGTTGTGCGATCAGTAATTGAGTACGGGAGTGTCGTGTATGGCTCGGCGCGGCCTTCGGCATTGAAGGTGTTGGACCCCATCCACCACGAAGGCATCCGACTCGCCACCGGTGCCTTCCGGACGTCCCCTGTGAAGAGTTTGTATGTTGAGGGCAATGAATGGTCGCTCGAGAGACGGAGACAATTTGAACATGTGAAGGCTGCGCTAAGGTACAGATGCCAGGGCGATGACCCAGTTGTACACTCTAGTGTGAACCCCGCTCTGGAGCGACTCTTCCTTGCAAAGCCCTCTGTTGTACCCTCGTTCCCGCTTCGTGTGGAGGCGGCGAGTTCCCGTGTGGGATTCAGCCCCTCTGGCGTTCCCTTGCAGCAGGCAGTCCTCGATGCTGCGCCTTGGCAGAGACATCTAATACAATCCAATTTAAAAATGACACAGTTTGACAAACAATCCACTGCACACACTGTCATTCTCCAGGAATTCCTGGAGATTCACCATAACTTCGGGAACCACCATGCAATCTACACTGATGGGACTAAAGTAAGCAATGGTGTGGCGGCCGTTGCCCTTGAAGGTGATTCTATTATGACGGCACGCCTGAACACGAACGCCACAGTTTTCACCGCAGAGCTTTACGCGATTCTCCTGGCTCTGCGGCACATTCAACAAAACGACCTTCAAAATTCAGTGATTTATTCCGATTCGCTAAGCTCTGTGCGTGCGCTGCTTTCATGCTATGACAGCAAGAATCACCTCGTCAAGCGAGTACGAGCGCTTGCGACCCAACTTTGTTCCCGAGGCTTTTCAATCTGTCTCTGCTGGGTCCCCAGCCACACTGGGATCCCGGGGAATGAACGAGCCGACCGTGAGGCTCGGCGAGCGTTGGCACAAGAGGAGTCAGCTCTAGGACTACCCTACCAAGACATCCTGCCAGTGTTAAAGAGAGCTGTCAGCACACAGTGGCAGCAGGAGTGGGACATGGAAGAAAATAACAAGCTACACCTCACACAGCCACACGTTTCTCCCCCGCATCGGACTGAACTCATCAACAGATCATCCGAAGTTCTTTACGCGAGATTGAGGATTGGACACACATGGCTCACGCATCACCACCTACTCAGAGGTCAGGATCCGCCAGCTTGTGCGCACTGCGGTGACAGCTTGACTGTCTTGCACGTACTGGCATCCTGCCCTCACTTCGAACACCAACGCCAACAGTATTTCACCGCATTCTACAGATACCATGTCCCACTCCACCCAGCCCTTCTACTGGGTGACACCCCTCTTGTGCCGTTTGATAACGTAATCAAATTTTTGACCACGTGTGGGTTTCTTAGTCAGATGTAGATGATAACCATTGCTCCGCTTTTATCCATTATCACCGTACTCCTCATGTAAATATCTCATTGTCACACTTGTAGATAGCTTTTAACTGCCATGCTCGCTTGCTATCGTCATCCCCCTCTCTCTTATCCTGGTCAATCAATCATCGCTCATCGCTCATACCTGTAGATAGAACCTAACTACCACACTCTCTCTCACATCATCTTTCCCATAATCGTCTCCGACATAATCAATCAATCAATCAATCAATCAATCAATCATCGCTCACACGTGTAGATACTCACTTGTTATCGTCCGCCAAGCACGTTAGCCACTACCACACACTCTCACATCATCTCTCCCATAAGCATCGCTCATACACTCACCGTAGTTTTGGCGCTCTATGGCCTTTGTTGCCTTTGTGCCATTAAACACATCAATCAATCAATCAATCAATCTCAATCACAACATTTGTAACTGCCATGAAGCATTTTATATCACGTCAATACTATATGAATGCAAGAGATCACCGGTCCCCAACTCGAGTTTTTCAATCTGGTGCCGAGCTGGCCAGGGTCTGTCCATGACAGCCGCATCTTTGACAACTCTCGCGCACGAGTTTTGTACGAAGAGCACCGGGCGCCTGGACTGCTGCTAGGGGACATGGGCTATGCCTGTTCCCCCCTTCTCATGACCCCCCTAGCAGACCCTGGAACAAAAGACACACCACGAGGCAGGTAACTGAGCTAACATAACTTGACTGGCATTCGTGTTGGCGAAAACTTTGGATTTTAGAAACCACTGCGAAACATGTGCAGCAAAGAAATGTAATTTTTAGTTATCGACGTTTGGAGCATTCAAATACAAGTACTTTCATATCAGCACATAGGAACTCCAGCTCACTACTCACTGCTGATGTCATTACAGCAATGACAGGTAATATCTCTTCACTTCTTCAGGTACAACAAAGCTGATATAAAGACGCGCAACAGCGTGTAAAGGGCATTTGGCGTTTGGAAGCGCCGCTTCCCCTGCCTCGACATGCTTTTTCAGCACAAGCCTCGTCGTGCCATCCGCATCATTACAGCTTGTGCTGCATTACACAACCTGGGACGCCTCAGGAAGGAGCCAGACCCTCCCTGTTCAGCAGGTCTCCGCCGAACACGCAGCTCCAGGACTCGCAGAACTAGGCAGCCTGCACACCTGCCTCCTGTGGATGCTGTACAGGACTTCATGACTGGCACACGTGCAAGGGAGATTGTCTATGCAGAGAAACTTTGATATCGTACAGCCCCCGACAGTTTGCGAAGCCAACAAGAGAGAGTTCGCATTTGTAAACTTCATAGTGAGTTGCGCTATGGACACCGGAGTGTCGTCTGCTAGATGTGTGTTATCGATCTCATTGCTGCTTGTTTGGCGATTGCTACATTATCGCGTTTCTGCACAGTCACTCGAAGAGCCCTCGTTGTTTTGTGAACGACTTAACTCATTCAATAGATCCTCGTATCGTTCGTCTAATGTCTCAAGTCAGATGGGATAGGGTGGTGCATCTCATCTCTGAGACAACCCATGTCACTGTCAGTTCAGCGGGGTACAGGTTGTGTGGCGGGGTGATGTACGCTGGCGTGGTATATTTTTAGAGCGCAGCTCTTAGGCGCTCGTTCCTTAGCGTCGTCGTTGTAACCGGCAGAGCGGGCGAAGCGAAGAATGAGAGTACGGGAGAGCGTGAGGAGGAAAGCTGTGGGGGAGCGTACTGTAAGAGTGATGAGGGCGCGAGGAGGAAAGCGAAGAAGGAGGGCACGGCGAAAGCGAAGTGGGAGAGAGGAGGAAAGTGAAGGAGGAGGGTGCGACGAGAGCAGTCGAATGAGCCACGCTCGGTCTGCGGCTTCTGCCTATATACGCAGAAAACACAGCACGCTCATGATCGCTTAAACCCATAATATCTCTTTCTCTCTCTCATGATCGTCATGACCATCAAGAACTAGGATAGGTGGAAGAAAGTCGATTACGAAGAAAGTCCTCTGTGTGGAAAATAAAAACAGTGGTGTATAACTCAACCACAACAGCTGCGCTCAAATTTCGGATTGCCGGCTATCGTAGTCGTCCAGTGATTTTTTCCTTTTTCTATTGTGGATGCGGGAGGGGGCCCGTCATGGGAATAGTAGAATTTGTCGAGTGACGGATTTCATTTCACCCTCTTTTTACGCCCCATTCAAATAAATTCAATAGGGTTCAGTGATGACTGCTCTTGCGAATGTGTGTATGTACATTGTTGTTGTCAATTCGCGATTTTGTGTTTGAAGGCGGTCACATGCACACAGACATGCACACACACACTCATACACACAGCGGTGATGGTGATGTAGGCATGTTGTCCGCCATCAAGGCCCACAACTGCACCATTGCAGTCGGAAGGAGTGATAAGATGTATATGTGATCACATTACATTAGTCGATCGTGGTCCCCTTGAGAGGCCTGTCGTCGTCAAGACACGTAGAAATGTACATACTTAGTTTACGAAAGGATATGAAAAGGCATTGCCGAAGCATGTAGCATAAAGCTCTATGTTGTACGTCCCATATTCTATTTGAAACGAGTTGCGGTTATCTTTGCTTTGTTTTGTTATCATAACGCTAGACGTCCATAATGAAATGGGGGCCGTGCAGAACATTTTAGGTTCTTGTGAACGGTGAAGCCCGTCGACTACTGCAGTCGGCGTTGGAAGCATTGGGCAACCGGCAGTGTCATGCCCAAGAAAGGCTTCCTCTGTTCCGCGCCATTGTAAAAATATTTCGGGGGCATATAAGTGAACATCACATTTTGATACAGACCGACATCACGAAGAAAGTGACGGCTACGCATAATAGTCTCGCACACGCCCGAGATATCCCAATATTTTTCAATCGTTCATTGTCCTTCGATTACGTTGTGGCCTGGGGGTCCGACTTGCTCGAGGGAGCGCACGGTGGACATTGCGGGTTCTCGTTGAACTACAACAATCAGCTCAATATTCAGGTGTGTAGCCATTTTCAAAGTAAAATGTTTTGGAAATGCAGCCTGCTTGCCTGGATAATAAACTGTTTTACATTACTTTTTCTCGTCGCCGAGCACGTATTTGTACTCAAGCCGCGTGACACCCGAGCCTCTTACGTTACCTAGCCTGCGCTGCCAGGAAAAGAGGCGCGAACAGCACATACCATGTGATCTCGCAGGCGCGGCGGGCTCTTCAGCTTGATCAGTGGGAAGATAGACAGCAGTCTTGAGTTTGATTTGAGACAGCTGTCTATTAAAACAGGAACGCTATGGATTGCGGGTTTATTTATACATAGCACAGAATAAAACGAAGCGGTGGCTTGCCTCTTGGCACCTATTGACTGCGCCTTTGACTGACTTTTATCAAGGGGGGAGAGAGAGAGATTATGAGTATAATGGCACAAAGGCAACTAAGGCCATAGAGCGCCAAAACTACGGTGAGTGTGTAAGAGATGCTTATGGGAGAGATGATGTGAGAGTATGTGGTAGTTAAAAGCTATCTACAGGTATGAGCGATGAGATGGACCAGGATAAGAAAGAGAGGAGGGTGAACAGGCTAACGTGCTTGGCGGACGATAACAAGTGAGTATCTACAAATGTGCGCGATCCAGGTGATATTTACATGAGGAGTTCGGTGATATTAGATAAAAGCGGAGCAATACTTAACATCTACATCTGACTATGTAATCCACACATGGTCAAAAATTGGATGACATTATCAAACGGCACAAGAGGGGTGTCACCCAGTAGAAGGGCTGGGTGGAGTGGGACATGGTATCCGTAGAATGCGGCGAAATACTGTTGGCGTTGGTGTTCGAAGTGAGGGCAGGATGCCAGTACGTGCAAGACAGTCAAGCTGTCACCGCAGTGCGCACAAGCTGGCGGATCCTGACCTCTGAGTAGCCTGATGTGTGAGCCATGTGTGCCCAATCCTCAATCTCGCGTAAAGAACTTCGGATGATCTGTTGATGTGTTCAGTCCAATGCGGGGGGGGGGGGGGGACGTGTGGCTGTGTGAGGTGTAGGTTGTTATTTTCTTCCATGTCCCACTCCTGCTGCCACTGTGTGTAGACAGCTCTCTTTAACACTGGCAGGATGTCTTGGTAGGGTAGCCCTAGAGCTGACTCCTCTTGTGCCAACGCTCGCCGAGCCTCACGGTCGGCTCGTTCATTACCCGAGATCCCAGATTGAAAAGCCTCGGGAACAAAGTTGGGTCGCAAGCGCTCGTACTCGCTTGACGAGGTGATTCTTGCTGTCATAGAATGAAAGCAGCGCAAGCACAGAGCTTAGCGAATCGGAATAAATTACTGAATTTTGAAGGTCGTTTTGTTGAATGTGCCGCAGAGCCAGGAGAATCGCGTAAAGCTCTGCGGTGAAAACTGTGGCGTTCGTGTTCAGGCGTGCCGTCATATAGAATCACCTTCAAGGGCAACGGCCGCCACACCATTGCTTACTTTGGTCCCATCAGTGTAGATTGCATGGTGGTTCCCGAAGTTACGGTGAATCTCCAGGAATTCCTGGAGAATGACAGTGTGTGCAGGGGATTGTTTGTCAAACTGTGTCATTTTAAAATTGGATTGTATGAGATGTCTCTGCCAAGGCGCAGTATCGAGGACTGCCTGCTGCAGGGGAACGCCAAAGGGACTGAATCCCAGACGGGAACTCGCCGCCTGCACGCGAAGTGGAAACGAGGGTACAACAGAGGGCTTTGCAAGGAAGAGTCGCTCCAGAGCGGGGTTCACACTACAGTGTACAACTGGGTCATCGCACTGGCATCTGTACTCCCTCAATGGTACAACCTATAGTTTCAGCATTTGCACCCAGTTAATGCATGAATGAATTAATCGTTTGTGCATCGCTTTTAATGCCCGCTTGTATTTCCTCTATATAGTGTGTGTGTGCATCACTCGTGTTTTTATTGGACGCGTTGAAATCGTTTGCCTTGCCGCGTTGGGCAAAGAAGTAAACCACTTTTATTGGGAGTAATTTGATTGAAAACATAAGATCGTAACTGCTACAGAATTAACGGCTATTGTGCTTCCAAGACTGCACAAAAGCGTCGATTATACTGTATTATGCTGTTCTTGTGACATGCTAGTCGAGTGGCAAATTAGCACTTAGCACGAGTCATGATTCGCGAAAAATAGCAGCGGCAAGTGCACCTTATGTAACGATACTTCATGCGATAATAATTGCAATGTACTTCACTAACAAGCATTGTTCCCATTCGTATACTTCTTAAACGTCTATTTAGGGTTGAGTTCACTGTTCCCTGCAAAGTGTTACATATGTTAAAGGGACTATCGCATCCGGGAACGTAGGTATGAAACCGATAATTGAATGTTCGCCACCGCTTCAGAGTCAATTTGGCGAAATTTCTCTTCGGGAAACAGCTTACATATTAAATAAAGGAGTTTTAAAGGTTCGCATTCCATCTGTTCACACGGATGCTGTGAATGCTATCAAGCAGGAATTAAACCGCTTAGAGCAGTATAACGGAAGGAACAACCTGGAGATACACGGTATTTGTTATACTGAGAAAGAAAATCTGCTGGACAAACTCTCCGACTTTGCTGCCGCCCTTGAGGTACCAAAACCAGACATCAGTGTCATCGAAGCAATACATAGACTGCCTTCTAAACCTGACAGAATACCAACTATCCTAGTTCGTTTTACAAATCGAAGTATTTGTGAACAATGGCTCGCGAATAGAGGGACACTTCGAGGAAGGAAAATCAACTGTGAGAATGTGTACGTAAATGAAAACCTAACGACGACAAATAGGGATACTTTCTACAAAGCTAGAATGCTCGGCAGACAACTTCACTTTAAGTTCGTTTGGCACAAGCAGGGAACAGTGTTCATGAACAAAATGAGTCAGATAAACCATTTCGCATCAGCCATGTTCACGACAATGTTGCTTAAAATGTTACGCCTATCACCTAGACATGCAAAATGCACACCTTCCAAATGACGTAAAAAGCTCTTTGTTCAATGATGCTGCGCTATCATACCTGTTCCTTCATTTAAATGTCATCACTTATCCGGAAGAAGTATGCACTATACACTGATTTCTTAAAAACCAAGAATTTAACTAAGTGAGTTTCGAAACTCTGTAAATAATGAACTAAGGCAGGCAAAACAAAATTATTACCAGAAACTATTTGACGATTTACAGTGCAAAAACTCTGAGGTGGCATGGAAAGGCCTGAAGTCTATACTAGGCAGCACAGGAAACTCCAATGAAATTAATAATCGTATAATCTTATTCCTGCTGATAAGCTTGCTGACGTCTTAAACAAACACTTTGTAAATATTGGAGTGTACGCTGGAGGAATATGCTCTTCACAAAACATCACTTTTAATATAACTATAATACTATATAATATATATAAAATATATTATAGGATTAATACTATATATAACCCGGCGTCGGGAACTTGGCGCCCCCATCGCCCGGCAGCAGCCGCAGTAGCCCCCTCTTGCACCAACGGTTGGGTCGCTGCAGGAGGGAGACCCCCACGTATAGCTGTGCGTGGCTTTCCCGTGTCTGGGGAAAGGGGGATCCTGGCGGTTGAGTGGACCCGGAGGTTGTTTAGGGCCCCTCCGGGAAAGCAACACACCGCTTTGGCCCCTGCTTCCCATAGTCGGGTGGTCCTGGAAGACCCGGCCAGGATTATTCAGCTAGTCGCCATCTCCCTTTTCATCACTTTCTCTTCCTTGGTCTCCTTCTTTCTCTCCTTTTCCTCTTTTCACCTTCTTTGGCGGCAAGGGTCAACCTTGGGCAGTCTTTCACTCTCCAGAAGCTGCACTTGGGTATAGTGCAGAGGCAAGTGTTAGCGTGTGGGACACGTTCCCTCGTTGGGCTCGATGGTGGGCGACACACCTCCTGCACTGAATCAGTCTTCTCTTTTATGGATTCATCTCGTATAAAAAAACATGATCAGCGCCAAAAGAGGCGCTGCACCGATGCACCAGCTATGCAAATCCTCGACTTGACTCCTGAACCTTGGTTTGCGAAGTTCCTCATAGTCCACTCGGAAGATGGGACCAAACCCATGGCTAAGGTATCCCCATTCACTATTGCAAGAGACTTAGAAAGGACAATAGGGAAGTCTTATAATGCTCGAAAGCTGACCACAGGAGATCTCCAAATTGAAGTAACCACAAGGCAACAAAGCTCCGCTCTCCTTTCACTTGACAAAATTGCCGATATATCAGTCACTGTGACCACACACCGAACACTTAACATCGTGAAGGGCGTCATCCCAGAGTCTCAACTCCTTGACTGCTCAGACACTGAGATCGAGGAAGGGCTTAAAGACCAAGGCGTTGTGACGGCGAGGAGAATTGTGATGCGTCAGGATGGTAAAGACATCCCGACGAGGCACATTGTCCTTTCCTTTCAATTGCACAGGCTTCCTCAGACCATCAAAGCAGGCTATCTTAACTGCCATGTACGTCCGTATATCCCGAATCCGCGACGCTGTTTCAAGTGCCAGCGTTTTGGACATGGTTCGCAGGTCTGTCGAGGACACGCGATCTGTCCAAAATGTGCTGGCAATGACCACTCTGCAGAGTCCTGTGCAAACGAAGTCCGCTGTGCAAGCTGTAAAGGGAACCACCCAGTCTACTCCAGGTCCTGCCCCCGTTGGCAGGAAGAGAAAGAAATACTCAAAATTAAAGTAACACAGAATATCTCATACAGAGAAGCAAAGACACAGGTAGAATTTGCCAGAAAAGGCACGTTCTCCGAAGTGGTGCGCCGGGGAGTGGCACCACTGCGGAAATCTGTGGAGACGCAGACTTCTGGGTCTCCACCCCACACTCCCCCCACACAAGAAAAGCCTGCGGAGAGCTTGCTTCCGCTGGCACCAGCTGCTCAGGTGGGCAGCCGGGAAGTAGCGGCCACAACCTCTACGGAGGTTGATGGCGAGCTGTCAGTTTGGGACGGGCTCACAGGGGGCTCATCCCAGGCTGCCACACACACGATGGATGTTGACGATGATGACTGCATGTCGCAGAAATCATCGTCAAGCCTTCCCCCCAATCCTTCCCCATGGAAGGAACAGAGAACGAAAAAAGGAGGCCGAGGCAGGGGTAGTACGTCCCTACGGAAACATAAGCCCCCAAGGGTTACACCTCCCACATAATGTACAGTCTCTCTTTGTTGCTATTTATCACTACTTTCTTTATGGGACAGGTAATCCTTCAGTGGAATTGTCGAGGCCTCTTTTCAAATATAAATGACATTCGCGACCTTTTTGAAAAATACAATGCAGTCTGTTTTTGCTTACAAGAGACATATCTGAATGAACAAAGTGTAAACCCATTTCGCAGACACAATGTTTTCAGAAAGGATCGTATTAACACCACACGTACATCTGGAGGTGTGGCTGTGGTCCTTCCACTATCCACACCTGCAAAACAGATCCCACTCGTGACACATTTGGAAGCAGTAGCTGTCCAGGTATGCCTGGACAGGGTCATTACGATATGTTCACTGTACCTGCCCCCTTCAGTGGTAATAGAACAGAGAGATTTGGAACAGCTCTGTGACCATACCTAATTCTAGGTGACCTGAATGCCCACAATCCCTTGTGGGGCAGTTCAAAGGTAGATAGCCGGGGAAAAATGGTAGAAAGGTTATTCCTTTCACGACCAGTCTGTCTACTAAACACAGGATTACATACATATATAAACTCCTCAACACAAAGTTTTTCATCCTTAGACATATCTCTTAGTAGTCCTTCCATTTATAATTGTATTGACTGGACCGTTGAACAGAACCCTCGTGGGAGTGACCACTTCCCCGTAGTCCTGACAATTCGTGGTTCCACAAACACTTTTCTTACACGACCACCACGATGGAAACTGTCCAAGGCTGACTGGAACTTGTTCCAAAAGGAAGCCAGTCTTGTGGCATCATTCTTAGCTGGTAGGTCTGTTGAAGATGCAAACCGTTTTGTCACCGGGATAATTATAAATGCTGCTGAGCGATCTATCCCGCAGACATCTGGCCGTCTCCCCAAGCGTCCTAAACCTTGGTGGACAGATGAATGCGGGAAAACGCGGAAAGATCAAAATCGAGCGTGGGGTATCTTTCCTAGGTACCCGACTCCAGACAACCTGATCCAATTTAAGAGAGCTCGAGCGAAAGCCAAGTGGACAAGAAAAGAAGCTAAATGTGCATCGTGGAAGAGCTTCTTGTCATCTTTGAACAGCAACACTTCTTCTAAAGTGGTTTGGGACAGAGTTAGAAAAATTAAGGGCGATTACACAGGATTCACAATACCACTCTTACATGTTAATGGAGTACCTTGCAAAAACATGAGTGAACAGGCCGATGTCCTTGGCGAGCACTTCCAAAACGTCTCCAGTTCGTCACATTACAGTAGAGACTTCATAAAAATGGAGTGGAGGTGACAGGTGCCTCTACGACATGCCTTTCACAATGATTGAACTCTTGAAAGCTCTGTCAATAACAAAGCAAACATCACCTGGACCAGATCGTATAACATATTCCATGCTCCAGCATTTGTCTAAAACTTCCCAAGAAGCACTACTATATTTCTTCAATTTAATTTGGCAAGATGGGCACCTTCCTTCCAATTGGAAGACTGCAACAATCATACCGCTTTTGAAGCCAGGGAAAGAAGCTTCAAACCCAACAAGCTACAGGCCTGTAGCACTCACGAGTTGCTTAGGAAAGACATTCGAACGAATGGTCAACAGCCGCCTTGTTTATTACCTAGAACAGCACAACCTGCTTGACAGATACCAGTGTGGATTCCGGGCTGGCTGTTCTACCACTGATCATCTTGTTCGCCTGGAAACCACTATTCGAGAAGCCTTCGTTAAAAGACAACTCTGTGTATCAATCTTTTTTGACCTAGAAAAGGCATATGACACAACGTGGCGATACGGTATATTGCTTGATCTCAAATCGTGTGGAATACGCGGCCGCCTCTTCCAGTGCATTTCAGACTTCCTCAGTGGAAGAATGTTTAGGGTGCGACTTGGTACAACCCTTTCCCGCCTGTTTGTACAAGAGAATGGCGTTCCGCAGGGATGTGTGCTGAGTGTCACCCTGTTTCTTCTCAAAATGAACTCTGTTGCCAAAGCTATACCCGCGACTATCACATACTCACTCTATGTCGACGATTTACAGATTTCATGTTCATCCTCGAACTTAGCCACATGCGAAAGACAGTTGCAACTTGCCATTAACAAACTGAGTAAATGGTCCACTGAGAACGGCTTCAAGTTTTCAGCAGACAAAACTGTGTGTGTGCCTGATTCTTAGGCCTGATTCTTAGGCCTGATTTTTGATAGGAAACTATAAGTAGCGTGAAAGTGAAATGTACAAAATCTTTGGCTCTGTTAAAAGTCCTCTCACACAGATCTTGGGGAGCAGATCAACACACTCTTCACCGTATTTTCATCTCTGTTGTCCGATCAAGGCTAGACTATGGAAGCATCATCTACGGATCGGCACGGCCCTGGCCCGGCCACATTGAAACGTCTGGACCCCATACACCACCAAGGGCTACGACTAGTCCTCGGGGCCTTCCGGACTTCACCAGTGCAAAGCCTATATGTTGAATGTGATGACATGTCCCTCGAGAGGCGACGCACTTATCTCGCTATCCGTTATGCGTTGAGGACGAAAAGTTACCCTCAAAATGCGGCGCTTCCATGTGTCAA
Organism: Ornithodoros turicata; assembly: GCF_037126465.1. Lineage (NCBI taxonomy): Eukaryota > Metazoa > Arthropoda > Arachnida > Ixodida > Argasidae > Ornithodoros > Ornithodoros turicata. The sequence goes on along the minus strand of NW_026999447.1, from coordinate 87,290 downwards.
AAGTACACGTCTTAGACAGCTGTTTCTTAACAGACCCTCTGCTACATGTCCCTTGTCCATGCGTATTGCACACCAGGTTCAATGTTATGATTTCAATGAATACAATTCCTTGGTATCCGAATCTGGCAAAGATCTTCCTCCATGGTCAGCACCAACACAGTCCAACTGCTCATTAACCAAGTACAGGAAAACCGATACTTCCTCAGTTGTGCTACAACAAGAATTTCAACAACTGAGGAACAGTTTTGGTGATCATGTGGACCTTTACACAGACGGATCAAAAACAAGCACAGGCGTATCGTGCGCAATGGTAACGACGACATCGACAAGGGCACATCGTCTAAATCTAGTGATGTCGATATTCAGCGCTGAAGTTTATGCTATTATTTTGGCGCTTAACTTTATCTTGCAGAACCATATCACATCATCAGTCATCTACACTGACTCTCTTAGTGCCTTGCAAGCGATATGTAGTTTCCACAAAACAAAAAACTTCCTTATTCAACGTGCAAGACACTTAGCATCATTGATCACTAGCAAAGGATACAAGTTAACCATTTGCTGGGTGCCCAGCCATGTGGGCATTGCAGGAAATGAATGTGCTGACCGGGCTGCAGCTGCCATCCTGCAGTCCGATGATGTTACTCCTTTTGATGTGCCGTTTGAGGATTTAGTTCGCGTGCTAAAATACAAAATGAAGGCAAAGTGGCAGCAATTTTGGGGAACTCAAGACAATAATAAACTCCGTCTCATAAAAGGTAAAGGTAAAGGTAAAGGTAAAAGGTAATCAATCAATCAATCAATCAATCATAAAAGGTAAAATTGGGAGGTGTATTTATCCTCTTGAAAACCGGCTTCAAGAGAGAACACGCTGCCGGCTAAGGATAGGACACACACATATTACACATGGGTTCCTACTTCAGGGAGAGGAGCCACCACATTGTATGAACTGCGACACACAACTTTCCATCATACACATTCTCATAGAATGCCATTGTACAACACTCATCGCCAACGGTACTTTCAACACTTCTATAAGAACTTTATTCCTCTTCACCCAGCTCTTTTACTGGGTGATGAACCTCTTGTTCAATTTGAGAACGTTTTTAAGTTTTTTAGAGACATAGGTATTCTCGACAAGTTGTAAATTTTTAATCCCCTTTGTTCTTATTCTAATTCCGTTATTTTATCTATGCTGCCTTGTGGTTTTAAGTACATCATTACAGTTTTAACTTAAGTTACATTACATCACCAAGCTTGGCGCATTATGACCTTCGTTGTCGCTGCGCCAAAAAAATCCCAATCATCATCATCATCATCATCATTAATACTATATTTTTTTGCCCGACAGATGCTTCCGGAATGCGGTCTATACTTATGCAACTAAAACTTTCAAAGAGTACAAGCGCCTATAACATGCAGGCACGTCCTGTTAAGTATGCTAGTGCTTATCTCGCTTACCCTTTATCATTAACTTGTAACTTATCACTAAGTACAGGCGTGTTTCCGAAGTTAATGCAGACTACCAAAGTCCCAGACTACAGACCCATTTCAGTACTTCCTATCTTTTCTAAGGTCCTAGAAAGAATAATTCACACCCGTCTTTAAAAAATTCGGCCTTATTGCTCCCGAGCAATTCGGTTTTCAGGGGGGAAGGTCAACGGAGCTTGCACTTCTGTATCAGAAAGAGCATACCTTGAAAATCTTTGAAGATCGTTAGTAGTACTATAGATTAACTCTGCAGCCAGGAAATGACGTCAAACAGGAAATGACGTCATCAGGGACGTATGACGTCACTCCAGGCCGCAGCCGCTCCGCCCTCATATCAGTGAGGTCAGTGGATAAGATAGTTAATCAGTGACGTCACATAGTTAATCTTAGTGATATGATATCAATGATAAGATTAAGTAACAATAATGACATCATGGTGAAACACACTAGGAATCGAACTTGGGTCCTTTAGGTTGTCAGACGAGCATCTTAAGCCACTGGGCCACGGGCTCTACATGTTTACTTGCGTCGCTAATCAGAATAGAATCGTGTGGGGTGGAGAGGTCGTTTGATTTCTTTTACGCCAGGTGGCGTCATGGGGAGTTGAGTTCGTTCATCTAGAGATGGCAGCACTTCCAGCAAATTTACCACCCTTCAACAGATGGCGCTACTCGCGCCCCCTTCGCGCCTGCAGATTTTTGTGTCATGTTGAACAGCTTACAGCATATTTTAAATTTGCCCGCCTTTTCTGACATTTTAAACAGATGGCGAATTCACTTTTGCCTCAACAGATGAAGCTATGACGAATTTAAAAAATTCCCGCCATTAGTCCATTAGTCTCCTCACGATGATTTCGTTAAAAAAAAAATACGAAGCACTTCTACGTCAGTTTACTGTCAAACGGCTCGAGTGATGTATTTCTTAATAACACAAGGAGCAAGTTTAGAATGAAACTCGCTCACTCAGTGCAATTAGATCGAAAGTTGCAGGTTGCTCTGACTGAGATGAATATTCCATTTGCAATTAAGAATAACACGAGGAGAGCCGCTCCTCGATACTGTAAGCATGAGAGAGCAAGCAAAATGTGGGAGAAAACATTATTGTAAATTTTTCCCCTTCCCTAACGAAACAGTAAAAAATAACGAGTATAAAAAAAAGAACACATTCATTCGCTTTTTCATGACTTATTTTTATTATAACAGTCTATAGTCATTTCAAAGAATGAGCAAGGCATAGTGCTACTCTAGTTTACAAAACAGTTGAGCTTCGTTGACATTTGGATTTTCATACTCTAATTCACTGTGTTATGCAAAGTAAGTAACGGACATATTGTAAGACAATTACACACATTTCTCGCTGTAGGGATAAATATTCCTTCTATTGACGTTACATGACACAGCCAACCTAACACGGCATCGAATCGACATTTAAATTAAGTCGATCCACATACCGTGTGAGGACGACGATGAGGCAATGTTGATTTTGTGTTGGACTTTCTGTTCGCTTTGGATATCACCAACACAAAATCAACATTGCCTAGTCAGATCACTGGTCTCTTTGCGGAGATTTTCCGACAAAAGGAGGTCATCGCACTCAAGTCTTGACTGATGAAGTTGTAGGACAACTTTCCCGTTGCATGAGAGAGTCTTAGAAAGGCTGTCTCGCTCCGATGAGGAGCAAAGTCGCTCTACACATGATGCCGACGAGCCGCTGAAGTTTCTACAGTGAGCCAGACGGTATGGGGAAGTGACGGAGACAATCATGAACCGTTCGTACTGCATTTCCGTGAATGCTACAATGAACTCGGATGCTATGAACATTGAGCGAAGCTCAGTCTCACCAGAGAGGGGCTCGCAGCGACGGTGAAAAGGTGATTTGACAGGCAGGCCACATGACTGCCCCCCTCTCTGGATTCTACGCTGTGCTAGGAGTTCTGTTGAATGTTTCAGCCATCTTTATGTCAAGGTTTTCTTTCCCATACTTTTATTGACAACTTCCACGTGACAACAGCGTGCCTTGTAGACGTCATAGACACTAATCACCTCTTTCCGCAAACTCATCGCTAGCCTAATCTCACTTCGTTCCGCTTGACAACTTTTGCGCATTCGACATCGTGTTACATCTTTTCCTTCCACGTGATCGCTCCATGCACATGTCTTCGTGTTACATCGTTGCAGTCAACATCCTCGTTACTCACGGTCCGCAAACTCTTCGTTAACCTTTTTTTTTCTTTTTTCCTTTGCAAGTAGAGTGTGGGTAGCACTTTCGAAATCTGCTTTCGCAAAGGAAGAGATCCACTGTCGTCTGCTTTTCATCACTTTTCTGAAGAGAGGCGAGCATGGAATGATAGCGACACATGTTAAGAACTAAAACAAAAAAGAAGTTGAAACGAAATAGTAATGTCTTCAAAGTGTGCTTGATTATTATGTACATATTTCTACTCACTTAAAAACGAAATAAAATAAACTAGTGATTCTCCGATTAAATATTGAGATACTTTAACAACAATATAACAGCCCTCTTCGACAGCGTAATTCCATATCCAGAATGATGTTGGCCATGTGTTCGACCGAGTGTGTATACATTTTGTGGGCAGCGGTGAACTTTTAGCTCCCGATCCTCACACAAACAACATACTTCTACACATTCCTGATCGTAAAAGCTATGACTGACATTCACCAATCTCAAGCACATCTGTAGCTGTTGTGTTTCATTGCGTGTGAGAGTAACTCCATAGCGTGTTGGAAGACCAGTCTTGTCCCAAAGTCGTAACGCCAGCAGTGATGCATTAGGAGGACACGTATGGGCATAAACGTATTCTTCCAGCTCAACTTCTTTGCTACAGTTACCTTGTCGAAGTGAAGATGATGACTTCGTTAACTCAAAAGTTACTATGACGAGAAAGAATATGTGACACAGAAGACAAAATAGAAAACACACCCTATCCATTTCGCTCTTTTATGATGAAGTGAGAAGGTCTTAGTATTGAGGATGAATTTATTTCTTATTGACGATACATTTTTCTTATTCACAAACAAGTCGATTTTTCAAAAGGTCCAGAGTAAATAAAGTTATGTACTTGGCAGTTGAATGGAATCCATGCTTTATGGCAGTGTCGATAAAACACAGACTCTTTGTAGCAAGTTGCATGGCATCGAAACGAGTCGAATAGTCAAATAGCTCACTCATTTGCCGTGACCATTCGGGTAGTAAAACGAATGATGCAGTTTCCCAAATGACTTGATTTGGAGGATTATTCGGTAGAGCTCGAAACAGCACAATGTTCGTCACAATTTGAAAAGCTTCCGCTAATGGCGTCCTCTTGACCGTTGTTAACCCACAATTTGATAGCTGCTTCCAAGAGGTATGTTTCTCATTACATGGCAGATGGAGTTGAAATATGTGGGACCTCCTATTCCATTTACCGCATTCATCTTCTCCTTTTTCCGATTGCTCTGTTTCGTCGTCTGTGGACCATGAATCGCCAGGCTGGGTTTCAACGTCGGACCATGCTGTACTGGTCATTTTTTTTTCAACCGAGGTAATTTTCTGCTATCCACTGCTTGTCCGCAGTTCCACTGAATCTAACTAAATACTGGAGCTTTCCATTTCTAACTCGTCTTTTTATAATCTTTTCTACTTTCGGTACTTCTCTCACTCTTACCATTTCACTCTCGTAAAAACTACCAATGATATCTTCACGCAGTAGGTATGTATTAGGATAACCTATTTTGATTGCTCTCACCGAAAAAATCTCTTTCGTAAATGACTGTAAATATCTCTTTGTTAACTGGTGTCTATATTTGGCAATTCTAACGAGATTACCAAGATTGTAAACTGGCTTCTTTGGGGGTTCAGTTGGGGTGGGATAAAGTCTTTCTCGGAAAATGTGCTCGTTTTCTTTGGTTACATCCACAGGTCTCGCAGAGAGAGTCCTGTGCACTCGATTGTTGTACGCTTTGATTACTTGAGGTAGAATCTTCACATAACGTTTATGACCCTGATAGGTAAAGATACGGTAAAGTGTAGACACAATACTTCGCTGACATCTCTCAACTATCGCACATTTATAAATAGACATAGAATGATATAACGTTATGCCTTTTCTTTTCAAGAACTCTCGCACTACCTTGTTCGTAAACTCTGTTCCTCGATCACTATGTATCAGCCGGGGAGTACCGATCCTCTTAAATGCAACTTTAAGTGCTCGAAGAATCTCAGGAGATTTTTTATTGCGAATGGGTACAACAGCGAGGAGCCGGGAAAAAGCATCTATACAGAAGAACAAATAGCGAAAACCATCATTTTGCCCTTTTAGAGACTGCATGTCCTTTAGGTCGATTTGGAACATTTCCTGCTTTCCGAGTGCAATTATTTTCCGAAAGGTCTTGGGTCGCTTGTACTCCTTATGTAAGCTGTAAACATCACTTGTCTCCAGATATTTAGCAACTCTGCCCTTCTTTTCACCGATGGCTTGAGCGAGTCTCTGCACTCCACCAAAACTGCCGGCATGTTCTGGGTCGTAATAGGCGGCCATTAGTGCTTTCTTCTGCTGCGAACTCGAAGAGCGTCAAGGGATAGATAGGCATTTATTGTAGCTGACACGTCTCCTCTCATCCAGGAAGGTTGTCTGTTGTGAAGTTCATACTTCAGCAATTCGACAATGGACGAGTGTGGCACTACCTTCCCGTGACATATAACTCTTCCGTACTCGTCGTAAGCTAGAACAGTTGTTATCAGTTTGAGTATTGCTAATACCTTTTTATGATGCCTTGGAGGGAAGTGCGACAATATGGTTTCATCTTGAAAATAGTCTTTCTGTTCCTCCTGCACAGGCTTCAATATGGGCTTCATGTTAGGTTTCGGCGGGCACGCTTTGCAGCACGTGTGATTGCTGGCGAGGCACCTTCAGGTGTGCTTGCTTCACTTGTAACAGGCGATGCTCGACTGCTCGATGCTCCCGTTACTCTGTGTTTTTTTAAACGATTTGGATGCACAATAAGTGTTGGTAGATTCAGTTTGACCAATAGCGGCAAGATGCGATCGAAGTAAGGAGGAGTTGGAACATTTCTCGCTCTTGAGACAAGATAATAAACGAGATCGATTGTATTACTATTCTCCAACGTTTGACCGTCAACGATTACTTCGAAGGTTTGCGCATTCCAGGAGATTGTTGGTTGTAGAAGTTGCAGAAGTTGGTTTGCTCTGACCTTATAACCACTACTCATAAAACCAACAATTGTGTCACTTTTCTCCCCCTCCTCGGTCTGTGTTCCTTCTTCTCGCGATCCAGGAAGTGTTTCGCTTGTATGTTGTTTTGCAGCTCTACTTGAATGTAGCAAAGCATCTTTCTTCAATATATTTGGGATGTGATCTTCTCGGTAAGGTACAAGTTCGTATTTCTGCATCGATTATACTCCGATTGCTTTTGCAATCGCTCTTCCACCCAATGAGGAGATGAGACCCAACAAAGGTGGCAATAAAAACTGCAGAAAACCACCTGATTGTTGCAAGACCTTTTTAGCTTTCTTGACCCCCGTTGCGTCTCGTTTTGCCAAAATGCGAATTGATGCTGCGTAAGGTTTTAATTGCTTTCTTACTCTCGGAGTTACTGTGACGTTTCCTTCACAAAGGTTCATACAAATTTCTCTGATCGTATTCAACTGATCCTTTGTAGCATGCCCCAAAAGATAATAACGTTGCTCGGGTGACGTAGTTTCTGCGAGCAAGTGAAGAAAATGAATATTCTTCTTTACACGTTTCATGTTTTATATACTATTTGGCGATGATCGTCGGGAAATATGTTCGTCCACACTCGATAGTGGTCTGAACAATTTTGAGACAAGTCAATTACGATGTATGAATACGGTTTCTTACAAGCATCCTTATATATGCTTGTCAATAAGTCGCTTTTGTTCCGTCCAAACAATTGTCGTGAAAGTATTTGTAATTGATCCACAGTTCGAGCAGAACGACATAGAATGAGAGCACTGCTATTGAACTGAATACATCTATACAGAGGATCATTAACAAATAAATATTGAGTAATGAAGATGGCCGAACAGTTGAGATGGTGGCATCCAGCTACATAGAAGTTACAGATTTCTTTTAGCCTTTTCTTGTCAGCCAAGCAATCGTCAAATATGATTAAAGAATTTCTAACATCCTCCAGGTTAGTGGGAATATCTTGACTGAAAGTTACCTCGGGAAAATCGTCAAAAATAGGTTGCTTGTACAAGTATATGTATAGTATACGATCGAAAGGTTTATCGAAGACAGTGGCTCTATGCTTGATCAAACGTGTAACGAGTGTCGTCTTTCCACTTTGACTTTGTCCAGATATAGTCATTGAGACAGGAGTGATAAACATATAAGGTCTAACCTCAGTCATCTCTTCCAAGTAAATGAAGACTGGTATAAATAGCACATTACATAAGACTTTTACTCTTTTTTTCTTCAAGCATGTGTGTTTTTTTATGAAAACGATAAATGGCAAACAACACTTAACCTTTATGCACTCCTTTAGTTTGTCAATGTTGGATATGGGAGGTGAGAAACTCATATCTGTATATCTTGTGCAGCAAGTCAGTGTAGAATTCTCAAGTTCTAGCACTTTCAGTTTGTGCAAACATGCAATATGAGTCTGTGACTGTATCTTTTTTTCGGAACAAGTCTGTTCTAGACGGCTTTTTTTTTCTTACTTTTTCCTGTTCAAACTTGTCTAGACATGTGATGAGCACGTGATTGGTTACGTCAGAGAAGGTAACCAACAAAGTCAAACATGTCTATGCATGCACTGTTCGCAAAGCGCTATATAAGACTGCCCTCCATGACGATTCTTCGCACAGATCCTCACAGGAGGAAGGGTACGTTACACTTTTTTCCTTTCGCTCCGATATGTGGGAAAGTGTGCTTATATTTATTCTTATTTTCAGCTTCACTCTGTGTGTAGAAAAGAATAAGTGAGCCAGAGTGAGAAGTCACCACAAGAGAAAGGTATGACATCTATTTTGGATAAGCTCGATAAACTCAAGAAACCTGGAGATGGAGATATTCAGAAAATGAGTACCCTACCGAAGAATGAAAAGCTGGAGGTCTTGGATTTGCGAAAGATTGACACGGTGTACGGCGAAGCGGTCTATGTAGAAGTGTTGATGGAGAATGACAAACGTGTAAAGTTCTACCTTCCTAGTCGCTTTAAGCGTTTGACAGCGGATGATCTAGAGGAGATGAGACAACTGCCAAATCTTAAAATTGAGAAAAAGGAGAGATTCAAAGATGGCAAGAGAGTTGCTTCGCCCGACATTCTATTCACTCATGGGAAGAAAAAGTGATGATACATCGGCATATCGGCAGCTCCCATCCTGAGACACTTCTCTCCACATCATGGTGACCTGTCACTTATGTCCTCAACACGAACGTCAGTACTATGCATCAATAGAGGGACTCCAAATTCATCTGGCAAACGTTCACGAACTCCAGACACCCTGCATACCATTTTGTGAGACTCTCTGCACACTACGGAACTACACGAAACGCTTCGAGTTGCATCTACATGACAGAGACGAGGCGGGGCATGAAGTGACAACGTTTTTTCATGAGTATGAACACTATCTTGCTAATGTATTGCGACACTTTGGATTCCCACTGCGCTACTTCACATTTCTTAAAGTAGAACTTGGGCGACATACGCCCGATGAGGAGTTACGACTTGAGATTCATTTTGTACCTTCTAAAGTGAGAACTGTTTGGTCAGAGGGAGATGTACTGCCTTCGATTGCACAGACGAGTAGTGAGATAGCACAAACATTAGAAAACTTAGAAATTCAAGGCTCCGGTTTTTTTCTCTTTCGCATTCTTGCTTGTATTCTAAACATTGGACGTTTGGCTCCTCAACTAATTGGATGTTCCCAATTTGAGTTACCGAGTGAATTGAAACGAAAGTATCGTTCCCTGTTGAATGTGGATTACGGACTACATGAAGATGAAGAGAACATGTGTTTTGTCTTCTCCGTGATTGCTGGACTACATCCTGCCTCGCATCACAGGCGGAGGGCATCTTCCTACAGACCATACATAACACAGTATGTATTTCCTGATACATTTCCCGTAGCTTTCCCAAAAGATGTAGAGATATTTGAGAAACGTAATGAAATTAGCATTAATGTGTACGCGTACGAAAAGGAAGAAAACTACATTTACCCCATCAAAGTTGTTGATGAGGAGCGTCAGAAACATGTGGACTTGTTACTAGTTGACTCTCATTTTGTGCTCATCGCAAATTTTAATGGATTGTTTGTTCCACGTGGACAATTTCATTGTAAAAGATGTACAATGGGCTTCTGCTCAGAGGGAAGTCTGAAGTGTCATTTAAGTATGTGTAAGCAACAGAAAGTAGCCAAGACCATTTACCCAAAGAAGGGAGAGACATTAGCATTTGCAGGGGAACATCTCATGTCAGAAGTTCCCTTCTACTGTGTGTATGACTTTGAAAGTGTGCTGTCACCGTGTCTGGATTCAGGAAATGTGTATGAAGATCACATCCCCTCTTCATTTTGTCTGTTAGTGATACGCGCATCCGACTCATATGTCCTCCAAAAGCATCTGTATCGTGGACCTAATTGTGTCACTGTCTTTATGGAGCTACTGCACAGACTCCATGACGACATTTTGGAATGGATACGTACAATTGCCCCTCTAGAAATGACCGCAGAAAACGAGCAGCAGCATGCCACAGCAAGTCACTGCAACGTTTGCCAGGAATCTTTTGCAAAGAAGCAAAAAGTTCGTGACCATGACCATGTAAGTGGAAAATTTCGACAAACTTTGTGTAACACCTGTAACTTGAAACTGAGAGTGCCTCCTAAGATTCCAATCATTGCACACAATGCCAACTATGACTTGAGTTTTCTTTTGTCTCACTTGCATTTGCTTAAGAAAGTAGACATAAAGGTGATTGCCAGTAGCTCCCAAAAATTCAAGGCTATAGACGTTGGCTCTTATCGATTCCTAGATAGTTTAAACTTCTTGAATGCAAGTCTCGAAACATTAGTGAAAAATCTACGTGAGAAAGGTGAACACAACTTTCGTTGTCTTCGTCAATTTTTTCCAAACGAAGAACACTTTCAACTAGTTGTTCGCAAAGGAGTGTTTTGTTACAATTTTGTCACCACTTTCGAAGCCTACAATGAGCTTTCTCTACCTCCTCGGGATCTATTCTTCAACACTTTGAATGGGACAGAAGTAAGTGAAGAAGATTATTGTCATGCACAGAGGGTCTTTGAAAAATTTCAACTCCGTAATCTGGGAGAGTATTCAGACCTATATTTACTCACAGACGCACTGCTTTTAGAAGACGTGTTTCAGGGCTTTCGTAAGTGGACACTTGACTTTCACAAGATCGAACCTTTTCACTTTGTGTCTCTGCCCGGATTAAGCATGTCTTGCGCTCTAAAAATGAGTAAGGTAGAGCTAGAGTTGATTCACGACCCTGACGCGTACCTGCTGATTGAAAATGGCATACGAGGAGGTATTACACAGTGTTCGCTGAGGAAACCGACTGCAAATGTACCAGGAACAGAGCAGTTTGACCCCAAAAGCCCAAGTAGCTTGATCCACTACATAGACGTTAATGGGCTTTACGGTTCAGTAATGAGAGAACCACTACCTTACGGAGGTTTCGAGTGGCTCACAGAGGATGAAATCACGAACTTGGATATAACACACCTCCCAGATGACGCACCTATGGGTTACTTCCTCGAGGTAGATCTAGCATATGACAAAGAAATCCGCCAACGTCACAGAGATCTGCCAGTTGCCCCCGAGAAAATGTCAGTTCCCTATGATCTGCTGTCAGAGTATCAAAAGGAATTGATGAAGAAGTTTCACCTTCCTGAGAAAGCTACCGATGCAAAATTACTGTTGACATTATTCGACAAAGAGAGATATTTTCTACACTATCGCAATCTGCAGTTGTATATGCATTTGGGCTTGCGTCTCACCAAAGTTCACAGGGTTCTAAAGTTCAATCAAAAGCCCTTTCTCCGATCCTATGTGGACTTCAATCACGATCTTCGAAAACGAGCTACGAATGCCTTCGAAAGCTTCCAAGCTAAGATTGCAATTAATAGCGTGTACGGACGTTCGTGTATGCAGGTTAGAAAGTTTGTAAACTGTCGTCTCACAGTAACCGATGAACAAGTGCTCAGACTCCTACGCAAACCAAACCTAAAGGAGTTCCGACCGCTGAGCTCTCATGTTATCCTCTTCCAATTCTCTCAATCTGTGCTCCGCATGAGACAGCCACTGTACCTAGGATTCGCGATACTGGAACTGTCCAAGCTGAAGATGTTTGATTTTTACCACAACCACCTTCTTCGTGTAGCTCCAGATACTAGACTGTTGTATATGGACACAGATTCCTTCATCATAAAGTTGAGTGAAGAGAAAGCGCTTCTCGAACTAGCTGACAAGCATCTGAATAACTCTAGCTATGACCCCGATCATCCGTTATATTCCGCGAAAAATATGATGGTACTGGGAATGTTTAAAAACGAGATGCCTTGTTTCTCGGTTTCTGTTGTCTAAAACCAAAACTGTACGCTCTCGAACTGAGTAGCAAAAAGCAGTACAACCGTGCGAAAGGTGTGAAACATTCTGAAGCACAGAAGCTTCTTTATTCCCTGTACACCGACGCTCTTGAGTATGGCAGAATACACTCTATTAAACCGAACCTGATCGTGCGCAAAGACAATGTAAACAAAAGTGTCTCAGTGACAAAGATTGCTCTCAACCCTTTGGATACAAAGCGTTACATTTGTGCAGATGGAATTGAAACGTTCCCTTTTGGTTTTCACACCTAATCATATGTATGCATCGGACAGGTGTAAACAAAGATGGAAGCAACAGGATGGTAAATGATGGAAAAGCCAATTACCATCAATATAGATGTTACCCTTTCTTTATTCTTGTGTTTTTTTCTAACAAGTGTTTAACACTAAAGGAGTGTTGATTGTACATATCTTCATTTGACTTATTCAGTGCCCCTTTTTTCCTAAGTTTTTTATGTGATTGAGAGAGTTGTCACTTCCTTAAATAATGAAACTTTTTCAAAGTGTTTGCAAAAAAAAAAAAGTGGAGTATGTAGTTTGCAAAACAGCTTGTTTCAGTTCTCTTGTTTTCAAAGTGATGATGAAATTGTGACTGTATAATACTTTCGCCATTTTTGTGAGCTGTCTGATGTAATGTATCCTACTTTTCTTGATAAGATGACTAAATAAAGGATCTTTTCTTTTCAAAAACAAATTTATTCACTTTTAGAGTACACTACAACATGACATGTTATCTGTTTTTCGTGGTATCTGTTTACGCACAAGTATTGCTATCAACCTATCATTGAGTTTAAAGTTGGTGTGTGAGAACCTCCGAGTACACTCTTCAAGTAGAAACCCACAGCAGAGAAGACTACCTACATAGAGACAATAAAGTCCACATGTGGCTGAGCCGTATCCCTGAAGTCGTTTCCTGTTGTAGTGAAATGAAGATGCTGGGTGTATGAATTTGTAGAACTCCTTGTATAGTGGTCGCATTCCGTAGCTATCGAAATAAGAAATGCTCCTATCGTTAGAGATATGGAATAGAGTCCAGTGTTCTCCCGGGGAAGATCTTGGAGCTGTATTCACCACATAAAGAACACATAATCAATCAATCAACATAAAGACCCGGTCCAGCTTTTTGCAATGCAATTTCATCGCGAGCGAAAGTTCCACGAAAGCATGTCCTTGTGCAATGGTTCCGAGCAAAAGCTGCATAAAATTCCCATTCTTCCATTTTGATTCGTTTATACGAATTTAACGCGTCTGTCTTTGTTTATTTCCAGAACACGAGGTGTCTCGGAAACAAAGAGCACCATGACAGCTTCTGTAAGGTTAGCAGCAAATGTCAATGTGAGACGAACATTAGCTTGAAGCACTGGACTTAGTGACTGCAGTTCCACATCCGGTGTGAGGTGATAATAAAGCATAAATGTCTCTTTTGCATATGCAGCCGGAGCTAGAGGTATATCCTTGCTCTTAAGTTTGTGAAGCAAATTCATGTATCCCTTTGCATAGATGTCTCGTTGAAAGTCGAAGTTGTCGGTGTAGTGTTGACCGCCAACGTCGAGCACTGCTCTTTTGAGTTTAAAATTTTCAAGCTTAAAAGGGTTCCGTTCTCTATGACCCTGATATGCTTCACTCTTGACCATCAATACGGTCAACTTAGAAGGAACTCGTTCACTATAGAGATCATCAAATATCACCTGAGATTGGTTTGGAGCGATTGTCCTATACTTAATCTCTAAACCTCGAAGAAGGTATGTGGCGGGTGTCGTTTGAAGTCTTCTTTCAATGGCAACGAGCACGCTTGGAGAAACCTGCACACGTCGGAGGTAGAGCACAATTCGAGAAAACTCTATTGTATGCTTTTCAGTCTCGCTGGGACCAGAGAGGAGTCTAAATTCGTCAGTACATTGTCTCAACACCACTCGAATATCGGTGTTATTAAGGACAAATTTTTCTTGCTGACAGATGTCGCTAAAGATAGGAGAATAAAGATCACAGAGAGTAGATCCTTTGGTGCGTTTATAGCGTGCGAAAAGTCCTTTTGCTTCGTTGGGGATAGCAAAATTTTCAGATTCTCCCACTGGATCTGGTTCGTAAAGCATTGCAGACAAGGTGTGAGTTTGAGTAACATTGTTTGCATTTGTAACAATGTCCAAGTAAGAACGATAGGCATAATGTTCGAAATTAGATACCAGAGTCGAATTAAGATAAATGTGGACATGATGAAAGAGAGAAGGTGCAAATGCTTGTACAGGAATAACGTTGTCATTTGTCACTGTACTGCCAGTTGTAGTCAATGCTGCGTCTCCATTTTTATGCACAACTCTACATTGAATGTGTAAGAAACTCGACTGGAGATCAAAGAAGCCGCCACCGAGACCTGGAACATTATATTCAATCACACCGCTCGAGGTAGGTGCAGAAATGGGGAAAAACTCCACATATTCTGACTTCTCCAGAGAAAAGTTTGTCGGTGGAACAGAAAACAGGTCCAACTGATTCGTTGTGCAGAAGCAAGAATTTTTATGTACTAAGGCGATGGTAGACATCTTTTTTCCTCAGGTGAAAAAGTCAACCTTTCTTCGTTTCTTCGTTGGTTTTACTGATCGATCAATTCTGTTGCCCTTGCTTTTATTACGTTTCCTACCCTTCCCTCTGAGTCTATGCAGCAACTCGTCACGAGTTGAATGGATGGTGCGACCAACCCCTTTCCTTAGTGCCTCTCCAAACGTTGTTCCCTGTTTCACTTCCTCCGCTATGTGACGTCCTGTGTCAAGAAGTTTCCGACCTACATAGGGCGCTACCAACTCAGAAAAAAAGCCAGATCCAACTTGATAAAGAGGAGCTGAGTAATGTGGCAATGGTTGACCTCGTTTACCGCTGCCGAAATGCGATATACAACAGGGTGTCTGAGTTATATGCATTTTCGAAAATGTAATGTTACTCCCACACGACCAGAACCAGCAATGAAGGGAATGAAATCACCTATCTCGTTTGCCAGTTCGATTTGAATGCTAGTCAGCTCCTTGACAGTCACATATTTATAGTAAAGATTTGTGAAAGAGTAGGACATAACCTCATTCCGACTCTGCAGTCTAAATGGGAGAAGTCGAAGAAGGGGTGCGGTTATATCACCTACAGCTTCACTTTCGATGATATCGCTGTAAACGAAAATGTAATTTTGCGCTGGGAAGAGGCAGACATCACGCTGAGCAACTGTGAAACTGGAGAAGGTTGTTCGTTTTCCAAATCCAAGCATCAGAGCTAAATATGGGTGAAATGTAACGTAACCCTCATTGCGACGTTCCAGTTGACAAACTCCATTATAGGGATTGTAAAATATGAGACGAGCATCTTCTGGTAGGTGTAAGTTTGCTCGATATGCGTGATTTATCGCATCGGCGAGGTCCTTCCCTGACTCATAATACCCTTCTGGAACTTCGTATTTGGTTGTACGTGAACGATACGTGATTAGGGTGACTTTCTCTTCAGTGTCCACCTGATATTTCAATACTTTTACTGGCTGGCCTTCATCCAATTCCGAAGAACCGATAATCTTTTCAGGAAGGCCAAGCTTAGCAGAGAGAGTTGAACTTAATTCCACACCAGTATTTAGTGGAAGTTGTATTTCATAATGACCACTGACTCGTATTATCTTGGCTTGGTTTTTGAAGTGTTTCGTTAGAAGTTGACGAAAAGGTACAATAATGGTTTCTCCCGCAAGAAACTTAACTTGCTCTGTCGTGGTTACGCCACCGAAGAGGCTAGTCTCCGATATACCATTAACGATATCTGTGACATTATTAATTGCAAATGGGATATTCACCTCCGCCAGAGCAACCTCCCACTTTCCATCTAATTGCACTGGCTGAGCTAGTTTAACTCTGAACTTGCTCATTGTGTTACTAGGAAATACATCACTCGAGGCGTTTGACAGTAAGTTGACATAGAACTGGCTCGCCATTGTTTTTCTTTTTCTAAAATGAAAACAACATGATCGTGAGGAGTTCTTTTAAACCAAGAGCGAAGTCAAATGGGCGCGAAATTTAAAATTTGGGGGCGCAGGTAGCGCCATCTGTTGAACGGCGGTAAATTTGCTGGAAGTGCTGCCATCTCTAGATGAACGAACTCAACTCCGCATGACGCCACCTGGCGTAAAAGAAATCAAACAACCTCTCCACCCCACACAATTCCATCCTGATTAGCGACGAAAGTAAACATGAAGAGCCCGTGGCCCAGTGGCTTAAGACGCTCGTCTGACAACCTAAAGGACCCAAGTTCGATTCCTAGTGGGTTTCACCATGACGTCATTATTGTTACTTAATCTTATCATTGATATCATATCACTAAGATTAACTATGTGACGTCACTGATTAACTATCTTATCCACTGACCTCACTGATATGAGGGCGGAGCGGCTGCGGCCTGGAGTGACGTCATACGTCCTTGATGACGTCATTTCCTGTTTGACGTCATTTCCTGGCTCCAGGGTTAATCTATTCACTACTTCCATTACTGTACCTAATCAATTTTCCTAATTAGCTTAATTGAACTCAAAAAATTCCCAGAGAAAGCTGACGTTTTTTTTTTCTTTCTTGCGCTACTTAGAAACCCCATGGCCACAACACTCCACTTTTTCTCCGCACTCCACACTCAACATTCCACAATATTTTTTGTGGAAAGATCGTGAAAGATGCTGAAATAAGCTTTCTAATTACTACGAAAAAGTTACCTTTCCCTTGGAATTTTTTTAGTCCAGTTACGCTAATTAGACAAATTCAGACTGATGGGTACGCTTCATGATAGGTACATTCACACAGGGTAGGTACACTGATGGAAAGCAGCTGCTTGGGCGGTAAAAACCTTCACAGGTATCACGCAGAAGGTTTCTAATTTTTATCTCAACTACATATCTTTTAATAATTACGGGTCACTGTTAAATGAAACACCTTGTATATACAGAGTGTTCCCTTTTATCTGCAACAAATTTTCATAAAACGGAAAGTTGACGCACGTAGACGATGCACTACTTACACACACCCAGAAAACTAAACGAAATTAATTGAAGGGTTCGTTTACACGTTGAACGCGTGTTTGGAGCATTTCACGATACGGCACATGGAGTAAGACAATGGCCAGTTACTAGGGCACGCTTTAATTTTGCCAAGTCATAGACTTTGTCACGTAATATGACGTAACATTCCGACTGCTCGTAGGAGTCTCAAACTTCTCACGAACTATGCGCTTCGAATACACGGCACATGCGATACTGGTGGGCTTCACCCCACAGCTTCGGTACAGCAAATAAAGCCTTCTTTACAGGTTGAAAGTATAGAACCTAAATGGAACCTTCAAGATCCCAATATTCACCCAAATAAGTGGCATTAGAAGGTTCGCCGTACCACTGGCTACGTACCACTAGCGCACCAATGCACAGCGCTGTCAGCGGAATGTGTTGTATACGCGCTTTTAGATTCCTAATACCTGGGATCTATCGGGTGTATCAGCAGGTGAAGCCCGCTTTATGTTTTGTCCCGAATTCTTGGGCACGTCAGTTGTTTGTTCTTGCCCTTTTTTGGGGGTAACTATTCGAAGGTATTCCGTAAGAAAGAGGCATTCGATTCGCTATTCGGATACCGAAATTCGTATTCGGTTCAGATTTCGAAACGAAATTTTATGTGTTCGCCTCGATATTTGAAAAATTAGAATATTCCACCCCAAATATAAGGTTCCACCCCAATTCTCCGTTAGTCTGCGTTAAGTATACTTCTCGTACGTGCTATAGCTGGAATTCATTGTGCCGATAAGGCGTCATTCATTTGGTGCAAGTTAGACAGAACGTGAAACTATAAGCCATTGAAGCTGTTCCTCTGCACCAGCAAAAACACTCTCTGTCTTATTTATTCCGATGAAAACGGTGACTAGAATTTCATTGAAACGCAACGCGCGTGTTTGGAGCGTAGCTGGAACACTTTTATATAAAGAGAACTCGTTGCATTAAATGAATTATTTCCTTCGAAGCTGACGAAGCTGGCGCCGAGAAGTCGTTCCAGGCATAGGCGCCGACTGCGGGGGGGGGGGCCCTTGCCCCCCCCCCGGAACATGAACTAGGAGGGGGGGGGCCGCCTCCCCCGGGAAGTCCCGCTAAGAGGCTGACACCAACCTTTGGGGCTCGGCGCGCCCGGGTCAAAAGAGCGAAGAGGCACCAACCCAAAAATGCATCTTGCAATTTGTAAAATATGTATCCGCCCACCATACTCATTATCACAGTAGAAGGTGAGGCGAAGAAACACAGAGGATGACCCAACACATAGCCTGAATTTCGCCCAAAGCAATCAGATTAATGAAACGAAGCAGTTGAAAAGGTACCAGCAGCTGCCAGTGAGGTATAACGGTAGGATCTTCGGAACGCATATTCGTTGGGAGCGGGCTCAACTCCTGCTGCTCCATTTCATTGACCATATTCATTATATTGCGCGCATTTCGGGTTAGACACCGAGGATTCATTTTGTTCTTTTTGCACTCAGTTTTCAAAGGCGTAATGCCTTCAGTTGTGCACATGTTCACTGTTTACGTTCTCTCTGTTTTTTTCTTTTGTTTTGTTTTTCTGTCTTCCTTCCTCTTATTTCTATACCAGTTCTGCATACATCATAGGATCCCGCCAGAGTGTGTGATTCTTCAGCTTTAGTTTCGTATTCTTGATTTTTCTCTTACTTTTCTTTCCTTCTCTTTGTTTTCTTATTTTCTTTGCCTTTTTTGGCTTCCCCCTTTCACTTTTTTTTAATAACAAGCCGACATCCATCTGGCTTACCTTTCCTTTCTTTTTTTGTCTTAATAAACATATCCCCCCCCCACCCCGCCAGAGTACTTACTTCGCGGTGCGCCCTTGCCCCCTCCGGGAAAATGAAAACTCTCCGCCTCTGGCACAGAACTCAATTGGACGGATTCTTTCACGCGTACGAGTACATGGCAGCTGTACATGCACTGTTTCAATCTCACGTGTCTCGTGGCGACGTGTGAAGCCACAGGTTCCTGCTCTGGCTGAACTAGCTCGTGCTCAGCCAGCAGCTATTCGGTCGTCTGGCTGGCGCCTGTTGGTCCCGTGACTGATCTCTGCATAACACAAGTTGCATTTGTAGGGCTTCACACCCACGTACGTCCACTTGTAATGCTCCAGGTTTGGCAATACCTCAACTTTGCAGAACAGGGAATGCTCCTGTACGGCTTCGAGTCTGTCTGTCTTGTCTGGTGTCTGCTCTGGCTGAACTCTGCAGGACAGACATCGTAGTTTTATGGCTTCTCGCCCATGTGTGTCCGATTGTGATCCATTAGGCTATTGCTACGGCCGAACTCTGCAGAGCAGACATTGCACTTGTGTGGCTTCTCGCCCGTATGTGCTCGTTTGTGCTGTTGTAGAGTCACACTTTTGCTGAACTCCGCCAGGCAGGCACTTGTATGGCTTCTCACCCGTATGTATCCGCTTGTGCTGCTGTAAGTTCCCTCCCTGACTGAACTCCGCAGGGCAAAGATTGCACTTGTATGGTTTCTCACCCATGTGTGTCAGTTTGTGCCGTTTTAGGGTCCGACTTTTTCTGAACTTAGCACGGCAGACATTGCACTTGTGTGACTTCTCACCCGTATGTGTCCGTTTGTGCTGTTGTAGGGTCACACGTTTGCTGAACTTAGTAGGGCAGACTTCGTACTTGAATGGCTTCTCGCCTGTGTGTCCCCGCTTGTGCTGCTGCAGACTCCTGCTCTCACTGAACTCTGCCGGGCAGGCATCGCACTTGTATGGCTTCTCGCCCGTATGCGTCCGCTTGTGATCCAGTAGGCTATCGCTACGGCCGAACTCTGCAGAGCAGACATTGCACTTGTGTGGCTTCTCGCCCGTATGTGCCCGTTTGTGCTGTTGTAGGGTCGCACTTCTGCTGAACTTAGCAGGGCAAACATCGCACTTGTGTGGTTTCTTGCCAGTGTGTGTCCGCTTGTCACGCTGGAGGAGCCCGTTCTGGCTGAATTCCGCCGGGCAGGAATGGCACTTGTATGGCTTCTCGCACGTATGTGTCCGCTTGTGCTGCTGAAAGCTCCCTCTCTGACCAAACTCCGCAAGACAAACATTGCACTTGTATGTAGATGGGTAGAAATCCAGCGAACCGGTAGAATGTAGGAAGGGAGTTGCCTCAGGACAGAAGCCGCCGATATTTCGAACAGAGACTGTTCTTCTTCTGGGCACCGTCCTCATCATTGGCATGGTATTTAAAGGGTTAGGTGTGACGTGTTTAAAGGTTCATGCGAATTGTGGGTCAACAGCCCGGAGGGAAGAAAGGGTCCGTACGGGTTTTTACGGCCGGAGTGAATGGCCGCTTTGTTAGAGTGTGCAGGGGATTATGTGAACGAAGTCATCTAGGCTCCTGACCGGTTACAGAAAAATGGGGGTTCACCAACACGTGGACGAAATAGGACAATAGGCAAGAATTGGCAATCATAGCGAAAGATAAGGAGGTTAGTGGTTACGTGGGGAACCGCTAACCATTACGTGGTGTTGCACTTGTATGTTTTCTCGCCCGCGTGCGTCAGTTTGTGATCCAACAGGCTCCTCTGGCTGAACTCAGCAGGGCAGTGATCGCACTTGTACGGTTCCTCGCCCCGTGTTTCCGCTTGTGACGCTGTAGGTGCCAGACCTGGCTGAACTCTGCTGGGCAGGCATCGCACTTGTATAATTTTTCGCGAGTGTGTGCTCGCTTGTGAAGCCGGCGGTGCGCAATCCGGCTGAACTTCGCAGGGCAGGTATCTCTCTTGTGCAACTTCTCATTCATATGTGTTCGCCTGTGACACCGCAGGCTCCTCCTCTGGTGGAACTGTGCAGAACAGGGGTCGTACTTGTACGACTTCTCGTCAGTACGCTTTGACACGTCATTCCCAGATGGCAAGAATGCAGAGGAACAGATGTCGCACCTCAAAACCCTCCTCTCCCATCTGAGCATCCGATGGAGTAGCTGGACACATTTCAGACTCATTGTGACACTGTGCAAGCAAGTGGTGTTTCAGGCTTTCTTTCGACGTGTACGCAAGTGCACATGGGTTGCTCTGATCTGGAGGCTGCTCTGTGGTTCGACTGTTTGTAGTGACTAGTGAAGTGTTGTCCAATTGTGGTTCAGCGGTTATTGTGCCTCTGAAGAAGTGAAACCTGAAGATTCTGGATCACAAATGCCTCTGGGCTGGTCCTTTACGTGGATCGAACGAGTGATTTCTCTTACTCCTGAAATTTCAGAAATCGGACATTAAGAGGGCATACCAGTACAGTCGCATCTTTGATTGACGATTTTTCAAAAAACCTTGGTGACACCACGTTCGCTGTCACGCTGTTCGTTTACGACTACACAAATAATCCACCTTGTGCACTATTGAGGCCCAAAGTTGTATTGAGGCCCAAGTATTGGGGCCACTGCCTGGCAGTCTAAGCGTGCATGGCCTTACCCTGGCACATGACCATCTTGGTGATGGTTGCATAGAGCATCTGGAAAGTGGATGTTCAACATCTCAGCTGATGGTGGGAATTGATCGAGGTGGTCTATGTTACCCAACAGATTTATTTCTTGGCTTTCTTATGTGTCTTGAAGAAGCCGCTCAAAAGCTGCCACCTGAGGTGATGCAACTGCCGCAGCCACCGAAGGACTTCCTAAGGTACCGGAGCTACGAGTACGGTTCTGAAAACCGAGCGAACCAAAAAGAAACATCACTTTTGGGCAAACCCGGGCGAAACGGAGCGAAAACGGAAACATAATTTTATGCTCCCGAGGGAACGTGTTATGTTTTCGGCTCAAAGGAAGTATTGAACTATTTGGCCCTGAAGGGTACGTAGGGTTCTTCCTTTTTGGGTTAAACCCGATTTTTCACGCGAGTCCCTCCCCCCCCCTCCCCCAAAGAAGTTTTCAAGAGTTGGGGTAAAACGCGATATCTACCAGAAATCCTTGAAGTCCTTCAACTTGTCGTTCAAGGTGAGCCATTGGAAAAGTGAATCATAGTGTAGCAAAGAAAGCTATGTGTGACAACCAGGGACGGGCATAAATACATTTGTTTTATACATACAAAAAATATAAATACAAAATACTTTGTTGAAAGGGGTATTTAAATAGTCCTCATAAATACTTTTCGACATGAGTACTTAAATACAAAATATAAATGCAGTATTTAAATACCACAACTACTACCATCAAATACTGTGAAGATGTCATCTGGAATTACAGAAATAACAATGATGATAACAAGAAATCAGCAAGGAACAATAGCATTCATTTGTTTCGTTATTATGGCGATTTTAATATTAGAAGTCTCTCGAAAGACTTCTGGCATCTTCTGTTCGGCCGCACAATCGGATTCGCAAAGGAGGACAGCATCTCCACAGGTGCCGATTAACAAAGGCTTGTGCAGTAGAACCTTGATAATTCGAACTCGCTTAATTCCAAGGTTTCCCGCGGAAATATCCACCATTCATGAGCCTCGGGTGACACGCGTTCTGCCCCCTTCCCTCTCCCAGTAACTGACATCTGCTAAGCGGCCAATCACAAGCCGTAACCTCCTTCCATGCATTTTCCTCCTCGCACTCTGTGTCCCCGTCATCCTCGGCGCAGTTTCGATTGCACCATTTTCATTGTCAGCGTTGTCACCTGCGGGTGCCGTATGTCAGTAAAGTTAGGTGAGAACAGAAAATTGCCCATGTTCGGTATGGCATAGCAGGGCCGCTGCAATACTTATTCGAATAAATACATAACTTAAAAACCCGAGACTAGGGGACAAAAAACGACAAACACAGACAAGGTCTCAAACACAGCTGAAAGTTTACTTAACAGCACAAACGTATAAGGGTTCAAGTGGGTGAGAATGAAGGGTGAGGAGAACGTAAGAACGTCCCCAAAACCAACGGGAAGGTCAGGGAAGGCTTGCTGACACAGTTCCCAGCAGAGATAATGGACAGCGTTTCCTTCATAAGCCTTTTGTTGAGGTCACTTTCACTGAACATTACAAAGGTTTCATGCCATCTGTGCGCACAACCTCTACAGACTTGCAGGTGTTTTACCAATTCGGAAGAACAATCGTTATTTTTTACTTTGAGGGCACGCTCCCGCAAGCGATCATTTAGGCATTTATTTTCATAAAATTTCTCATAACCTGCTTTTTATTGCGAAGAAATTCGATGTGAACCTTGTATTTAGAAATGATTTTCGTTTAGACTCGTTGACACCTTTTGAAAAAGTTGAAACTTCGTGTAAAACCCACAGAACTGTGTATGTGAACTGTCGTTCGAATATTGTATATCAGATACCTCTGGAATGTGGTTTTTGTTATATCGGCCAAAGTAAACGCTGCCTAAATGATCGCTTGCGGGAGTATGCCCTCAAAGTAAAAAATAACGATTGTTCTTCCGAATTGGTAAACACCTGCAACTCTGTAGAGGTTGTGCGCCCAGATGGACCTTTGTAATGTCCAGTGAAAGTGACCTCAACAAAAGGCTTATGAAGGAAATGCTGTCCATTATCTCTGCTGGGAACTGTGTCAGCAAGCCTTCCCTGACCTTCCCGTTTTGTTTTGGGGACGTTCTTAGGTTCTCCTCACCCTTCATGCTCACCCACTTGTTCATGTTTGTGCTGTTAAGTAAACTTTCAGCTATGTTTGAGACCTTGTCTCTGTTTGTCGTTTTTTGTCCCCTAGTCTCGGGTTTTTAAGTTATGGATCTATACCACCAGCTCGCTTGCTACCTCTCTATCCTCTCGTTATTCGAATAAGTTTGGGGTTACTGAAAGGCAACGTACCCTTACATGCAGCTGCAAATATATGCTGCACCATTTTTAGTAGGGTGAACCCAGCGGCCTTGCACTGTGACTCCACTTTCGAGTGGTACGCCATCGGGCCATCCGCCGGAAGCTCCCGTTTACGCAATGGTACAGGGAAAATGGCGGGCGCCCAAACCACGTGATCTCCAGGAGCCACTCACAGCGTCCCCGAGCTGCAGCGCGGGAAAAAAGCTGGGGCCCAGTGCGCATGCGCAGACCGACCTCCTTTCTCAACCTCCTCCCCCTTCTCTCCTCTGGTTTTTCGCCTCTCCTCTCGTCCCCCCTACCCCCCAGCCTCGTCCGTTTGTCTTCGGCGATTGCTGTAGAGCAACGATCATGCTGTCCCAAAGCAGACAATCAAGAAGCAATGGTGTATGACAAATCAAGTTTATTTGTCCTCGGGAACTGCCTCAAAAAAGCTGTAGTACATATCTTTTTACGTCTTGTAACAGGCTTCACTGGAGCTTTAGGTGCTTCGACATCGAAGGGCAGTTCAGAAGCCAATGCTGAGCTATGTGCGTCATCGTTGCCGATGGCTGCGGGAGAACTAAAACAAAAAAAAAATTATTGATGATCCGTAACTCTGCACGAAAATCACTGCTATGATAGGCAATCGATCTTGATTTCGTATTTGAACACCAAAGCGCATATGTCACGAATGTTCGTAGATCACAGTGAATGAACGGCTGCGACGTACATGAGGAGCAACTAGCATAACCACACATAATTTGATTAGCGGCATATCAGAGACGTACAAGTTACGGCAATGCACTGCACAATGAAACGCCGCTAACGTACCGAGTGACTCGTAAATGTTGTACGTAATAAACTTAGCGTGATAAACCTGCATTACTTCCTTCGGTCACAAAAAAGTAATCAAACTTGTCTTACCGTTCACCTGCAGTACGTCGGAAAGAGTGCAGACTTCCTCTCTGACGATTTCTGCGTCCTTTGGAGGTGCAGGGATTCCATGTCATGTTCGTCTTCCCGCTGTTGTGATGATCAGGTGGATGTGCCATTCCGTTCTCACATTAGCAGTTCGCCACAATCTAAATCTAAAGCATTAAAAACCCTCAAACTACCCCTAGCGTCTGCGTGCACAACGGTTGCAGTCCGAAGTCCGAGAGAACACGCGTGGCCGGACAGACGCGATGTGCGATGTCTCCTCTGTCGTTTTTCTTTCTCCTCCGTTCGACCGACCGTTTGGATACGCGCGCCTCAATCAAATGACTCTCGCCCAATCAGCGCGAAGGAGACTGACGCCAGTTCTTGGAGACCAATGAGCATCCAAATATTTATACATATAATGCGCAGCCAATCAGAGATCTTCCGAGCTGGCACGCCGGTGGCGACAATATTTTCGAGGCGGTGCGTTTCGCTTTAGAGCCGGCGGCTGATCGGGCGTTTCACATTTCACAGCGCCTTCGGTGGCTGTACGCCGAAATAAATATTTTAAAACCTTTAAATCTTTTAAAATGGAACGTTTAAAAATCCAGACGTAAAATTCCGCCCTTCAAAATCCATTTTTTGAAATAAACTGCTTAAAAATACACGCCCTCAAAATAATCGCCGTTAAAATAAATCATGGTAAGGCTTAGCAAGGTAATGTTCCGTATGGTAGTTTATGGGAAACACAATGTTCTTTTCGGCGGAACTTGATGTTTCTCGCTCATGCTCCGTGAGTGTTATCAAGTGCATTTCTTCAAATAACCATTTTGGATTTCGAATGCGCGTATGAATACAGGACACACACACTCTTTACTCTTGAGCCAGCTGAGCTGTCAACGAGGATAACAGGGTTGGGGGAAGGGGGGGATGGCTATGGCAGTGGGATTGTGCGGCGACGGTTATTCGCGACTTATGTTATTATGCCAGAGAGATATTTATGAAACCGGCCAGGATACAGGCCCAATACAATTCGCCAGCCCAGTGATTTCCCCAGAAATTCACTGCTGGGGGGGTGCCGAGCTTTCAAAGGGGGGGGGATGCTTGGTGAAGACACGGAAAGAATCATGGAACAATGGTGACACCTCTGCAGAGCTTTCCCGTGTTAGTTGTACATGTTACTACGTTAGAACGCAGTACATTAGAATACAGATTCATTATGAACGGCATTTCAACATTAAGATGCATAATCACACGACGGACAAAGACTAGGACCTTGTCTCACGAAGCTCAATGAATACCTAGCACACAGATTGTACAAATGCATGGTACGATCATCTGCATACCTGTGGTCCTACAGCCCAAGTTTGACAGTACAGTATGTAATTCGCTGCACAGGACTCTCTACCAGAACGTGTTGGTGGCCGAGCTGGGTGGGGTCACCTGAGGAATTTCAGGGGGGGGGGGTTGCAAAAATGCAGAGGGGTGTACACCCCCCTGGGGGGGTGTAGGGAAATCGCTGCGCCAGCCATCCAATCAAAAAACACACACACCCCAACACACACACCAAGTTGGGAACACTAGCCACGGATCGCATACAGAGAGAAAACCTACTTCCGGTGTAGACATTCTAGAAATGGTAATTTTGACCAAGAACCATTACCCTGTCGACTTCGTCAAAAGTACAATTTCTAGAATGTCTGATGTTCATGAGAAGAACCCCACTCCTGAAAACATTGTATGCATTCCCTATGTTGAGGGCCTATCAGAAGCTGTGCGAAGAATTTTAAAACCACTTGGCACACACACAGCCTTTAAACCCATCAAAACACTATATAATATTTTATGTCACCCCAAACACCCTGTGCCCCACACGGAAGAATCAGCTGTTGTCATACATAAGGTCATATATAATGCGGACTGTGTACGTCGGGGACACATCGGCCACAGGCTCTGTGTTTGTGTTTTGCAGGGGGAAGAGGGCTTTGGTCCAAAAGCGAACGCAAAGTGTGGGGAGTTACTCCATGTTATGCTAGCACTGCAACTCACTCACGAGCTGACCACGGGGGACAAAAAGGAAAGGAACGTGCAGAGGTACATAAAAAAATTCAAATATACTTTCAAATATGGTACTCCCGGCTCGAAAAAAATGTATTCAATAGGGACCGTGCAAGACCTAGAGGGGGCGCGCTGCTCCGTCGCGACAGCGCCGCCAGTGGCGGTCTTGGAAGTATCCGACGTGATACCACTCCGCCCGCGCTCTATGCATTCTCAAGTGGAACCGTAGCTTGCGTGGCGACCGCCGTAATTAGGAGGGCTAATTTTCGAAGTGCAATAATGTGGAACTTTTCTGGGGCGCGAACGGAGAATGGAGACAAACTGCACAGAAGCAACCACTGTATTTATAATGTATATGACAGTGCGGAAGGAGAACAGCCACTCGCATCTGTATAAGGTCAAAACACCTGTAAGTGATACTTCAAGAGGATGGTTATTTGACGTCTAGGCTGTATACGTGCTACCGCCGTAGGCTTGCGCCACGACAGCGGTGAAATGGTCGGTGCGTGAATACAAAACCTTTTGGACAACGTAGAACTTCCGTTCTCACTGTGAGACTCGTCAACCAGATTACCAGAAGCAATATCGGCTCTGGGCACTAGCGATGAAACATCTCTGATTATCTCGAAATAGTTGGTTGGTGCACTTGACGGTGATACAGTATCCAGCGGCGTTTCACCGTCGCGAATGTGGCAACTGTAAATCATTTTGCAGGTCCTCATTCTGTTTCATCGAAACTAGAATAAAAGAAATAGAACATATTCGCTCGTGTTGGGCACACCTCATGCAATGGCTGAACGCGCGAACGCTATTCGCTGCGAGTGTATGTGCCCCCGTTGGTCTTGGAAGCATGGAAATCACGAAATATGAAACATGTGGTCCCTAATGTTCGTTTAGGTGCTGGCAGTTAGCGATGCAACAGCTCCACTGGCTTCTTTGGGGGTTCAGTTGGGGTGGGATAAAGTCTTTCTCGGAAAATGTGCTCGTTTTCTTTGGTTGTTGCCTTTGTGCAATCAATCAATCAATCAATCAATCTATCTATCTATCTATCTATCTATCTATCTATCTATCTATCTATCTATCTATCTATCTATCTATCTATCTATCTATCTATCTATCTATCTATCTATCTATCTATCTATCTATCTATCTATCTATCTATCTATCTATCTATCTATCTATCTATCTATCTATCTATCTATCTATCTATCTATCTATCTATCTATCTATCTATCTATCTATCTATCTATCTATCTATCTATCTATCTATCTATCTATCTATCTATCTATCTATCTATCTATCTATCTATCTATCTATCTATCTATCTATCTATCTATCTATCTATCTATCTATCTATCTATCTATCTATCTATCTATCTATCTATCTATCTATCTATCTATCTATCTATCTATCTATCTATCTATCTATCTATCTATCTATCTATCTATCTATCTATCTATCTATCTATCTATCTATCTATCTATCTATCTATCTATCTATCTATCTATCTATCTATCTATCTATCTATCTATCTATCTATCTATCTATCTATCTATCTATCTATCTATCTATCTATCTATCTATCTATCTATCTATCTATCTATCTATCTATCTATCTATCTATCTATCTATCTATCTATCTATCTATCTATCTATCTATCTATCTATCTATCTATCTATCTATCTATCTATCTTTGGTTACATCCACAGGTCTCGCAGAGAGAGTCCTGTGCACTCGATTGTTGTACGCTTTGATTACTTGAGGTAGAATCTTCACATAACGTTTATGACCCTGATAGGTAAAGATACGGTAAAGTGTAGACACAATACTTCGCTGACATCTCTCAACTATCGCACATTTATAAATAGACATAGAATGATATAACGTTATGCCTTTTCTTTTCAAGAACTCTCGCACTACCTTGTTCGTAAACTCTGTTCCTCGATCACTATGTATCAGCCGGGGAGTACCGATCCTCTTAAATGCAACTGCAAGTGCTCGAAGAATCTCAGGAGATTTTTTATTGCGAATGGGTACAACAGCGAGGAGCCGGGAAAAAGCATCTATACAGAAGAACAAATAGCGAAAACCATCATTTTGCCCTTTTAGAGACTGCATGTCCTTTAGGTCGATTTGGAACATTTCCTGCTTTCCGAGTGCAATTATTTTCCGAAAGGTCTTGGGTCGCTTGTACTCCTTATGTAAGCTGTAAACATCACTTGTCTCCAGATATTTAGCAACTCTGCCCTTCTTTTCACCGATGGCTTGAGCGAGTCTCTGCACTCCACCAAAACTGCCGGCATGTTCTGGGTCGTAATAGGCGGCCATTAGTGCTTTCTTCTGCTGCGAACTCGAAGAGCGTCAAGGGATAGATAGGCATTTATTATAGCTGACACGTCTCCTCTCATCCAGGAAGGTTGTCTGTTGTGAAGTTCATACTTCAGCAATTCGACAATGGACGAGTGTGGCACTACCTTCCCGTGACATATAACTCTTCCGTACTCGTCGTAAGCTAGAACAGTTGTTATCAGTTTGAGTATTGCTAATACCTTTTTATGATGCCTTGGAGGGAAGTGCGACAATATGGTTTCATCTTGAAAATAGTCTTTCTGTTCCTCCTGCACAGGCTTCAATATGGGCTTCATGTTAGGTTTCGGCGGGCACGCTTTGCAGCACGTGTGATTGCTGGCGAGGCACCTTCAGGTGTGCTTGCTTCACTTGTAACAGGCGATGCTCGACTGCTCGATGCTCCCGTTACTCTGTGTTTTTTTAAACGATTTGGATGCACAATAAGTGTTGGTAGATTCAGTTTGACCAATAGCGGCAAGATGCGATCGAAGTAAGGAGGGGTTGGAACATTTCTCGCTCTTGAGACAAGATAATAAACGAGATCGATTATATTACTATTCTCCAACGTTTGACCGTCAACGATTACTTCGAAGGTTTGCGCATTCCAGGAGATTGTTGGTTGTAGAAGTTGCAGAAGTTGGTTTGCTCTGACCTTATAACCACTACTCATAAAACCAACAATTGTGTCACTTTTCTCCCCCTCCTCGGTCTGTGTTCCTTCTTCTCGCGATCCAGGAAGTGTTTCGCTTGTATGTTGTTTTGCAGCTCTACTTGAATGTAGCAAAGAGTGAAGATACTGAATTATCTCTTTTGCCTTGATGTCATCCGGTTCATCTTTCTTCAATATATTTGGGATGTGATCTTCTCGGTAAGGTACAAGTTCGTATTTCTGCATCGATTATACTCCGATTGCTTTTGCAATCGCTCTTCCACCCAATGAGGAGATGAGACCCAACAAAGCTGGCAATAAAAACTGCAGAAAACCACCTGATTGTTGCAAGACCTTTTTAGCTTTCTTGACCCCCGTTGCGTCTCGTTTTGCCAAAATGCGAATTGATGCTGCGTAAGGTTTTAATTGCTTTCTTACTCTCGGAGTTACTGTGACGTTTCCTTCACAAAGGTTCATACAAATTTCTCTGATCGTATTCAACTGATCCTTTGTAGCATGCTCCAAAAGATAATAACGTTGCTCGGGTGACGTAGCTTCTGCGAGCAAGTGAAGAAAATGAATATTCTTCTTTACACGTTTCATGTTTTATATACTATTTGGCGATGATCGTCGGGAAATATGTTCGTCCACACTCGATAGTGGTCTGAACAATTTTGAGACAAGTCAATTACGATGTATGAATACGGTTTCTTACAAGCATCCTTATATATGCTTGTCAATAAGTCGCTTTTGTTCCGTCCAAACAATTGTCGTGAAAGTATTTGTAATTGATCCACAGTTCGAGCAGAACGACATAGAATTAGAGCACTGCTATTGAACTGAATACATCTATACAGAGGATCATTAACAAATAAATATTGAGTAATGAAGATGGCCGAACAGTTGAGATGGTGGCATCCAGCTACATAGAAGTTACAGATTTCTTTTAGCCTTTTCTTGTCAGCCAAGCAATCGTCAAATATGATTAAAGAATTTCTAACATCCTCCAGGTTAGTGGGAATATCTTGACTGAAAGTTACCTCGGGAAAATCGTCAAAAATAGGTTGCTTGTACAAGTATATGTATAGTATACGATCGAAAGGTTTATCGAAGACAGTGGCTCTATGCTTGATCAAACGTGTAACGAGTGTCGTCTTTCCACTTTGACTTTGTCCAGATATAGTCATTGAGACAGGAGTGATAAACATATAAGGTCTAACCTCAGTCATCTCTTCCAAGTAAATGAAGACGGATATAAATAGCACATTACATAAGACTTTTACTCTTTTTTTCTTCAAGCATGTGTGTTTTTTTATGAAAACGATAAATGGCAAACAACACTTAACCTTTATGCACTCCTTTAGTTTGTCAATGTTGGATATGGGAGGTGAGAAACTCATATCTGTATATCTTGTGCAGCAAGTCAGTGTAGAATTCTCAAGTTCTAGCACTTTCAGTTTGTGCAAACATGCAATATGAGTCTGTGACTGTATCTTTTTTTCGGAACAAGTCTGTTCTAGACGGCTTTTTTTTTCTTACTTTTTCCTGTTCAAACTTGTCTAGACATGTGATGAGCACGTGATTGGTTACGTCAGAGAAGGTAACCAACAAAGTCAAACATGTCTATGCATGCACTGTTCGCAAAGCGCTATATAAGACTGCCCTCCATGACGATTCTTCGCACAGATCCTCACAGGAGGAAGGGTACGTTACACTTTTTTTCCTTTCGCTCCGATATGTGGGAAAGTGTGCTTATATTTATTCTTATTTTCAGCTTCACTCTGTGTGTAGAAAGAATAAGTGAGCCAGAGTGAGAAGTCACCACAAGAGAAAGGTATGACATCTATTTTGGATAAGCTCGATAAACTCAAGAAACCTGGAGATGGAGATATTCAGAAAATGAGTACCCTACCGAAGAATGAAAAGCTGGAGGTCTTGGATTTGCGAAAGATTGACACGGTGTACGGCGAAGCGGTCTATGTAGAAGTGTTGATGGAGAATGACAAACGTGTAAAGTTCTACCTTCCTAGTCGCTTTAAGCGTTTGACAGCGGATGATCTAGAGGAGATGAGACAACTGCCAAATCTTAAAATTGAGAAAAAGGAGAGATTCAAAGATGGCAAGAGAGTTGCTTCGCCCGACATTCTATTCACTCATGGGAAGAAAAAGTGATGATACATCGGCATATCGGCAGCTCCCATCCTGAGACACTTCTCTCCACATCATGGTGACCTGTCACTTATGTCCTCAACACGAACGTCAGTACTATGCATCAATAGAGGGACTCCAAATTCATCTGGCAAACGTTCACGAACTCCAGACACCCTGCATACCATTTTGTGAGACTCTCTGCACACTACGGAACTACACGAAACGCTTCGAGTTGCATCTACATGACAGAGACGAGGCGGGGCATGAAGTGACAACGTTTTTTCATGAGTATGAACACTATCTTGCTAATGTATTGCGACACTTTGGATTCCCACTGCGCTACTTCACATTTCTTAAAGTAGAACTTGGGCGACATACGCCCGATGAGGAGTTACGACTTGAGATTCATTTTGTACCTTCTAAAGTGAGAACTGTTTGGTCAGAGGGAGATGTACTGCCTTCGATTGCACAGACGAGTAGTGAGATAGCACAAACATTAGAAAACTTAGAAATTCAAGGCTCCGGTTTTTTTCTCTTTCGCATTCTTGCTTGTATTCTAAACATTGGACGTTTGGCTCCTCAACTAATTGGATGTTCCCAATTTGAGTTACCGAGTGAATTGAAACGAAAGTATCGTTCCCTGTTGAATGTGGATTACGGACTACATGAAGATGAAGAGAACATGTGTTTTGTCTTCTCCGTGATTGCTGGACTACATCCTGCCTCGCATCACAGGCGGAGGGCATCTTCCTACAGACCATACATAACACAGTATGTATTTCCTGATACATTTCCCGTAGCTTTCCCAAAAGATGTAGAGATATTTGAGAAACGTAATGAAATTAGCATTAATGTGTACGCGTACGAAAAGGAAGAAAACTACATTTACCCCATCAAAGTTGTTGATGAGGAGCGTCAGAAACATGTGGACTTGTTACTAGTTGACTCTCATTTTGTGCTCATCGCAAATTTTAATGGATTGTTTGTTCCACGTGGACAATTTCATTGTAAAAGATGTACAATGGGCTTCTGCTCAGAGGGAAGTCTGAAGTGTCATTTAAGTATGTGTAAGCAACAGAAAGTAGCCAAGACCATTTACCCAAAGAAGGGAGAGACATTAGCATTTGCAGGGGAACATCTCATGTCAGAAGTTCCCTTCTACTGTGTGTATGACTTTGAAAGTGTGCTGTCACCGTGTCTGGATTCAGGAAATGTGTATGAAGATCACATCCCCTCTTCATTTTGTCTGTTAGTGATACGCGCATCCGACTCATATGTCCTCCAAAAGCATCTGTATCGTGGACCTAATTGTGTCACTGTCTTTATGGAGCTACTGCACAGACTCCATGACGACATTTTGGAATGGATACGTACAATTGCCCCTCTAGAAATGACCGCAGAAAACGAGCAGCAGCATGCCACAGCAAGTCACTGCAACGTTTGCCAGGAATCTTTTGCAAAGAAGCAAAAAGTTCGTGACCATGACCATGTAAGTGGAAAATTTCGACAAACTTTGTGTAACACCTGTAACTTGAAACTGAGAGTGCCTCCTAAGATTCCAATCATTGCACACAATGCCAACTATGACTTGAGTTTTCTTTTGTCTCACTTGCATTTGCTTAAGAAAGTAGACATAAAGGTGATTGCCAGTAGCTCCCAAAAATTCAAGGCTATAGACGTTGGCTCTTATCGATTCCTAGATAGTTTAAACTTCTTGAATGCAAGTCTCGAAACATTAGTGAAAAATCTACGTGAGAAAGGTGAACACAACTTTCGTTGTCTTCGTCAATTTTTTCCAAACGAAGAACACTTTCAACTAGTTGTTCGCAAAGGAGTGTTTTGTTACAATTTTGTCACCACTTTCGAAGCCTACAATGAGCTTTCTCTACCTCCTCGGGATCTATTCTTCAACACTTTGAATGGGACAGAAGTAAGTGAAGAAGATTATTGTCATGCACAGAGGGTCTTTGAAAATTTCAACTCCGTAATCTGGGAGAGTATTCAGACCTATATTTACTCACAGACGCACTGCTTTTAGAAGACGTGTTTCAGGGCTTTCGTAAGTGGACACTTGACTTTCACAAGATCGAACCTTTTCACTTTGTGTCTCTGCCCGGATTAAGCATGTCTTGCGCTCTAAAAATGAGTAAGGTAGAGCTAGAGTTGATTCACGACCCTGACGCGTACCTGCTGATTGAAAATGGCATACGAGGAGGTATTACACAGTGTTCGCTGAGGAAACCGACTGCAAATGTACCAGGAACAGAGCAGTTTGACCCCAAAAGCCCAAGTAGCTTGATCCACTACATAGACGTTAATGGGCTTTACGGTTCAGTAATGAGAGAACCACTACCTTACGGAGGTTTCGAGTGGCTCACAGAGGATGAAATCACGAACTTGGATATAACACACCTCCCAGATGACGCACCTATGGGTTACTTCCTCGAGGTAGATCTAGCATATGACAAAGAAATCCTCCAACGTCACAGAGATCTGCCAGTTGCCCCCGAGAAAATGTCAGTTCCCTATGATCTGCTGTCAGAGTATCAAAAGGAATTGATGAAGAAGTTTCACCTTCCTGAGAAAGCTACCGATGCAAAATTACTGTTGACATTATTCGACAAAGAGAGATATTTTCTACACTATCGCAATCTGCAGTTGTATATGCATTTGGGCTTGCGTCTCACCAAAGTTCACAGGGTTCTAAAGTTCAATCAAAAGCCCTTTCTCCGATCCTATGTGGACTTCAATCACGATCTTCGAAAACGAGCTACGAATGCCTTCGAAAGCTTCCCAAGCTAAGATTGCAATTAATAGCGTGTACGGACGTTCGTGTATGCAGGTTAGAAAGTTTGTAAACTGTCGTCTCACAGTAACCGACGAACAAGTGCTCAGACTCCTACGCAAACCAAACCTAAAGGAGTTCCGACCGCTGAGCTCTCATGTTATCCTCTTCCAATTCTCTCAATCTGTGCTCCGCATGAGACAGCCACTGTACCTAGGATTCGCGATACTGGAACTGTCCAAGCTGAAGATGTTTGATTTTTACCACAACCACCTTCTTCGTGTAGCTCCAGATACTAGACTGTTGTATATGGACACAGATTCCTTCATCATAAAGTTGAGTGAAGAGAAAGCGCTTCTCGAACTAGCTGACAAGCATCTGAATAACTCTAGCTATGACCCCGATCATCCGTTATATTCCGCGAAAAATATGATGGTACTGGAATGTTTAAAAACGAGATGCCTTGTTTCTTCGGTTTCTGTTGTCTAAAACCAAAACTGTACGCTCTCGAACTGAGTAGCAAAAAGCAGTACAACCGTGCGAAAGGTGTGAAACATTCTGAAGCACAGAAGCTTCTTTATTCCCTGTACACCGACGCTCTTGAGTATGGCAGAATACACTCTATTAAACAGAACCTGATCGTGCGCAAAGACAATGTAAACAAAAGTGTCTCAGTGACAAAGATTGCTCTCAACCCTTTGGATACAAAGCGTTACATTTGTGCAGATGGAATTGAAACGTTCCCTTTTGGTTTTCACACCTAATCATATGTATGCATCGGACAGGTGTAAACAAAGATGGAAGCAACAGGATGGTAAATGATGGAAAAGCCAATTACCATCAATATAGATGTTACCCTTTCTTTATTCTTGTGTTTTTTTTCTAACAAGTGTTTAACACTAAAGGAGTGTTGATTGTACATATCTTCATTTGACTTATTCAGTGCCCCTTTTTTCCTAAGTTTTTTATGTGAATGAGAGAGTTGTCACTTCCTTAAATAATGAAACTTTTTCAAAGTGTTTGCAAAAAAAAAAGTGGAGTATGTAGTTTGCAAAACAGCTTGTTTCAGTTCTCTTGTTTTCAAAGTGATGATGAAATTGTGACTGTATAATACTTTCGCCATTTTTGTGAGCTGTCTGATGTAATGTATCCTACTTTTCTTGATAAGATGACTAAATAAAGGATCTTTTCTTTTCAAAAACAAATTTATTCACTTTTAGAGTACACTACAACATGACATGTTATCTGTTTTTCGTGGTGTCTGTTTACGCACAAGTATTGCTATCAACCTATCATTGAGTTTAAAGTTGGTGTGTGAGAACCTCCGAGTACACTCTTCAAGTAGAAACCCACAGCAGAGAAGACTACCTACATAGAGACAATAAAGTCCACATGTGGCTGAGCCGTATCCCTGAAGTCGTTTCCTGTTGTAGTGAAATGAAGATGCTGGGTGTATGAATTTGTAGAACTCCTTGTATAGTGGTCGCATTCCGTAGCTATCGAAATAAGAAATGCTCCTATCGTTAGAGATATGGAATAGAGTCCAGTGTTCTCCCGGGGAAGATCTTGGAGCTGTATTCACCACATAAAGACCCGGTCCAGCTTTTTGCAATGCAATTTCATCGCGAGCGAAAGTTCCACGAAAGCATGTCCTTGTGCAATGGTTCCGAGCAAAAGCTGCATAAAATTCCCATTCTTCCATTTTGATTCGTTTATACGAATTTAACGCGTCTGTCTTTGTTTATTTCCAGAACACGAGGTGTCTCGGAAACAAAGAGCACCATGACAGCTTCTGTAAGGTTAGCAGCAAATGTCAATGTGAGACGAACATTAGCTTGAAGCACTGGACTTAGTGACTGCAGTTCCACATCCGGTGTGAGGTGATAATAAAGCATAAATGTCTCTTTTGCATATGCAGCCGGAGCTAGAGGTATATCCTTGCTCTTAAGTTTGTGAAGCAAATTCATGTATCCCTTTGCATAGATGTCTCGTTGAAAGTCGAAGTTCGTCGGTGTAGTGTTGACCGCCAACGTCGAGCACTGCTCTTTTGAGTTTAAAATTTTCAAGCTTAAAAGGGTTCCGTTCTCTATGACCCTGATATGCTTCACTCTTGACCATCAATACGGTCAACTTAGAAGGAACTCGTTCACTATAGAGATCATCAAATATCACCTGAGATTGGTTTGGAGCGATTGTCCTATACTTAATCTCTAAACCTCGAAGAAGGTATGTGGCGGGTGTCGTTTGAAGTCTTCTTTCAATGGCCAACGAGCACGCTTGGAGAAACCTGCACACGTCGGAGGTAGAGCACAATTCGAGAAAACTCTATTGTATGCTTTTCAGTCTCGCTGGGACCAGAGAGGAGTCTAAATTCGTCAGTACATTGTCTCAAGCACCACTCGAATATCGGTGTTATTAAGGACAAATTTTTCTTGCTGACAGATGTCGCTAAAGATAGGAGAATAAAGATCACAGAGAGTAGATCCTTTGGTGCGTTTATAGCGTGCGAAAAGTCCTTTTGCTTCGTTGGGGATAGCAAAATTTTCAGATTCTCCCACTGGATCTGGTTCGTAAAGCATTGCAGACAAGGTGTGAGTTTGAGTAACATTGTTTGCATTTGTAACAATGTCCAAGTAAGAACGATAGGCATAATGTTCGAAATTAGATACCAGAGTCGAATTAAGATAAATGTGGGACATGATGAAAGAGAGAAGGTGCAAATGCTTGTACAGGAATAACGTTGTCATTTGTCACTGTACTGCCAGTTGTAGTCAATGCTGCGTCTCCATTTTTACTGCACAACTCTACATTGAATGTGTAAGAAACTCGACTGGAGATCAAAGAAGCCGCCACCGAGACCTGGAACATTATATTCAATCACACCGCTCGAGGTAGGTGCAGAAATGGGGAAAAACTCCACATATTCTGACTTCTCCAGAGAAAAGTTTGTCGGTGGAACAGAAAACAGGTCCAACTGATTCGTTGTGCAGAAGCAAGAATTTTTATGTACTAAGGCGATGGTAGACATCTTTTTCCTCAGGTGAAAAAGTCATCCTATTCTTCGTTTCTTCGTTGGTTTTACTGATCGATCAATTGCTGTTGCCCTTGGCTTTTATTACTATTCCTACCCTTCCCTCTGAGTCTATGCAGCAACTCGTCACGAGTTGAAATGGATGGTGCGACCAACCCCTTTCCTTAGGTGCCTCTCTCATAACGTTGTTCCCTGTTTCACATCCTCCGCTATGTTGACGTCCTGTGTCAAGAAGTTTCCGACCTACATAGGGCGCTACCTTGTTTAGTCAGTATAGGTATATAACCGCTGCACCAAATCAGAAAAAAAGGCCAGATCCAACTTGATAAAGAGGAGCCTGAGTAATGTGGCAATGGTTGAACTCGTTTACCGCTGCCGAAATGCGATATACAACAGGGTGTCTGCGTTATAAGCATTTTCGAAAATGAAATGTTACTCCCACACGACCAGAACCAGCAATGAAGGGAATGAAATCACCTATCTCGTTGCCAGTTCGATTTGAATGCTAGTCAGCTCCTTGACAGTCCACATATTTATAGTAAGATTTGTTGAAAGAGTAGGACATAACCTCATTCCGACTCTGCAGTCTAAATGGGAGAAGTCGAAGAAGGGGTGCGGTTATATCACCTACAGCTTCACTTTCGATGATATCGCTGTAAACGAAAATGTAATTTTGCGCTGGGAAGAGGCAGACATCACGCTGAGCAACTGTGAAACTGGAGAAGGTTGTTCGTTTTCCAAATCCAAGCATCAGAGCTAAATATGGGTGAAATGTAACGTAACCCTCATTGCGACGTTCCAGTTGACAAACTCCATTATAGGGATTGTAAAATATGAGACGAGCATCTTCTGGTAGGTGTAAGTTTTGCTCGATATGCGTGATTTATCGCATCGGCGAGGTCCTTCCCTGACTCATAATACCCTTCTGGAACTTCGTATTTGGTTGTAACGTGAACGATACGTGATTAGGGTGACTTTCTCTTCAGTGTCCACCTATATTTCAATACTTTTTACTGGCTGGCCTTCATCCAATTCGAAGAACCGATAATCTTTTCAGGAAGGCCAGCTTAGCAAGAGAGTTGAACTTAATTCCACACCAGTATTTAGTGGAAGTTGTATTTCATAATGACCACTGACTCGTATTATCTTGGCTTAGGTTTTTTGAAGTGTTTCGTTAGAAGTTGACGAAAAGGTACAATAATGGTTTCTCCCGCAAGAAACTTAACTTGCTCTGTCGTGGTTACGCCACCGAAGAGGCTAGTCTCCGATATACCATTATCGATATCTGTGACATTATTAATTGCAAATGGGATATTCACCTCCGCCAGAGCAACCTCCCACTTTCCATCTAATTGCACTGGCTGAGCTAGTTTAACTCTGAACTTGCTCATTGTGTTACTAGGAAATACATCACTCGAGGCGTTTTGACAGTAAGTTGACATAGAACTGGCTCGCCATTGTTTTTCTTTTTCTAAAATGAAAACAACATGACGTGAGGAGTTCTTTTAAACCAAGAGCGAAGTCAAATGGGCCGCGAAATTTAAAATTTGGGGGGCGCAGGTTAGCGCCATCTGTTAACGGCGGTTAAATTTGCTGGAAGTGCTGCCATCTCTAGATGAACGAACTCAACTCCGCATGACGCCACCTGGCGTAAAAGAAATCAAACAACCTCTCCACCCCACACAATTCCATCCTGATTAGCGACGAAAGTAAACATGAAGAGCCCGTGGCCCAGTGGCTTAAGACGCTCGTCTGACAACCTAAAGGACCCAAGTTCGATTCCTAGTGGGTTTCACCATGACGTCATTATTGTTACTTAATCTTATCATTGATATCATATCACTAAGATTAACTATGTGACGTCACTGATTAACTATCTTATCCACTGACCTCACTGATATGAGGGCGGAGCGGCTGCGGCCTGGAGTGACGTCATACGTCCTTGATGACGTCATTTCCTGTTAGACGTCATTTCCTGGGCTCCAGGGTTAATCTATTCACTACTTCCATTAC
Organism: Ornithodoros turicata; assembly: GCF_037126465.1. Taxonomy (NCBI): domain Eukaryota; kingdom Metazoa; phylum Arthropoda; class Arachnida; order Ixodida; family Argasidae; genus Ornithodoros; species Ornithodoros turicata. Next base: position 47,443 of record NW_026999447.1, on the reverse strand, counting down.
TGTACCTAATCAATTTTCCTAATTAGCTTAATTGAACTCAAAAAATTCCCAGAGAAAGCTGACGTTTTTTTTTTTCTTTCTTGCGCTACTTAGAAACCCCATGGCCACAACACTCCACTTTTTCTCCGCACTCCACACTCAACATTCCACAATATTTTTTGTGGAAAGATCGTGAAAGATGCTGAAATAAGCTTTCTAATTACTACGAAAAAGTTACCTTTCCCTTGGAATTTTTTTAGTCCAGTTACGCTAATTAGACAAATTCAGACTGATGGGTACGCTTCATGATAGGTACATTCACACAGGGTAGGTACACTGATGGAAAGCAGCTGCTTGGGCGGTAAAAACCTTCACAGGTATCACGCAGAAGGTTTCTAATTTTTATCTCAATACTACATATCTTTTAATAATTACGGTCACTGTTAAATGAAACACCATGTATAACAGAGTGTTCCCTTTTATCTGCAACAAATTTTCATAAAACGGAAGTTGACGCACGTAGACGATGCAGTACTTACACACACCCAGACAACTAAACGAAATTAATTGAAGGGTTCGTTTACACGTTTGAACGCGTGTTTGGAGCATTTCACGATACGCACATGGAGTAAGACAATGGCCAGTTACTAGGGCACGCTTAATTTTGCCAAGTCATAGACTTTGTCACTTAATATGACGTAACATTCCGACTGCTCGTAGGAGTCTCAAACTTCTCACGAACTATGCGCTTCGAATACACGGCACATTCGATACTGGTGGGCCTTAACCCCACAGACTTCGGTACAGCAAATAAAGCCTTCTTTACAGGTTGAAAGTATAGAACCTAAATGGAACCTTCAAGATCCCAATATTCACCCAAATAAGTGGCATTAGAAGGTTCGCCGTACCACTGGCTTCGTACCACTAGCACACCAATGCACAGCGCTGTCAGCGGAATGTGTTGTATACGCGCTTTTAGATTCCTAATACCTGGGATCTATTCGGGTGTATCAGCAGGTGAAGCCCTCTTTATGTTTTGTCCCGAATTCTTGGGCACGTCAGTTGTTTGTTCTTGCCCTTTTTTGGGGGTAACTATTCGAAGGTATTCCGTAAGAAAGAGGCATTCGATTCGCTATTCGGATACCGAAATTCGTATTCGGTTCAGATTTCGAACGAAATTTTATGTGTTCGCCCTCGAATTTTTGAAAAATTAGAATATTCCACCCCAAATATAAGGTCCACCCCAATTCTCCGTTAGTCTGCGTTAAGTATACTTCTCGTACGTGCTATAGCTGGAATTCATTGTGCCGATAAGGCGTCATTCATTTGGTGCAAGTTAGACAGAACGTGAAACTATAAGCCTATCGAGCTGTTCCTCTGCACCAGCAAAAACACTCTCTGTCATATTTATTCCGATGAAAACGGTGACTAGAATTTCATTGAAACGCAACGCGCGTGTTAGGAGCGTAGCTGGAACACTTTTATATAAAGAGAACTCGTTGCATTAAATGAAATTATTTCCTTCGAAGCTGACGAAGCTGGCGCCGAGAAGTCCGTTCCAGGCATAGGCGCCGACTGCGGGGGGGGGGGGGCCCTTGCCCCCCCCCCCCGGAACATGAACTAGGAGGGGGGGGGGCGCCTCCACCGGGAAGTCCCGCTAAGAGGCTGACACCAACCTTTGGGGCTCGGCGCGCCCGGGTCAAAAGAGCGAAAGAGGCACCAACCCAAAAATGCATCTTGCAATTTAAAAATATGTATCCTGCCCACCATACTCATTATCACAGTAGAAGGTGAGGCGAAGGAAACACAGAGGATGACCCACACATAGCCTGAATTTTCGCCCAAAGCAATCAGATTAATGAAACGAAGAAGTTGAAAAGGTACCAAGCAGCTGCCAGTGAGGTATATAACGGTTGGTTCTTCGGAACGCATATTCGTTGGGAAGCGGGCTCAACTCCTGCTGCTCCATTTCATTGACCATATTCATTATATTGCGCGCATTTCGGGGTTAGACACCGAGGATTCATTTTGTTCTTTTTGCACTCAGTTTTCAAAGGCGTAATGCCTTCAGTTGTGCACATGTTCACTGTTTACGTTCTCTCTGTTTTTTTTCTTTTGTTTTGTTTTTCTGTCTTCCTTCCTCTTATTTCTATACCAAGTTCTGCATACATCATAGGATCCCGCCAGAGTGTGTGATTCTTCAGCTTTAGTTTCGTATTACTTGATTTTTCTCTTACTTTTCTTTCCTTCTCTTTGTTTTCTTATTTTCTTTGCCTTTTTTGGCTTCCCCCTTTCACTTTTTTTTAATAACAAGCCGACATCCATCTGGCTTACCTTTCCTTCTTTTTTTGTCTTAATAAACATATCCCCCCCCCCCACCCCGCCAGAGTACTTACTTCGCGGTGCGCCCTTGCCCCCTCCGGGAAAATGAAAACTCTCCCGCCTCTGGCACAGAACTCAATTGGACGGATTCCTTTCACGCGTACGAGTACATGGCAAGCTGTACATGCACTGTTTCAATCTCACGTGTCTCGTGGCGACGTGTGAAGCCACAGGTTCCTGCTCTGGCTGAACTAGCTCGTGCTCAGCCAGCAGCTATTCGGTCGTCTGGCTGGCGCTGTTGGTCCCGTGACTGATCTCTGCATAACACAAGTTGCATTTTGTAGGGCTTCACAACCACGTACGTCCACTTGTAATGCTCCAGGTTTGGCAATACCTCAAACTTTGCAGAACAGGGAATGCTCCTGTACGGCTTCGAGTATGTCTGTCTGTGACTCTGTCGGTGTCTGCTCTGGCTGAACTCTGCAGGACAGACATCGTAGTTTTATGGCTTCTCGCCCATGTGTGTCCGATTGTGATCCATTAGGCTATTGCTACGGCCGCGAACTCTGCAGAGCAGACATTGCACTTGTGTGGCTTCTCGCCCGTATGTGCTCGTTTGTGCTGTTGTAGAGTCACACTTTTTGCTGAACTCCGCCAGGCAGGCACTTGTATGGCTTCTCACCGTAATGTATCCGCTTGTGCTGCTGGTAAGTTCCCTCCCTGACTGAACCTCCGCAGGGCAAAAGATTGCACTGCTATGGTTTCTCACCCATGTGTGTCAGTTTGTGCCGTTTTAGGGTCCGACTTTTTCTGAACTTAGCACGGCAGACATTGCACTTGTGTGACTTCTCACCCCGTATGTGTCCGTTTTTGCTGTTGTAGGGTCACACGTTTGCTGAACTTAGTAGGGCAGACTTCGTACTTGAATGGCTTCTCGCCTGTGTGTCCCCCGCTTGTGCTGCTGCAGACTCTGTCTCTCACTGAACTCTGCCGGGCAGGCATCGCACTTGTATGGCTTCTCGCCCGTATGCGTCCGCTTGTGATCCAGTAGGCTATCGCTACGGCCGAACTCTGCAGAGCAGACATTGCACTTGTGTGGCTTCTCGCCCGTATGTGCCCGTTTGTGCTGTAGGTAGGGTCGCACTTCTGCTGAACTTAGCAGGGCAAACATCGCACTTGTGTGGTTTCTTGCCAGTGTGTGTCCGCTTGTCACGCTGGAGGAGCCCGTTCTGGCTGAATTCCGCGGGCAGGAATGGCACTTGTATGGCTTCCTCGCACGTATGTGTCCGCTTGTGCTGCTGAAAGCTCCCTCTCTGACCAAACTCCGCAAGACAAACATTGCACTTGTATGTAGATGGGTAGAAATCCAGCGAACCGGTAGAATGTAGGAAGGGAGTTGCCTCAGGACAGAAGCCGCCGATATTTCGAACAGAGGACTGTTCTTCTTCTGGGCACCGTCCTCATCATTGGCATGGTATTTAAAGGGTTAGGTGTGACGTGTTTAAAGGTTCATGCGAATTGTGGGTCAACAGCCCGGAGGGAAGAAAGGGTCCGTACGGGTTTTTACGGCCGGAGTGAATGGCCGCTTTGTTAGAGTGTGCAGGGGATTATGTGAACGAAGTCATCTAGGCTCCTGACCGGTTACAGAAAAATGGGGGTTCACCAACACGTGGACGAAATAGGACAATAGGCAAGAATTGGCAATCATAGCGAAAGATAAGGAGGTTAGTGGTTACGTGGGGAACCGCTACCATTACGTGGTGTTGCACTTGTATGTTTTCTCGCCCGCGTGCGTCAGTTTGTGATCCAACAGGCTCCTCTGGCTGAACTCAGCAGGCAGTGATCGCACTTGTACGGTTCCTCGCCCCGTGTTTCCGCTTGTGACGCTGTAGGTGCCAGACCTGGCTGAACTCTGCTGGGCAGGCATCGCACTTGTATAATTTTTCGCGAGTGTGTGCTCGCTTGTGAAGCCGGCGGTGCGCAATCCGGCTGAACTTCGCAGGGCAGGTATCTCTCTTGTGCAACTTCTCATTCATATGTGTTCGCCTGTGACACCGCAGGCTCCTCCTCTGGTGGAACTGTGCAGAACAGGGGTCGTACTTGTACGACTTCTCGTCAGTACGCTTTGACACGTCATTCCCAGATGGCAAGAATGCAGAGGAACAGATGTCGCACCTCAAACCCTCCTCTCCCATCTGAGGCATCCGATGGTGTAGCTGGACACATTTCAGACTCATTGTGACACTGTGCAAGCAAGTGGGTGTTTCAGGCTTTCTTTCGACGTGTACGCAAGTGGCACATGGGTTGCTCTGATCTGGAGGCTGCTCTGTGGTTCGACTGTTTGTAGTGACTAGTGAAGTGTTGTCCAATTGTGGTTCCAGCGGTTATTGTGCCTCTGAAGAAGTGAAACCTGAAGATTCTGGATCACAAATGCCTCTGGGCTGGTCCTTTACGTGGATCGAACGAGTGATTTCTCTTACTCCTGAAATTTCAGAAATCGGACATTAAGAGGGCATACCAGTACAGTCGCATCTTTGATTGACGATTTTTCAAAAAACCTTGGTGACACCACGTTCGCTGTCACGCTGTCGTTTACGACTACACAAATAATCCACCTTGTGCACTATTGAGGCCCAAAGTTGTATTGAGGCCCAAGTATTGGGGCCACTGCCTGGCAGTCTAAGCGTGCGTGGCCTTACCCTGGCACATGACCATCTTGGTGATGGTTGCATAGAGCATCTGGAAAGTGGATGTTCAACATCTCAGCTGATGGTGGGAATTGATCGAGGTGGTCTATGTTACCCAACAGATTTATTTCTTGGCTTTCTTATGTGTCTTGAAGAAGCCGCTCAAAAGCTGCCACCTGAGGTGATGCAACTGCCGCAGCCACCGAAGGACTTCCTAAGGTACCGGAGCTACGAGTACGGTTCTGAAAACCGAGCGAACCAAAAAGAAACATCACTTTGGGCAAACCCGGGCGAAACGGAGCGAAAACGGAAACAGAATTTTATGCTCCCGAGGGAACGTGTTATGTTTTCGGCTTCAAAGGAAGTATTGAACTATTTGGCCCTGAAGGGTACGTAGGGTTCTTCCTTTTTGGGTTAACCCGATTTTTCACGCGAGTCCCTCCCCCCCCCTCCCCCAAAGAAGTTTTCAAGAGTTGGGGTAAAACGCGATATCTACCAGAAATCCTTGAAGTCCTTCAACTTGTCGTTCAAGGTGAGCCATTGGAAAAGTGAATCATAGTGTAGCAAAGAAAGCTATGTGTGACAACCAGGGACGGGCATAAATACATTTGTTTTATACATACAAAAAATATAAATACAAAATACTTTGTTGAAAGGGGTATTTAAATAGTCCTCATAAATACTTTTCGACATGAGTACTTAAATACAAAATATAAATGCAGTATTTAAATACCACAACTACTACCATCAAATACTGTGAAGATGTCATCTGGAATTACAGAAATAACAATGATGATAACAAGAAATCAGCAAGGAACAATAGCATTCATTTGTTTCGTTATTATGGCGATTTTAATATTAGAAGTCTCTCGAAAGACTTCTGGCATCTTCTGTTCGGCCGCACAATCGGATTCGCAAAGGAGGACAGCATCTCCACAGGTGCCGATTAACAAAGGCTTGTGCAGTAGAACCTTGATAATTCGAACTCGCTTAATTCCAAGGTTTCCCGCGGAAATATCCACCATTCATGAGCCTCGGGTGACACGCGTTCTGCCCCCTTCCCCTCTCCCAGTAACTGACATCTGCTAAGCGGCCAATCACAAGCCGTAACCTCCTTCCATGCATTTTCCTCCTCGCACTCTGTGTCCCCCGTCATCCTCGGCGCAGTTTCGATTGCACCATTTTCATTGTCAGCGTTGTCACCTGCGGGTGCCGTATGTCAGTAAAGTTAGGTGAGAACAGAAAATTGCCCATGTTCGGTATGGCATAGCAGGGCCGCTGCAATACTTATTCGAATAAATACATAACTTAAAAACCCGAGACTAGGGGACAAAAAACGACAAACACAGACAAGGTCTCAAACACAGCTGAAAGTTTACTTAACAGCACAAACGTATAAGGGTTCAAGTGGGTGAGAATGAAGGGTGAGGAGAACGTAAGAACGTCCCCAAAACCAACGGGAAGGTCAGGGAAGGCTTGCTGACACAGTTCCCAGCAGAGATAATGGACAGCGTTTCCTTCATAAGCCTTTGTTGAGGTCACTTTCACTGAACATTACAAAGGTTTCATGCCATCTGTGCGCACAACCTCTACAGACTTGCAGGTGTTTTACCAATTCGGAAGAACAATCGTTATTTTTTACTTTGAGGGCACGCTCCCGCAAGCGATCATTTAGGCATTTATTTTCATAAAATTTCTCATAACCTGCTTTTTATTGCGAAGAAATTCGATGTGAACCTTGTATTTAGAAATGATTTTCGTTTAGACTCGTTGACACCTTTTGAAAAAGTTGAAACTTCGTGTAAAACCCACAGAACTGTGTATGTGAACTGTCGTTCGAATATTGTAATCAGATACCTCTGGAATGTGGTTTTTGTTATATCGGCCAAAGTAAACGCTGCCTAAATGATCGCTTGCGGGAGTATGCCCTCAAAGTAAAAAATAACGATTGTTCTTCCGAATTGGTAAAACACCTGCAACTCTGTAGAGGTTGTGCGCCCAGATGGACCTTTGTAATGTCCAGTGAAAGTGACCTCAACAAAAGGCTTATGAAGGAAATGCTGTCCATTATCTCTGCTGGGAACTGTGTCAGCAAGCCTTCCCTGACCTTCCCGTTTTGTTTTGGGGACGTTCTTAGGTTCTCCTCACCCTTCATGCTCACCCACTTGTTCATGTTTGTGCTGTTAAGTAAACTTTCAGCTATGTTTGAGACCTTGTCTCTGTTGTCGTTTTTTGTCCCCTAGTCTCGGGTTTTTAAGTTATGGATCTATACCACCAGCTCGCTTGCTACCTCTCTATCCTCTCGTTATTCGAATAAGTTTGGGGTTACTGAAAGGCAACGTACCCTTACATGCAGCTGCAAAAATATGCTGCACCATTTTTAGTAGGGTGAACCCAGCGGCCTTGCACTGTGACTCCACTTTCGAGTGGTACGCCATCGGGCCATCCGCCGGAAGCTCCCGTTTACGCAATGGTACAGGGAAAAATGGCGGGCGCCCAAACCACGTGATCTCCAGGAGCCACTCACAGCGTCCCCGAGCTGCAGCGCGGGAAAAAAGCTGGGGCCCAGTGCGCATGCGCAGACCGACCTCCTTTCTCAACCTCCTCCCCCTTCTCTCCTCTGGTTTTTCGTCCTCTCCTCTCGTCCCCCCTACCCCCCAGCCTCGTCCGTTTGTCTTCGGCGATTGCTGTAGAGCAACGATCATGCTGTCCCAAAGCAGACAATCAAGAAGCAATGGTGTATGACAAATCAAGTTTATTTGTCCTCGGGAACTGCCTCAAAAAAGCTTAGTACATATCTTTTTACGTCTTGTAACAGGCTCACTGGAGCTTTAGGTGCTTCGACAGCGAAGGGCAGTTCAGAAGCCAATGCGAGCTATGTGCGTCATCGTTGCCGATGGCTGGCGGGAGAACTAAACAAAAAAAAAAAATTATTGATGATCCGTAACTCTGCACGAAAATCACTGCTATGATAGGCAATCGATCTTGATTTCGTATTTGATACACCAAAGCGCATATGTCACGAATGTTCGTAGATCACAGTGAATGAACGGCTGCGACGTACATGAGGAGCAACTAGCATAACCACACATAATTTGATTAGCGGCATATCAGAGACGTACAAGTTACGGCAATGCACTGCACAATGAAACGCCGCTAACGTACCGAGTGACTCGTAAATGTTGTACGTAATAAACTTAGCGTGATAAACCTGCATTACTTCTTCGGTCACAAAAAAGTAATCAAACTTGTCTTACCGTTCACCTGCAGTACGTCGGAAAGAGTGCAGACTTCCTCTCTGACGATTTCTGCGTCCTTTGGAGGTGCAGGGATTCCATGTCATGTTCGTCTTCCCGCTGTTGTGATGATCAGGTGGATGTGCCATTCCGTTCTCACATTAGCAGTTCGCCACAATCTAAATCTAAAGCATTAAAAACCCTCAAACTACCCCTAGCGTCTGCGTGCACAACGGTTGCAGTCCGAAGTCCGAGAGAACACGCGTGGCCGGACAGACGCGATGTGCGATGTCTCCTCTGTCGTTTTTCTTTCTCCTCCGTTCGACCGACCGTTTGGATACGCGCGCCTCAATCAAATGACTCTCGCCCAATCAGCGCGAAGGAGACTGACGCCAGTTCTTGGAGACCAATGAGCATCCAAATATTTATACATATAATGCGCAGCAATCAGAGATCTTCCGAGCTGGCACCGCGGTGGCGACAATATTTTCGAGGCGGTGCGTTTCGCTTTAGAGCCGGCGGCTGATCGGGCGTTTCACATTTCACAGCGCCTTCGGTGGCTGTACGCCGAAATAAATATTTTAAACCTTTAAATCTTTTAACATGGAACGTTTAAAATCCAGACGTAAAATTCCGCCCTTCAAAATCCATTTTTTGAAATAAACTGCTTAAAAATACACGCCCTCAAAATAATCGCCGTTAAAATAAATCATGGTAAGGCTTAGCAAGGTAATGTTCCGTATGGTAGTTTATGGGAAACACAATGTTCTTTTCGCGGAACTTGATGTTTCTCGCTCATGCTCCGTGAGTGTTATCAAGTGCATTTCTTCAAATAACCATTTTGGATTTCGAATGCGCGTATGAATACAGGACACACACACTCTTTACTCTTGAGCCAGCTGAGCTGTCAACGAGGATAACAGGGTTGGGGGAAGGGGGGGGATGGCTATGGCAGTGGGATTGTGCGGCGACGGTTATTCGCGACTTATGTTATTATGCCAGAGAGATATTTATGAAACCGGCCAGGATACAGGCCCATACAATTCGCCAGCCCAGTGATTTCCCCAGAAATTCACTGCTGGGGGGGTGCCAGCTTTCAAAGGGGGGGGGGGATGCTTGGTGAAGACACGGAAAGAATCATGGAACAATGGTGACACCTCTGCAGAGCTTTCCCGTGTTAGTTGTGCATGTTACTACGTTAGAACGGCAGTACATTAGAATACAGATTCATTATGAACGGCATTTCAACATTAAGATGCATAATCACACGACGGACAAAGACTAGGACCTTGTCTCACGAAGCTCAATGAATACCTAGCACACAGATTGTACAAATGCATGGTACGATCATCTGCATACCTGTGGTCCTACAGCCCAAGTTTGACAGTACAGTATGTAATTCGCTGCACAGGACTCTCTACCAGAACGTGTTGGTGGCCGAGCTGGGTGGGTCACCTGAGGAATTTCAGGGGGGGGGGGTTGCAAAAATGCAGAGGGGGTGTACACCCCCCCTGGGGGGTGTAGGGAAATCCCTGCGCCAGCCATCCAATCAAAAAACACACACCCCCAACACACACACCAAGTTGGGAACACTAGCCACGGATCGCATACAGAGAGAAAACCTACTTCCGGTGTAGACATTCTAGAAATGGTACTTTTGACCAAGAACCATTACCCTGTCGACTTCGTCAAAAGTACAATTTCTAGAATGTCTGATGTTCATGAGAAGAACCCCCATCCTGAAAACGTTGTATGCATTCCCTATGTTGAGGGCCTATCAGAAGCTGTGCGAAGAATTTTAAAACCACTTGGCACACACACAGCCTTTAAACCCATCAAAACACTATATAATATTTTATGTCACCCCAAACACCCTGTGCCCCACATGGAAGAATCTGCTGTTGTCATACATAAGGTCATATATAATGCGGACTGTGTACGTCGGGGACACATCGGCCACAGGCTCTGTGTTTGTGTTTTGCAGGGGGAAGAGGGCTTTGGTCCAAAAGCGAACGCAAAGTGTGGGGAGTTACTCCATGTTATGCTAGCACTGCAACTCACTCACGAGCTGACCACGAGGGACAAAAAGGAAAGGAACGTGCAGAGGTACATAAAAAAATTCAAATATACTTTTAAATATGGTACTCCCGGCTCGAAAAAAATGTATTCAATAGGGACCGTGCAACACCTAGAAGGGGGCGCGCTGCTCCGTCGCGACAGCGCCGCCAGTGGCGGTCTTGGAAGTATCCGACGTGATACCACTCCGCCCGCGCTCTATGCATTCTCAAGTGGAACCGTAGCTTGCGTGGCGACCGCCGTAATTAGGAGGGCTAATTTTCGAAGTGCAATAATGTGGAACTTTTCTGGGGCGCGAACGGAGAATGGAGACAAACTGCACAGAAGCAACCACCGTATTTATAATGTATCTAACAGTGCGGAAGGAGAACAGCCACTCGCATCTGTATAAGGTCAAAACACCTGTAAGTGATACGTCGAAGAGGATGGTTATTTGACGTCTAGGCTGTATACGTGCTACCGCCGTAGGCTTGCGCCACGACAGCCGGTGAAATGGTCGGTGCGTGAATACAAACCTTTTGGACAACGTAGGAACTTCCGTTCTCACTGTGAGACTCGTCAACCAGATTACCAGAAGCAATATCGGCTCTGGGCACTAGCGATGAACTTCTCTGATTATCTCGAAATAGTTGGTTGGTGCACTTGACGGTGATACAGTATCCAGCGGCGTTTCACCGTCGCGAATGTGGCAACTGTAAATCATTTTGCAGGTCCTCATTCTGTTTCATCGAAACTAGAATAAAAGAAATAGAACATATTCGCTCGTGTTGGGCACACCTCATGCAATGGCTGAACGCGCGAACGCTATTCGCTGCGAGTGTATGTGCCCCCGTTGGTCTTGGAAGCATGGAAATCACGAAATATGAAACATGTGGTCCCTAATGTTCGTTTAGGTGCTGGCAGTTAGCGATGCAACAGCTCCACTGGCTTCTTTGGGGGTTCAGTTGGGTGGGATAAAGTCTTTCTCGGAAAATGTGCTCGTTTTCTTTGGTTGTTGCCTTTGTGCAATCAATCAATCAATCAATCAATCTATCTATCTATCTATCTATCTATCATATCTATCTATCTATCTATCTATCTATCTATCTATCTATCTATCTATCTATCTATCTATCTATCTATCTATCTATCTATCTATCTATCTATCTATCTATCTATATCTATCTATCTATCTATTTTCTATCTATCTATCTATCTATCTATCTATCTATCTATCTATCTATCTATCTATCTATCTATCTATCTATCTATCTATCTATCTATCTATCTATCTATCTATCTATCTATCTATCTATCTATCTATATCTATCTATCTATCTATCTATCTATCTATCTATCTATCTATCTATCTATCTATCTATCTATCTATCTATCTATCTATATCTATCTATCTATCTATCTATCTATCTATCTATCTATCTATCTATCTATCTATCTATCTATCTATCTATCTATCTATCTATCTATCTATCTATCTATCTATATCTATCTATCTATCTATCTATCTATCTATCTATCTATCTATCTATCTATCTATCTATCTATCTATCTATCTATTCTATCTATCTATCTATCTATCTATCTATCTATCTATCTATCTATCTATCTATCTATCTATCTTTGGTTACATCCACAGGTCTCGCAGAGAGAGTCCTGTGCACTCGATTGTTGTACGCTTTGATTACTTGAGGTAGAATCTTCACATAACGTTTATGACCCTGATAGGTAAAGATACGGTAAAGTGTAGACACAATACTTCGCTGACATCTCTCAACTATCGCACATTTATAAATAGACATAGAATGATATAACGTTATGCCTTTTCTTTTCAAGAACTCTCGCACTACCTTGTTCGTAAACTCTGTTCCTCGATCACTATGTATCAGCCGTGGAGTACCGATCCTCTTAAATGCAACTTTAAATGCTCGAAGAATCTCAGGAGATTTTTTATTGCGAATGGGTACAACAGCGAGGAGCCGGGAAAAAGCATCTATACAGAAGAACAAATAGCGAAAACCATCATTTTGCCCTTTTAGAGACTGCATGTCCTTTAGGTCGATTTGGAACATTTCCTGCTTTCCGAGTGCAATTATTTTCCGAAAGGTCTTGGGTCGCTTGTACTCCTTATGTAAGCTGTAAACATCACTTGTCTCCAGATATTTAGCAACTCTGCCCTTCTTTTCACCGATGGCTTGAGCGAGTCTCTGCACTCCACCAAAACTGCCGGCATGTTCTGGGTCGTAATAGGCGGCCATTAGTGCTTTCTTCTGCTGCGAACTCGAAGAGCGTCAAGGGATAGATAGGCATTTATTGTAGCTGACACGTCTCCTCTCATCCAGGAAGGTTGTCTGTTGTGAAGTTCATACTTCAGCAATTCGACAATGGACGAGTGTGGCACTACCTTCCCGTGACATATAACTCTTCCGTACTCGTCGTAAGCTAGAACAGTTGTTATCAGTTTGAGTATTGCTAATACCTTTTTATGATGCCTTGGAGGGAAGTGCGACAATATGGTTTCATCTTGAAAATAGTCTTTCTGTTCCTCCTGCACAGGCTTCAATATGGGCTCCATGTTAGGTTTCGGCGGGCACGCTTTGCAGCACGTGTGATTGCTGGCGAGGCACCTTCAGGTGTGCTTGCTTCACTTGTAACAGGCGATGCTCGACTGCTCGATGCTCCCGTTACTCTGTGTTTTTTTAAACGATTTGGATGCACAATAAGTGTTGGTAGATTCAGTTTGACCAATAGCGGCAAGATGCGATCGAAGTAAGGAGGAGTTGGAACATTTCTCGCTCTTGAGACAAGATAATAAACGAGATCGATTATATTACTATTCTCCAACGTTTGACCGTCAACGATTACTTCGAAGGTTTGCGCATTCCAGGAGATTGTTGGTTGTAGAAGTTGCAGAAGTTGGTTTGCTCTGACCTTATAACCACTACTCATAAAACCAACAATTGTGTCACTTTTCTCCCCCTCCTCGGTCTGTGTTCCTTCTTCTCGCGATCCAGGAAGTGTTTCGCTTGTATGTTGTTTTGCAGCTCTACTTGAATGTAGCAAAGAGTGAAGATACTGAATTATCTCTTTTGCCTTGATGTCATCCGGTTCATCTTTCTTCAATATATTTGGGATGTGATCTTCTCGGTAAGGTACAAGTTCGTATTTCTGCATCGATTATACTCCGATTGCTTTTGCAATCGCTCTTCCACCCAATGAGGAGATGAGACCCAACAAAGGTGGCAATAGAAACTGCAGAAAACCACCTGATTGTTGCAAGACCTTTTTAGCTTTCTTGACCCCCGTTGCGTCTCGTTTTGCCAAAATGCGAATTGATGCTGCGTAAGGTTTTAATTGCTTTCTTACTCTCGGAGTTACTGTGACGTTTCCTTCACAAAGGTTCATACAAATTTCTCTGACCGTATTCAACTGATCCTTTGTAGCATGCTCCAAAAGATAATAACGTTGCTCGGGTGACGTAGTTTCTGCGAGCAAGTGAAGAAAATGAATATTCTTCTTTACACGTTTCATGTTTTATATACTATTTGGCGATGATCGTCGGGAAATATGTTCGTCCACACTCGATAGTGGTCTGAACAATTTTGAGACAAGTCAATTACGATGTATGAATACGGTTTCTTACAAGCATCCTTATATATGCTTGTCAATAAGTCGCTTTTGTTCCGTCCATACAATTGTCGTGATAGTATTTGTAATTGATCCACAGTTTCGAAGCAGAACGACATAGAATTAGAGCACTGCTATTGAACTGAATACATCTATACAGAGGATCATTAACAAATAAATATTGAGTAATGAGATGGCCGAACAGTTGAGATGGTGGCATCCAGCTACATAGAAGTTACAGATTTCTTTGAGCCTTTCTTGTCAGCAAAGCAATCGTCAAATATGATTAAAGAATTTCTAACATCCTCCAGGTTAGTGGTAATATCTTGACTGAAAGTTACCTCGGGAAAATCGTCAAAAATAGGTTGCTTGCTACAAAGTATATGAACAGTATACGATCGAAAGGTTTATCGAAGACAGTGGCTCTATGCTTGATCAAACGTGTAACGAGTGTCGTCTTTCCACTTTGACTTTGTCTCAGATATAGTCAATGAGACAGGAGTGATAAACCTATAAGGTCTAACCTCAGTCATCTCTTCCAGTAAATGAAGACTGGTATAAATAGACACATTACATAAGACTTTTACTCTTTTTTTTTTCAAGCATGTGTGCTTTTTATGAAAACGATAAATGGCAAACAACACTTAACCTTTATGCACTCCTTTAGTTTGTCAATGTTGGATATGGGAGCTGAGAAAACTCATATCTGTATATCTTGTGCAGCAAGTCAGTGTAGAATTCTCAAGTTCTAGCACTTTCAGTTTGTGCAAACACGCAATATGAGTTGTGACTGTATCTTTTTTTTTCGGAACAAGTCTGTTCTAGACGTTTTTTTTCTTACTTTTTTCTGTTCAAACTGTCTAGACATGTGATGAGCACGTGATTGGTTACGTCAGAGAAGGTAACCAACAAAGTCAAACATGTCTATGCATGCACTGTTCGCAAAGCGCTATATAAGACTGCCCTCCATGACGATTCTTCGCACAGATCCTCACAGGAGGAAGGGTACGTTACACTATTTTTCCTTTCGCTCCGATATGTGGGAAGGTGTGCTTATATTTATTCTTATTTTCAGCTTCACTCTGTGTGTAGAAAGAATAAGTGAGCCAGAGTGAGAAGTCACCACAAGAGAAGGTATGACATCATTTTGGATAAGCTCGATAAACTCAAGAAACCTGGAGATGGAGATATTTCAGAAAATGAGTACCCTACCGAAGAATGAAAAGCTGGAGGTCTTGGATTTGCGAAAGATTGACACGGTGTACGGCGAAGCGGTCTATGTAGAAGTGTTGATGGAGAATGACAAACGTGTAAAGTTCTACCTTCCTAGTCGCTTTAAGCGTTTGACAGAGGATGATCTAGAGGAGATGAGACAACTGCCAAATCTTAAAATTGAGAAAAAGGAGAGATTCAAATATGGCAAGAGAGTTGCCTCGCCCGACATTCTATTCACTCATGGGAAGAAAAAGTGAAGATACATCGACATATCGGCAGCTCCATCCTGAGACACTTCTCTCCACATCATGGTGACCTGTCACTTATGTCCTCAACACGACGTCAGTACTATGCAACAATAGAGGGACTCCAAATTCATCTGGCAAACTTCACGAACTCCAGAACGCTGCATACCATTTTGTGAGACACTCTGCACACTACAGAACTACACGAAACGCTTCGAGTTGCATCTACATGACAGAGACGAGGCGGGGCATGAAGTGACAACGTTTTTTCATGAGTATGAACACTATCTCGCTAATGTATTGCGACACTTGGATTCCACTGCGCTACTTTCACATTTCTTAAAGTAGAACTTGGGCGACATACGCCAGATGAGGAGTTACGACTTGAGATTCATTTTGTACCTTCTAAAGTGAGAACTGTTTGGTCAGAGGAGATGTACTGCCTTCGATTGCACAGTCGAGTAGTGAGATAGCACAAACATTAGAAAACTTAGAAATTCAAGGCTCCGGTTTTTTTCTCTTTCGCATTCTTGCTTGTATTCTAAACATTGGACGTTTGGCTCCTCAACTAATTGGATGTTCCCAATTTGAGTTACCGAGTGAATTGAATCGAAAGTATCGTTCCCTGTTGAATGTGGATTACGGACTACATGAGATGAAGAGAACATGTGTTTTGCCTTCTCCGTGATTGCTGGACTACATCCTGCCTCGCATCACAGGCGGAGGGCATCTACATACAGACCATACATAACACAGTATGTATTTCCTGATACATTTCTCGTAGCTTTCCCAAAAGATGTAGAGATATTTGAGAAACGTAATGAAATTAGCATTAATGTGTACGCGTACGAAAAGGAAGAAACTACATTTACCCGCATCAAAGTTGTTGAGAGGAGCGTCAGAAACATGTGGACTTGTTACTAGTTGACTCTCATTTTGTGCTCATCGCAATTTTAATGGATTGTTTGTTCCACGTGGACAATTTCATTGTAAAGATGTACAAGGGCTTCTGCTCAGAGGGAAGTCTGAAGTGTCATTTAAGTATGTGTAAGCAACAGAAAGTAGCCAAGACCATTTACCCAAAGAAGGGAGAGACATTAGCATTTGCAGGGGAACATCTCATGTCAGAAGTTCCATCTACTGTGTGTATGACTTTGAAAGTGTGCTGTCACCAGTGTCTGGATTCAGGAAATGTGTATGAAGATCACATCCCCTCTTCATTTTTGTCTGTTAGTGATACGCGCATCCGACTCATATGTCCTCCAAAAGCATCTGTATCGTGGACCTAATTGTGTCACTGTCTTTATGGAGCTACTGCACAGACTCCATGACGACATTTTTGAATGGATACGTACAATTGCCCCTCTAGAAATGACCGCAGAAAACGAGCAGCAGCATGCCACAGCAAGTCACTGCAACGTTTGCCAGGAATCTTTTGCAAAGAAGCAAAAAGTTCGTGACCATGACCATGTAAGTGGAAAATTTCGACAAACTTTGTGTAACACCTGTAACTTAAAACTGAGAGTGCCTCCTAAGATTCCAATCATTGCACACAATGCCAACTATGACTTGAGTTTTCTTTTGTCTCACTTGCATTTGCTTAAGAAGTAGACATAAAGGTGATTGCCAGTAGCTCCCAAAATTCAAGGCTATAGACGTTGGCTCTTATCGATTCCTAGATAGTTTAAACTTCCTGAATGCAAGTCTCGAAACATTAGTGAAAAATCTACGAGAGAAAGGTGAAGACAACTTTCGTTGTCTGCGTCAATTTTTTCCAACGAAGAACACTTTCAAACTAGTTGTTCGCAAAGGAGTGTTTTGTTACAATTTTGTCACCACTTTCGAAGCCTACAATGAGCTTTCTCTACCTCCTCGGGATCAATTCTTCAACACTTGAATGGGACAGAAGTAAGAGAAGAAGATTATTGCATGGCACAGAGGGTCTTTGAAAAATTTCAACTCCGTAACTTGGGAGAGTATTCAGACCTATATTACTCACAGACGCACTGCTTTTAGCAGACGTGTTTCAGAGCTTTCGCAAGTGGGACACTTGACTTTCACAAGATTGAACCATTTCACTTTGTGTCTCTGCCCGGATTAAGCATGTCTTGCGCCCTAAAAATGAGTAAGGTAGAGCTAGAGTTGATTCACGACCCTGACGCATACCTGCTGATTGAAATGGCATACGAGGAGGTATTACACAGTGTTCGCTGAGGAAAGCGACTGCAAATGTACCAGGAACAGAGCAGTTTGACCCCAAAAGCCCAAGTAGCTTGATCCACTACATAGACGTTAATGGGCTTTACGGATCAGTAATGAGAGAACCACTACCTTACGGAGGTTTCGAGTGGCTCACAGAGGATGAAATCCGAACTTGGATATAACACACCTCCCAGATGACGCACCTATGGGTTGCTTCCTCGAGGTAGATCTAGCGTATGACAAAGAAATCCACCAACGTCACAGAGATCTGCCAGTTGCCCCGAGAAAATGTCTGTTCCCTATGATCTGCTGTCAGAGTATCAAAAGGAATTGATGAAGAAGTTTCACCTTCCTGAGAAGGCTACCGAATGCAAAATTACTGTTGACATTATTCGACAAAGAGAGATATTTTCTACACTATCGCAATCTGCAGTTGTATATGCATTTGGGCTTGCGTCTCACCAAAGTTCACAGGGTTCTAAAGTTCAATCAAAAGCCCTTTCTCCGATCCTATGTGGACTTCAATCACGATCTTCGAAAACGAGCTACGAATGCCTTCGAAAGCTCCCAAGCTAAGATTGCAATTAATAGCGTGTACGGACGTTCGTGTATGCAGGTTAGAAAGTTTGTAAACTGTCGTCTCACAGTAACCGACGAACAAGTGCTCAGACTCCTACGCAAACCAAACCTAAAGGAGTTCCGACCGCTGAGCTCTCATGTTATCCTCTTCCAATTCTCTCAATCTGTGCTCCGCATGAGACAGCCACTGTACCTAGGATTCGCGATACTGGAACTGTCCAAGCTGAAGATGTTTGATTTTTACCACAACCACCTTCTTCGTGTAGCTCCAGATACTAGACTGTTGTATATGGACACAGATACCTTCATCATAAAGTGAGTGAAGAGACAGCGCTTCTCGAACTAGCTGACAAGCATCTGGTTAACTCTAGCATATGACCCCGATCATCCGATATATATCCGCGAAAAATAAGATGGTACTTGGAATGTTTAAAAAACGAGATGCCTCGTGATCACATTCTCGGTTTCTGTTGTCTAAAACCAAAACTGTACGCTCTCGAACTGAGTAGCAAAAAGCAGTACAACCGTGCGAAAGGTGTGAAACATTCTGAAGCACAGATGCTTCTTTATTCCCTGATACACCGACGCTCTTGAGTATGCAGAATACACTCTGATTAAAACAGAACCTTATCGTACACAAAGACAATGTAAACAAAAGTGTCTCAGTGACAAAGATTGCTCTCAACCCTTTGGATACAAAGCGTTACATTTGTGCAGATGGAATTGAAACGTTCCCTTTTGGTTTTCACACCTAACATATGTAGGCATCGGACTAGTGTAAACAAGATGGAAGCATCTGGATGGGAAAATGATGGAAAAGCCAATACCATCAATATAGATGTTACCCTTTCTTTATTCTTGTGTTTTTTTTTCGTAACAATGTGTTTAACACTAAAGGAGTGTTGATTGTACATATCTTCATTTGACTTATTCAGTGCACCTTTTTTTCCTAAGTTTTTTATGTGAATGAGAGAGTTGTCACTTCCCTTAAATACTGAAACCTTTTTCATAAGTGTTTGCAAAAAAAGTGGAGTATGTACTTTGCAAAACAGCTTGTTTCAGTTCTCTTGTTTTCAAAGTGATGATGAAATTGTGACTGTATAATACTTTTCGCCATTTTTGTGAGCTGTCTGATGTAATGTATCCTACTTTCTTGCTAAGATGACTAAATAAAGGCTCTTTTCTTTTCAAAAACAAATTTATTCACTTTTAGAGTACACTACAACATGACATGTTATCTGTTTTTCGTGGTATCTGTTTACGCACAAGTATTGCTATCAACCTATCATTGAGTTTAAAGTTGGTGTGTGAGAACCTCGAGTACACTCTTCAAGTAGAAACCCACAGCAGAGAAGACTACCTACATAGAGACAATAAAGTCCACATGTGGCTGAGCCGTATCCCTGAAGTCGTTTCCTGTTGTAGTGAAATGAAGATGCTGGGTGTATGAATTTGTAGAACTCCTTGTATAGTGGTCGCATTCCGTAGCTATCGAAATAAGAAATGCTCCTATCGTTAGAGATATGGAATAGAGTCCAGTGTTCTCCCGGGGAAGATCTTGGAGCTGTATTCACCACATAAAGACCCGGTCCAGCTTTTTGCAATGCAATTTCATCGCGAGCGAAAGTTCCACGAAAGCATGTCCTTGTGCAATGGTTCCGAGCAAAAGCTGCATAAAATTCCCATTCTTCCATTTTGATTCGTTTATACGAATTTAACGCGTCTGTCTTTGTTTATTTCCAGAACACGAGGTGTCTCGGAAACAAAGAGCACCGTGACAGCTTCTGTAAGGTTAGCAGCAAATGTCAATGTGAGACGAACATTAGCTTGAAGCACTGGACTTAGTGACTGCAGTTCCACATCCGGTGTGAGGTGATAATAAAGCATAAATGTCTCTTTTGCATATGCAGCCGGAGCTAGAGGTATATCCTTGCTCTTAAGTTTGTGAAGCAAATTCATGTATCCCTTTGCATAGATGTCTCGTTGAAAGTCGAAGTCGTCGGTGTAGTGTTGACCGCCAACGTCGAGCACTGCTCTTTTGAGTTTAAAATTTTCAAGCTTAAAAGGGTTCCGTTCTCTATGACCCTGATATGCTTCACTCTTGACCATCAATACGGTCAACTTAGAAGGAACTCGTTCACTATAGAGATCATCAAATATCACCTGAGATTGGTTTGGAGCGATTGTCCTATACTTAATCTCTAAACCTCGAAGAAGGTATGTGGCGGGTGTCGTTTGAAGTCTTCTTTCAATGCCAACGAGTACGCTTGGAGAAACCTGCACACGTCGGAGGTAGAGCACAATTCGAGAAAACTCTATTGTATGCTTTTCAGTCTCGCTGGGACCAGAGAGGAGTCTAAATTCGTCAGTACATTGTCTTACACCACTCGAATATCGGTGTTATTAAGGACAAATTTTTCTTGCTGACAGATGTCGCTAAAGATAGGAGAATAAAGATCACAGAGAGTTGATCCTTTGGTGCGTTTATAGCGTGCGAAAAGTCCTTTTGCTTCGTTGGGGATAGCAAAATTTTCAGATTCTCCCACTGGATCTGGTTCGTAAAGCATTGCAGACAAGGTGTGAGTTTGAGTAACATTGTTTGCATTTGTAACAATGTCCAAGTAAGAACGATAGGCATAATGTTCGAAATTAGATACCAGAGTCGAATTAAGATAAATGTGGACATGATGAAAGAGAGAAGATGCAAATGCTTGTACAGGAATAACGTTGTCATTTGTCACTGTACTGCCAGTTGTAGTCAATGCTGCGTCTCCATTTTTACGCACAACTCTACATTGAATGTGTAAGAAACTCGACTGGAGATCAAAGAAGCCGCCACCGAGACCTGGAACATTATATTCAATCACACCGCTCGAGGTAGGTGCAGAAATGGGGAAAAACTCCACATATTCTGACTTCTCCAGAGAAAAGTTTGTCGGTGGAACAGAAAACAGGTCCAACTGATTCGTTGTGCAGAAGCAAGAATTTTTATGTACTAAGGCGATGGTAGACATCTTTTTTTCCTCAGGTGAAAAAGTCAACCTTTCTTCGTTTCTTCGTTGGTTTTACTGATCGATCAATTCTGTTGCCCTTGCTTTTATTACGTTTCCTACCCTTCCCTCTGAGTCTATGCAGCAACTCGTCACGAGTTGAATGGATGGTGCGACCAACCCCTTTCCTTAGTGCCTCTCCAAACGTTGTTCCCTGTTTCACTTCCTCCGCTATGTGACGTCCTGTGTCAAGAAGTTTCCGACCTACATAGGGCGCTACTGTTTAGTCAGTATAGGTATAAACCGCTGCACCAACTCAGAAAAAAAGCCAGATCCAACTTGATAAAGAGGAGCTGAGTAATGTGGCAATGGTTGATCTCGTTTACCGCTGCCGAAATGCGATATACAACAGGGTGTCTGAGTTATATGCATTTTCGAAAATGTAATGTTACTCCCACACGACCAGAACCAGCAATGAAGGGAATGAAATCACCTATCTCGTTTGCCAGTTCGATTTGAATGCTAGTCAGCTCCTTGACAGTCACATATTTATAGTAAAGATTTGTGAAAGAGTAGGACATAACCTCATTCCGACTCTGCAGTCTAAATGGGAGAAGTCGAAGAAGGGGTGCGGTTATATCACCTACAGCTTCACTTTCGATGATATCGCTGTAAACGAAAATGTAATTTTGCGCTGGGAAGAGGCAGACATCACGCTGAGCAACTGTGAAACTGGAGAAGGTTGTTCGTTTTCCAAATCCAAGCATCAGAGCTAAATATGGGTGAAATGTAACGTAACCCTCATTGCGACGTTCCAGTTGACAAACTCCATTATAGGGATTGTAAAATATGAGACGAGCATCTTCTGGTAGGTGTAAGTTTGCTCGATATGCGTGATTTATCGCATCGGCGAGGTCCTTCCCTGACTCATAATACCCTTCTGGAACTTCGTATTTGGTTGTACGTGAACGATACGTGATTAGGGTGACTTTCTCTTCAGTGTCCACCTGATATTTCAATACTTTTACTGGCTGGCCTTCATCCAATTCCGAAGAACCGATAATCTTTTCAGGAAGGCCAAGCTTAGCAGAGAGAGTTGAACTTAATTCCAGACCAGTATTTAGTGGAAGTTGTATTTCATAATGACCACTGACTCGTATTATTTTGGCTTGGTTTTTGAAGTGTTTCGTTAGAAGTTGACGAAAAGGTACAATAATGTTTTCTCCCGCAAGAAACTTAACTTGCTCTGTCGTGGTTACGCCACCGAAGAGGCTAGTCTCCGATATACCATTAACGATATCTGTGACATTATTAATTGCAAATGGGATATTCACCTCCGCCAGAGCAACCTCCCACTTTCCATCTAATTGCACTGGCTGAGCTAGTTTAACTCTGAACTTGCTCATTGTGTTACTAGGAAATACATCACTCGAGGCGTTTGACAGTAAGTTGACATAGAACTGGCTCGCCATTGTTTTTCTTTTTCTAAAATGAAAACAACATGATCGTGAGGAGTTCTTTTAAACCAAGAGCGAAGTCAAATGGGCGCGAAATTTAAAATTTGGGGGCGCAGGTAGCGCCATCTGTTGAACGGCGGTAAATTTGCTGGAAGTGCTGCCATCTCTAGATGAACGAACTCAACTCCCCATGACGCCACCTGGCGTAAAAGAAATCAAACAACCTCTCCACCCCACACAATTCTATCCTGATTAGCGACGCAAGTAAACATGTAGAGCCCGTGGCCCAGTGGCTTAAGACGCTCGTCTGACAACCTAAAGGACCCAAGTTCGATTCCTAGTGTGTTTCACCATGACGTCATTATTGTTACTTAATCTTATCATTGATATCATATCACTAAGATTAACTATGTGACGTCACTGATTAACTATCTTATCCACTGACCTCACTGATATGAGGGCGGAGCGGCTGCGGCCTGGAGTGACGTCATACGTCCTTGATGACGTCATTTCCTGTTGACGTCATTTCCTGGCTCCAGGGTTAATCTATTCACTACTTCCATTACTGTACCTAATCAATTTTCCTAATTAGCTTAATTGAACTCAAAAAATTCCCAGAGAAAGCTGACGTTTTTTTTTTCTTTCTTGCGCTACTTAGAAACCCCATGGCCACAACACTCCACTTTTTCTCCGCACTCCACACTCAACATTCCACAATATTTTTTGTGGAAAGATCGTGAAAGATGCTGAAATAAGCTTTCTAATTACTACGAAAAAGTTACCTTTCCCTTGGAATTTTTTTAGTCCAGTTACGCTAATTAGACAAATTCAGACTGATGGGTACGCTTCATGATAGGTACATTCACACAGGGTAGGTACACTGATGGAAAGCAGCTGCTTGGGCGGTAAAAACCTTCACAGGTATCACGCAGAAGGTTTCTAATTTTTATCTCAACTACATATCTTTTAATAATTACGGGTCACTGTTAAATGAAACACCTTGTATATACAGAGTGTTCCCTTTTATCTGCAACAAATTTTCATAAAACGGAAAGTTGACGCACGTAGACGATGCAGTACTTACACACACCCAGAAAACTAAACGAAATTAATTGAAGGGTTCGTTTACACGTTGAACGCGTGTTTGGAGCATTTCACGATACGGCACATGGAGTAAGACAATGGCCAGTTACTAGGGCACGCTTTAATTTTGCCAAGTCATAGACTTTGTCACGTAATATGACGTAACATTCCGACTGCTCGTAGGAGTCTCAAACTTCTCACGAACTATGCGCTTCGAATACACGGCACATGCGATACTGGTGGGCTTCACCCCACAGCTTCGGTACAGCAAATAAAGCCTTCTTTACAGGTTGAAAGTATAGAACCTAAATGGAACCTTCAAGATCCCAATATTCACCCAAATAAGTGGCATTAGAAGGTTCGCCGTACCACTGGCTACGTACCACTAGCACACCAATGCACAGCGCTGTCAGCGGAATGTGTTGTATACGCGCTTTTAGATTCCTAATACCTGGGATCTATCGGGTGTATCAGCAGGTGAAGCCCGCTTTATGTTTTGTCCCGAATTCTTGGGCACGTCAGTTGTTTGTTCTTGCCCTTTTTTGGGGGTAACTATTCGAAGGTATTCCGTAAGAAAGAGGCATTCGATTCGCTATTCGGATACCGAAATTCGTATTCGGTTCAGATTTCGAAACGAAATTTTATGTGTTCGCCTCGATATTTGAAAAATTAGAATATTCCACCCCAAATATAAGGTTCCACCCCAATTCTCCGTTAGTCTGCGTTAAGTACTTCTCGTACGTGCTATAGCTGGAATTCATTGTGCCGATAAGGCGTCATTCATTTGGTGCAAGTTAGACAGAACGTGAAACTATAAGCCATTGAAGCTGTTCCTCTGCACCAGCAAAAACACTCTCTGTCTTATTTATTCCGATGAAAACGGTGACTAGAATTTCATTGAAACGCAACGCGCGTGTTTGGAGCGTAGCTGGAACACTTTTATATAAAGAGAACTCGTTGCATTAAATGAATTATTTCCTTCGAAGCTGACGAAGCTGGCGCCGAGAAGTCGTTCCAGGCATAGGCGCCGACTGCGGGGGGGGGGGGCCCTTGCCCCCCCCCCGGAACATGAACTAGGAGGGGGGGGGCGCCTCCACCGGGAAGTCCCGCTAAGAGGCTGACACCAACCTTTGGGGCTCGGCGCGCCCGGGTCAAAAGAGCGAAGAGGCACCAACCCAAAAATGCATCTTGCAATTTGTAAAATATGTATCCGCCCACCATACTCATTATCACAGTAGAAGGTGAGGCGAAGAAACACAGAGGATGACCCAACACATAGCCTGAATTTCGCCCAAAGCAATCAGATTAATGAAACGAAGCAGTTGAAAAGGTACCAGCAGCTGCCAGTGAGGTATAACGGTAGGATCTTCGGAACGCATATTCGTTGGGAGCGGGCTCAACTCCTGCTGCTCCATTTCATTGACCATATTCATTATATTGCGCGCATTTCGGGTTAGACACCGAGGATTCATTTTGTTCTTTTTGCACTCAGTTTTCAAAGGCGTAATGCCTTCAGTTGTGCACATGTTCACTGTTTACGTTCTCTCTGTTTTTTTCTTTTGTTTTGTTTTTCTGTCTTCCTTCCTCTTATTTCTATACCAGTTCTGCATACATCATAGGATCCCGCCAGAGTGTGTGATTCTTCAGCTTTAGTTTCGTATTCTTGATTTTTCTCTTACTTTTCTTTCCTTCTCTTTGTTTTCTTATTTTCTTTGCCTTTTTTGGCTTCCCCCTTTCACTTTTTTTTAATAACAAGCCGACATCCATCTGGCTTACCTTTCCTTTCTTTTTTTGTCTTAATAAACATATCCCCCCCCCCACCCCGCCAGAGTACTTACTTCGCGGTGCGCCCTTGCCCCCTCCGGGAAAATGAAAACTCTCCGCCTCTGGCACAGAACTCAATTGGACGGATTCTTTCACGCGTACGAGTACATGGCAGCTGTACATGCACTGTTTCAATCTCACGTGTCTCGTGGCGACGTGTGAAGCCACAGGTTCCTGCTCTGGCTGAACTAGCTCGTGCTCAGCCAGCAGCTATTCGGTCGTCTGGCTGGCGCCTGTTGGTCCCGTGACTGATCTCTGCATAACACAAGTTGCATTTGTAGGGCTTCACACCCACGTACGTCCACTTGTAATGCTCCAGGTTTGGCAATACCTCAACTTTGCAGAACAGGGAATGCTCCTGTACGGCTTCGAGTCTGTCTGTCTTGTGACTCTGTAGGTGTCTGCTCTGGCTGAACTCTGCAGGACAGACATCGTAGTTTTATGGCTTCTCGCCCATGTGTGTCCGATTGTGATCCATTAGGCTATTGCTACGGCCGAACTCTGCAGAGCAGACATTGCACTTGTGTGGCTTCTCGCCCGTATGTGCTCGTTTGTGCTGTTGTAGAGTCACACTTTTGCTGAACTCCGCCAGGCAGGCACTTGTATGGCTTCTCACCCGTATGTATCCGCTTGTGCTGCTGTAAGTTCCCTCCCTGACTGAACTCCGCAGGGCAAAGATTGCACTTGTATGGTTTCTCACCCATGTGTGTCAGTTTGTGCCGTTTTAGGGTCCGACTTTTTCTGAACTTAGCACGGCAGACATTGCACTTGTGTGACTTCTCACCCGTATGTGTCCGTTTGTGCTGTTGTAGGGTCACACGTTTGCTGAACTTAGTAGGGCAGACTTCGTACTTGAATGGCTTCTCGCCTGTGTGTCCCCGCTTGTGCTGCTGCAGACTCCTGCTCTCACTGAACTCTGCCGGGCAGGCATCGCACTTGTATGGCTTCTCGCCCGTATGCGTCCGCTTGTGATCCAGTAGGCTATCGCTACGGCCGAACTCTGCAGAGCAGACATTGCACTTGTGTGGCTTCTCGCCCGTATGTGCCCGTTTGTGCTGTTGTAGGGTCGCACTTCTGCTGAACTTAGCAGGGCAAACATCGCACTTGTGTGGTTTCTTGCCAGTGTGTGTCCGCTTGTCACGCTGGAGGAGCCCGTTCTGGCTGAATTCCGCCGGGCAGGAATGGCACTTGTATGGCTTCTCGCACGTATGTGTCCGCTTGTGCTGCTGAAAGCTCCCTCTCTGACCAAACTCCGCAAGACAAACATTGCACTTGTATGTAGATGGGTAGAAATCCAGCGAACCGGTAGAATGTAGGAAGGGAGTTGCCTCAGGACAGAAGCCGCCGATATTTCGAACAGAGACTGTTCTTCTTCTGGGCACCGTCCTCATCATTGGCATGGTATTTAAAGGGTTAGGTGTGACGTGTTTAAAGGTTCATGCGAATTGTGGGTCAACAGCCCGGAGGGAAGAAAGGGTCCGTACGGGTTTTTACGGCCGGAGTGAATGGCCGCTTTGTTAGAGTGTGCAGGGGATTATGTGAACGAAGTCATCTAGGCTCCTGACCGGTTACAGAAAAATGGGGGTTCACCAACACGTGGACGAAATAGGACAATAGGCAAGAATTGGCAATCATAGCGAAAGATAAGGAGGTTAGTGGTTACGTGGGGAACCGCTAACCATTACGTGGTGTTGCACTTGTATGTTTTCTCGCCCGCGTGCGTCAGTTTGTGATCCAACAGGCTCCTCTGGCTGAACTCAGCAGGGCAGTGATCGCACTTGTACGGTTCCTCGCCCCGTGTTTCCGCTTGTGACGCTGTAGGTGCCAGACCTGGCTGAACTCTGCTGGGCAGGCATCGCACTTGTATAATTTTTCGCGAGTGTGTGCTCGCTTGTGAAGCCGGCGGTGCGCAATCCGGCTGAACTTCGCAGGGCAGGTATCTCTCTTGTGCAACTTCTCATTCATATGTGTTCGCCTGTGACACCGCAGGCTCCTCCTCTGGTGGAACTGTGCAGAACAGGGGTCGTACTTGTACGACTTCTCGTCAGTACGCTTTGACACGTCATTCCCAGATGGCAAGAATGCAGAGGAACAGATGTCGCACCTCAAAACCCTCCTCTCCCATCTGAGCATCCGATGGAGTAGCTGGACACATTTCAGACTCATTGTGACACTGTGCAAGCAAGTGGTGTTTCAGGCTTTCTTTCGACGTGTACGCAAGTGCACATGGGTTGCTCTGATCTGGAGGCTGCTCTGTGGTTCGACTGTTTGTAGTGACTAGTGAAGTGTTGTCCAATTGTGGTTCAGCGGTTATTGTGCCTCTGAAGAAGTGAAACCTGAAGATTCTGGATCACAAATGCCTCTGGGCTGGTCCTTTACGTGGATCGAACGAGTGATTTCTCTTACTCCTGAAATTTCAGAAATCGGACATTAAGAGGGCATACCAGTACAGTCGCATCTTTGATTGACGATTTTTCAAAAAACCTTGGTGACACCACGTTCGCTGTCACGCTGTTCGTTTACGACTACACAAATAATCCACCTTGTGCACTATTGAGGCCCAAAGTTGTATTGAGGCCCAAGTATTGGGGCCACTGCCTGGCAGTCTAAGCGTGCGTGGCCTTACCCTGGCACATGACCATCTTGGTGATGTTGCATAGAGCATCTGGAAAGTGGATGTTCAACATCTCAGCTGATGGTGGGAATTGATCGAGGTGGTCTATGTTACCCAACAGATTTATTTCTTGGCTTTCTTATGTGTCTTGAAGAAGCCGCTCAAAAGCTGCCACCTGAGGTGATGCAACTGCCGCAGCCACCGAAGGACTTCCTAAGGTACCGGAGCTACGAGTACGGTTCTGAAAACCGAGCGAACCAAAAAGAAACATCACTTTTGGGCAAACCCGGCGAAACGGAGCGAAAACGGAAACATAATTTTATGCTCCCGAGGGAACGTGTTATGTTTTCGGCTCAAAGGAAGTATTGAACTATTTGGCCCTGAAGGGTACGTAGGGTTCTTCCTTTTTGGGTTAAACCCGATTTTTCACGCGAGTCCCTCCCCCCCCCCCTCCCCCAAAGAAGTTTTCAAGAGTTGGGGTAAAACGCGATATCTACCAGAAATCCTTGAAGTCCTTCAACTTGTCGTTCAAGGTGAGCCATTGGAAAAGTGAATCATAGTGTAGCAAAGAAAGCTATGTGTGACAACCAGGGACGGGCATAAATACATTTGTTTTTATACATACAAAAAATATAAATACAAAATACTTTGTTGAAAGGGGTATTTAAATAGTCCTCATAAATACTTTTCGACATGAGTACTTAAATACAAAATATAAATGCAGTATTTAAATACCACAACTACTACCATCAAATACTGTGAAGATGTCATCGGAATTACAGAAATAACAATGATGATAACAAGAAATCAGCAAGGAACAATAGCATTCATTTGTTTCGTTATTATGGCGATTTTAATATTAGAAGTCTCTCGAAAGACTTCTGGCATCTTCTGTTCGGCCGCACAATCGGATTCGCAAAGGAGGACAGCATCTCCACAGGTGCCGATTAACAAAGGCTTGTGCAGTAGAACCTTGATAATTCGAACTCGCTTAATTCCAAGGTTTCCCGCGGAAATATCCACCATCATGAGCCTCGGTGACACGCGTTCTGCCCCCTTCCCTCCCAGTAACTGACATCTGCTAAGCGGCCAATCACAAGCCGTAACCTCCTTCCATGCATTTTCCTCCTCGCACTCTGTGTCCCCGTCATCCTCGGCGCAGTTTCGATTGCACCATTTTCATTGTCAGCGTTGTCACCTGCGGATGCCGTATGTCAGTAAAGTTAGGTGAGAACAGAAAATTGCCCATGTTCGGTATGGCATAGCAGGGCCGCTGCAATACTTATTCGAATAAATACATAACTTAAAAACCCGAGACTAGGGGACAAAAAACGACAAACACAGACAAGGTCCCAAACACAGCTGAAAGTTTACTTAACAGCACAAACGTATAAGGGTTCAAGTGGGTGAGAATGAAGGGTGAGGAGAACGTAAGAACGTCCCCAAAACCAACGGGAAGGTCAGGGAAGGCTTGCTGACACAGTTCCCAGCGAGATAATGGACAGCGTTTCCTTCATAAGCCTTTTGTTGAGGTCACTTTCACTGAACATTACAAAGGTTTCATGCCATCTGTGCGCACAACCTCTACAGACTTGCAGGTGTTTTACCAATTCGGAAGAACAATCGTTATTTTTTACTTTGAGGGCACGCTCCCGCAAGCGATCATTTAGGCATTTATTTTCATAAAATTTCTCATAACCTGCTTTTTATTGCGAAGAAATTCGATGTGAACCTTGTATTTAGAAATGATTTTCGTTTAGACTCGTTGACACCTTTTGAAAAAGTTGAAACTTCGTGTAAAACCCACAGAACTGTGTATGAACTGTCGTTCGAATATTGTATATCAGATACCTCTGGAATGTGTTTTTGTTATATCGGCCAAAGTAAACGCTGCCTAAATGATCGATTGCGGGAGTATGCCTCAAAGTAAAAAATAACGATTGTTTCCGAATTGGTAAAACACCTGCAACTCTGTAGAGGTTGTGCGCCCAGATGGACCTTTGTAATGTCCAGTGAAAGTGACCTCAACAAAAGGCTTATGAAGGAAATGCTGTCCATTATCTCTGCTGGGAACTGTGTCAGCAAGCCTTCCCTGACCTTCCCGTTTTGTTTTGGGGACGTTCTTAGGTTCTCCTCACCCTTCATGCTCACCCACTTGTTCATGTTGTGCTGTTAAGTAAACTTTCAGCTATGTTTGAGACCTTGTCTCTGTTTGTCGTTTTTTGTCCCCTAGTCTCGGGTTTTTTAAGTTATGGATCTATACCACCAGCTCGCTTGCTACCTCTCTATCCTCTCGTTATTCGAATAAGTTTGGGGTTACTGAAAGGCAACGTACCCTTACATGCAGCTGCAAAATATGCTGCACCATTTTTAGTAGGGTGAACCCAGCGGCCTTGCACTGTGACCCACTTTCGAGTGGTACGCCATCGGCCATCCGCCGGAAGCTCCCGTTTAACGCAATGGTACCGGAAAAATGGCGGGCGCCCAAACCACGTGATCTCCAGGAGCCACTCACAGCGTCCCCGAGCTGCAGCGCGGGAAAAAAGCTGGGGCCCAGTGCGGCGCGCAGACCGACCTCCTTTCTCAACCTCCTCCCCCTTCTCTCCTCTTGGTTTTTCGCCTCTCCTCTCGTCCCCCCTACCCCCCAGCCTCGTTTTGTCTTCGGCGATTGCTGTAGAGCAACGATCATGCTGTCCCAAAGCAGACAATCAAGAAGCAATGGTGTATGACAAATCAAGTTTATTTGTCCTCGGGAACTGCCTCAAAAAAGCTGTAGTACATATCTTTTTTACGTCTTGTAACAGGCTTCACTGGAGCTTTAGGTGCTTCGACATCGAAGGGCAGTTCAGAAGCCAATGCTGAGCTATGTGCGTCATCGTTGCCGATGGCTGCGGGAGAACTAAAACAAAAAAAAAAAATTATTGATGATCCGTAACTCTGCACGAAAATCACTGCTATGATAGGCAATCGATCTTGATGATTTCGTATTTGAACACCAAAGCGCATATGTCACGAATGTTCGTAGTTCACAGTGAATGAACGGCTGCGACGTACATGAGGAGCAACTAGCATAACCACACATAATTTGATTAGCGGCATATCAGAGACGTACAAGTTACGGCAATGCACTGCACAATGAAACGCCGCTAACGTACCGAGTGACTCGTTAATGTTGTACGTAATAAACTTAGCGTGATAAACCTGCATTACTTCCTTCGGTCACAAAAAGTAATCAAACTTGTCTTACCGTTCACCTGCAGTACGTCGGAAAGAGTGCAGACTTCCTCTCTGACGATTTCTGCGTCCTTTGGAGGTGCAGGGATTCCATGTCATGTTCGTCTTCCCGCTGTTGTGATGATCAGGTGGATGTGCCTCCGTTCTCACATTAGCAGTTCGCCACAATCTAAATCTAAAGCATTAAAAACCCTCAAACTACCCCTAGCGTCTGCGTGCACAACGGTTGCAGTCCGAAGTCCGAGAGAACACGCGTGGCCGGACAGGACGCGATGTGCGATGTTCCTCTGTCGTTTTTCTTTCTCTCCGTTCGACCGACCGTTTGGATACGCGCGCCTCAATCAAATGACTCTCGCCCCCAATCAGCGCGAAGGAGACTGACGCAGTTCTTGGAGACCAATGGAGCATCCAAATATTTATACATATAATGCGCAGACCAACAGAGATCTTCCGAGCTGGCACGCCGGTGGCGACAATATTTTCGAGGCGGTGCGTTTCGCTTTTGAGCCGGCGGCTGATCGGGCGTTTCACATTTCACAGCGCCTTCGGTGGCTGTACGCCGAAATAAATATTTTATAACCTTTAAATCTTTTAAAATGGAACGTTTAAAAATCCAGACGTAAAATTCCGCCCTTCAAAATCCATTTTTGAAATAAACTGCTTAAAAATACACGCCTCAAAATAATCGCCGTTAAAATAAATCATGGTAAGGCCTTAGCAAGGTAATGTTCCGTATGGTAGTTATGGGAAACACAATGTTCTTTTCGGCGGAACTTGATGTTTCTCGCTCATGCTCCGTGAGTGTTATCAAGTGCATTCTTCAAATAACCATTTTTGGATTTCGAAGCGCGTATGAATACAGGACACACACACTCTTTACTCTTGAGCCAGCTGAGCTGTCAACGAGGATAACAGGGTTGGGGGAAGGGGGGGATGGCTATGGCAGTGGGATTGTGCGGCGACGGTTATTCGCGACTTATGTTATTATGCCAGAGAGATATTTATGAAACCGGCCAGGATACAGGCCCAATACAATTCGCCAGCCCAGTGATTTCCCCAGAAATTCACTGCTGGGGGGGTGCCGAGCTTTCAAAGGGGGGGGGGGATGCTTGGTGAAGACACGGAAAGAATCATGGAACAATGGTGACACCTCTGCAGAGCTGTCCGTGTTAGTTGTACATGTTACTACGTTAGAACGCAGTACATTAGAATACAGATTCATTATGAACGGCATTTCAACATTAAGATGCATAATCACACGACGGACAAAGACTAGGACCTTGTCTCACGAAGCTCAATGAATACCTAGCACACAGATTGTACAAATGCATGGTACGATCATCTGCATACCTGTGGTCCTACAGCCCAAGTTTGACAGTACAGTATGTAATTCGCTGCACAGGACTCTCTACCAGAACGTGTTGGTGGCCGAGCTGGGTGGGGTCACCTGAGGAATTTCAGGGGGGGGGCGGTTGCAAAAATGCAGAGGGGTGTACACCCCCCTGGGGGGGTGTAGGGAAATCGCTGCGCCAGCCATCCAATCAAAAAACACACACACCCCAACACACACACCAAGTTGGGAACACTAGCCACGGATCGCATACAGAGAGAAAACCTACTTCCGGTGTAGACATTCTAGAAATGGTACTTTTGACCAAGAACCATTACCCTGTCGACTTCGTCAAAAGTACAATTTCTAGAATGTCTGATGTTCATGAGAAGAACCCCACTCCTGAAAACATTGTATGCATTCCCTATGTTGAGGGCCTATCAGAAGCTGTGCGAAGAATTTTAAAACCACTTGGCACACACACAGCCTTTAAACCCATCAAAACACTATATAATATTTTATGTCACCCCAAACACCCTGTGCCCCACATGGAAGAATCTGCTGTTGTCATACATAAGGTCATATATAATGCGGACTGTGTACGTCGGGGACACATCGGCCACAGGCTCTGTGTTTGTGTTTTGCAGGGGGAAGAGGGCTTTGGTCCAAAAGCGAACGCAAAGTGTGGGGAGTTACTCCATGTTATGCTAGCACTGCAACTCACTCACGAGCTGACCACGAGGGACAAAAAGGAAAGGAACGTGCAGAGGTACATAAAAAAATTCAAATATACTTTCAAATATGGTACTCCCGGCTCGAAAAAATGTATTCAATAGGGACCGTTGCAAGACCTAGAGGGGGCGCGCTGCTCCGTCGCGACAGCGCCGGCCAGTGGCGGTCTTGGAAGTATCCGACGTGATACCACTCCGCCCCGCGCTCTATGCATTCTCAAGTGGAACCGTAGCTTGCGTGGCGACCCGCGTAATTAGGAGGGCTATTTTCGAAGTGCAATAATGTGGAACTTTTCTGGGGCGCGAACGGAGAATGGAGACAAACTGCACAGAAGCAACCACTGTATTTATAATGTATATTGACAGTGCGGAAGGAGACAGCCACTCGCATCTGTATAAGGTCAAAACACCTGTAAGTGATACTTCAAGAGGATGGTTATTTGACGTCTAGGCTGTATACGTGCTACCGCCGTAGGCTTGCGCCACGACAGCGGTGAATTGGTCGGTGCGTGAATACAAAACCTTTGGACAACGTAGAACTTCCGTTCTCACTGTGAGACTCGTCAACCAGATTACCAGAAGCAATATCGGCTCTGGGCACTAGCGATGAAACATCTCTGATTATCTCGAAATAGTTGGTTGGTGCACTTGGACGGTGATACAGTATCCAGCGGCGTTCACCGTCGCGAATGTGGCAACTGTAAATCATTTTGCAGGTCCTCATTCTGTTTCATCGAAACTAGAATAAAAGAAATAGAACATATTCGCTCGTGTTGGGCACACCTCATGCAATCGCTGGAACGCGCGAACGCTATTCGCTGCGAGTGTATGTGCCCCCGTTGGTCTTGGAAGCATGGAAATCATCGAAATATGAAACATGTGGTCCCTAATGTTCGTTTAGGTGCTGGCAGTTAGCGATGCAACAGCTCCACTGGCTTCTTTGGGGGTTCAGTTGGGGTGGGATAAAGTCTTTCTCGGAAAATGTGCTCGTTTTCTTTGGTTGTTGCCTTTGTGCAATCAATCAATCAATCAATCAATCTATCTATCTATCTATCTATCTATCTATCTATCTATCTATCTATCTATCTAT
The DNA here is from genome assembly GCF_037126465.1 of Ornithodoros turicata. Classification (NCBI taxonomy): domain Eukaryota; kingdom Metazoa; phylum Arthropoda; class Arachnida; order Ixodida; family Argasidae; genus Ornithodoros; species Ornithodoros turicata. Next base: position 12,925 of record NW_026999447.1, on the reverse strand, counting down.
CTATCTATCTATCTATCTATCTATCTATCTATCTATCTATCTATCTATCTATCTATCTATCTATCTATCTATCTATCTATCTATCTATCTATCTATCTATCTATCTATCTATCTATCTATCTATCTATCTATCTATCTATCTATCTATCTATCTATCTATCTATCTATCTATCTATCTATCTATCTATCTATCTATCTATCTATCTATCTATCTATCTATCTATCTATCTATCTATCTATCTATCTATCTATCTATCTATCTATCTATCTATCTATCTATCTATCTATCTATCTATCTATCTATCTATCTATCTATCTATCTATCTATCTATCTATCTATCTATCTATCTATCTATCTATCTATCTATCTATCTATCTATCTATCTATCTATCTATCTATCTATCTATCTATCTATCTATCTATCTATCTATCTATCTATCTATCTATCTATCTATCTATCTATCTATCTATCTATTATCTATCTATCTATCTATCTATCTATCTATCTATCTATCTATCTATCTATCTATCTATCTATCTATCTATCTATCTATCTATCTATCTATCTATCTATCTATCTATCTATCTATCTTTGGTTACATCCACAGGTCTCGCAGAGAGAGTCCTGTGCACTCGATTGTTGTACGCTTTGATTACTTGAGGTAGAATCTTCACATAACGTTTATGACCCTGATAGGTAAAGATACGGTAAAGTGTAGACACAATACTTCGCTGACATCTCTCAACTATCGCACATTTATATATAGACATAGAATGATATAACGTTATGCCTTTTCTTTTCAAGAACTCTCGCACTACCTTGTTCGTAAACTCTGTTCCTCGATCACTATGTATCAGCCGGGGAGTACCGATCCTCTTAAATGCAACTGCAAGTGCTCGAAGAATCTCAGGAGATTTTTTATTGCGAATGGGTACAACAGCGAGGAGCCGGGAAAAAGCATCTATACAGAAGAACAAATAGCGAAAACCATCATTTTTGCCCTTTTAGAGACTGCATGTCCTTTAGGTCGATTTGGAACATTTCCTGCTTTCCGAGTGCAATTATTTTCCGAAAGGTCTTGGGTCGCTTGTACTCCTTATGTAAGCTGTAAACATCACTTGTCTCCAGATATTTAGCAACTCTGCCCTTCTTTTCACCGATGGCTTGAGCGAGTCTCTGCACTCCACCAAAACTGCCGGCATGTTCTGGGTCGTAATAGGCGGCCATTAGTGCTTTCTTCTGCTGCGAACTCGAAGAGCGTCAAGGGATAGATAGGCATTTATTATAGCTGACACGTCTCCTCTCATCCAGGAAGGTTGTCTGTTGTGAAGTTCATACTTCAGCAATTCGACAATGGACGAGTGTGGCACTACCTTCCCGTGACATATAACTCTTCCGTACTCGTCGTAAGCTAGAACAGTTGTTATCAGTTTGAGTATTGCTAATACCTTTTTATGATGCCTTGGAGGGAAGTGCGACAATATGGTTTCATCTTGAAAATAGTCTTTCTGTTCCTCCTGCACAGGCTTCAATATGGGCTTCATGTTAGGTTTCGGCGGGCACGCTTTGCAGCACGTGTGATTGCTGGCGAGGCACCTTCAGGTTGTGCTTGCTTCACTTGTAACAGGCGATGCTCGACTGCTCGATGCTCCCGTTTACTCTGTGTTTTTTTAAACGATTTGGATGCACAATAAGTGTTGGTAGATTCAGTTTGACCAATAGCGGCAAGATGCGATCGAAGTAAGGAGGGGTTGGAACATTTCTCGCTCTTGAGACAAGATAATAAACGAGATCGATTATATTACTATTCTCCAACGTTTGACCGTCAACGATTACTTCGAAGGTTTGCGCATTCCAGGAGATTGTTGGTTGTAGAAGTTGCAGAAGTTGGTTTGCTCTGACCTTATAACCACTACTCATAAAACCAACAATTGTGTCACTTTTCTCCCCCTCCTCGGTCTGTGTTCCTTCTTCTCGCGATCCAGGAAGTGTTTCGCTTGTATGTTGTTTTGCAGCTCTACTTGAATGTAGCAAAGAGTGAAGATACTGAATTATCTCTTTTGCCTTGATGTCATCCGGTTCATCTTTCTTCAATATATTTGGGATGTGATCTTCTCGGTAAGGTACAAGTTCGTATTTCTGCATCGATTATACTCCGATTGCTTTTGCAATCGCTCTTCCACCCAATGAGGAGATGAGACCCAACAAAGCTGCAATAAAAACTGCAGAAAACCACTGATGTTGCAAGACCTTTTTAGCTTTCTTGACCCCCGTTGCGTCTCGTTTTGCCAAAATGCGAATTGATGCTGCGTAAGGTTTTAATTGCTTTCTTACTCTCGGAGTTACTGTGACGTTTCCTTCACAAAGGTTCATACAAATTTCTCTGATCGTATTCAACTGATCCTTTGTAGCATGCTCCAAAAGATAATAACGTTGCTCGGGTGACGTAGCTTCTGCGAGCAAGTGAAGAAAATGAATATTCTTCTTTACACGTTTCATGTTTTATATACTATTTGGCGATGATCGTCGGGAAATATGTTCGTCCACACTCGATAGTGGTCTGAACAATTTTGAGACAAGTCAATTACGATGTATGAATACGGTTTCTTACAAGCATCCTTATATATGCTTGTCAATAAGTCGCTTTTGTTCCGTCCAAACAATTGTCGTGAAAGTATTTGTAATTGATCCACAGTTCGAGCAGAACGACATAGAATTAGAGCACTGCTATTGAACTGAATACATCTATACAGAGGATCATTAACAAATAAATATTGAGTAATGAAGATGCCGAACAGTTGAGATGGTGGCATCCAGCTACATAGAAGTTACAGATTTCTTTTAGCCTTTTCTTGTCAGCCAAGCAATCGTCAAATATGATTAAAGAATTTCTAACATCCTCCAGGTTAGTGGGAATATCTTGACTGAAAGTTACCTCGGGAAAATCGTCAAAAATAGGTTGCTTGTACAAGTATATGTATAGTATACGATCGAAAGGTTTATCGAAGACAGTGGCTCTATGCTTGATCAAACGTGTAACGAGTGTCGTCTTTCCACTTTGACTTTGTCCAGATATAGTCATTGAGACAGGAGTGATAAACATATAAGGTCTAACCTCAGTCATCTCTTCCAAGTAATGAAGACGGATATAAATAGCACATTACATAAGACTTTTACTCTTTTTTTCTTCAAGCATGTGTGTTTTTTTATGAAAACGATAAATGGCAAACAACACTTAACCTTTATGCACTCCTTTAGTTTGTCAATGTTGGATATGGGAGGTGAGAAACTCATATCTGTATATCTTGTGCAGCAAGTCAGTGTAGAATTCTCAAGTTCTAGCACTTTCAGTTTGTGCAAACATGCAATATGAGTCTGTGACTGTATCTTTTTTTCGGAACAAGTCTGTTCTAGACGGCTTTTTTTTTCTTACTTTTTCCTGTTCAAACTTGTCTAGACATGTGATGAGCACGTGATTGGTTACGTCAGAGAAGGTAACCAACAAAGTCAAACATGTCTATGCATGCACTGTTCGCAAAGCGCTATATAAGACTGCCCTCCATGACGATTCTTCGCACAGATCCTCACAGGAGGAAGGGTACGTTACACTTTTTTTCCTTTCGCTCCGATATGTGGGAAAGTGTGCTTATATTTATTCTTATTTTCAGCTTCACTCTGTGTGTAGAAAAGAATAAGTGAGCCAGAGTGAGAAGTCACCACAAGAGAAAGGTATGACATCTATTTTGGATAAGCTCGATAAACTCAAGAAACCTGGAGATGGAGATATTCAGAAAATGAGTACCCTACCGAAGAATGAAAAGCTGGAGGTCTTGGATTTGCGAAAGATTGACACGGTGTACGGCGAAGCGGTCTATGTAGAAGTGTTGATGGAGAATGACAAACGTGTAAAGTTCTACCTTCCTAGTCGCTTTAAGCGTTTGACAGCGGATGATCTAGAGGAGATGAGACAACTGCCAAATCTTAAAATTGAGAAAAAGGAGAGATTCAAAGATGGCAAGAGAGTTGCTTCGCCCGACATTCTATTCACTCATGGGAAGAAAAAGTGATGATACATCGGCATATCGGCAGCTCCCATCCTGAGACACTTCTCTCCACATCATGGTGACCTGTCACTTATGTCCTCAACACGAACGTCAGTACTATGCATCAATAGAGGGACTCCAAATTCATCTGGCAAACGTTCACGAACTCCAGACACCCTGCATACCATTTTGTGAGACTCTCTGCACACTACGGAACTACACGAAACGCTTCGAGTTGCATCTACATGACAGAGACGAGGCGGGGCATGAAGTGACAACGTTTTTTCATGAGTATGAACACTATCTTGCTAATGTATTGCGACACTTTGGATTCCCACTGCGCTACTTCACATTTCTTAAAGTAGAACTTGGGCGACATACGCCCGATGAGGAGTTACGACTTGAGATTCATTTTGTACCTTCTAAAGTGAGAACTGTTTGGTCAGAGGGAGATGTACTGCCTTCGATTGCACAGACGAGTAGTGAGATAGCACAAACATTAGAAAACTTAGAAATTCAAGGCTCCGGTTTTTTTCTCTTTCGCATTCTTGCTTGTATTCTAAACATTGGACGTTTGGCTCCTCAACTAATTGGATGTTCCCAATTTGAGTTACCGAGTGAATTGAAACGAAAGTATCGTTCCCTGTTGAATGTGGATTACGGACTACATGAAGATGAAGAGAACATGTGTTTTGTCTTCTCCGTGATTGCTGGACTACATCCTGCCTCGCATCACAGGCGGAGGGCATCTTCCTACAGACCATACATAACACAGTATGTATTTCCTGATACATTTCCGTAGCTTTCCCAAAAGATGTAGAGATATTTGAGAAACGTAATGAAATTAGCATTAATGTGTACGCGTACGAAAAGGAAGAAAACTACATTTACCCCATCAAAGTTGTTGATGAGGAGCGTCAGAAACATGTGGACTTGTTACTAGTTGACTCTCATTTTGTGCTCATCGCAAATTTTAATGGATTGTTTGTTCCACGTGGACAATTTCATTGTAAAAGATGTACAATGGGCTTCTGCTCAGAGGGAAGTCTGAAGTGTCATTTAAGTATGTGTAAGCAACAGAAAGTAGCCAAGACCATTTACCCAAAGAAGGGAGAGACATTAGCATTTGCAGGGGAACATCTCATGTCAGAAGTTCCCTTCTACTGTGTGTATGACTTTGAAAGTGTGCTGTCACCGTGTCTGGATTCAGGAAATGTGTATGAAGATCACATCCCCTCTTCATTTTGTCTGTTAGTGATACGCGCATCCGACTCATATGTCCTCCAAAAGCATCTGTATCGTGGACCTAATTGTGTCACTGTCTTTATGGAGCTACTGCACAGACTCCATGACGACATTTTGGAATGGATACGTACAATTGCCCCTCTAGAAATGACCGCAGAAAACGAGCAGCAGCATGCCACAGCAAGTCACTGCAACGTTTGCCAGGAATCTTTTGCAAAGAAGCAAAAAGTTCGTGACCATGACCATGTAAGTGGAAAATTTCGACAAACTTTGTGTAACACCTGTAACTTGAAACTGAGAGTGCCTCCTAAGATTCCAATCATTGCACACAATGCCAACTATGACTTGAGTTTTCTTTTGTCTCACTTGCATTTGCTTAAGAAAGTAGACATAAAGGTGATTGCCAGTAGCTCCCAAAAATTCAAGGCTATAGACGTTGGCTCTTATCGATTCCTAGATAGTTTAAACTTCTTGAATGCAAGTCTCGAAACATTAGTGAAAAATCTACGTGAGAAAGGTGAACACAACTTTCGTTGTCTTCGTCAATTTTTTCCAAACGAAGAACACTTTCAACTAGTTGTTCGCAAAGGAGTGTTTTGTTACAATTTTGTCACCACTTTCGAAGCCTACAATGAGCTTTCTCTACCTCCTCGGGATCTATTCTTCAACACTTTGAATGGGACAGAAGTAAGTGAAGAAGATTATTGTCATGCACAGAGGGTCTTTGAAAAATTTCAACTCCGTAATCTGGGAGAGTATTCAGACCTATATTTACTCACAGACGCACTGCTTTTAGAAGACGTGTTTCAGGGCTTTCGTAAGTGGACACTTGACTTTCACAAGATCGAACCTTTTCACTTTGTGTCTCTGCCCGGATTAAGCATGTCTTGCGCTCTAAAAATGAGTAAGGTAGAGCTAGAGTTGATTCACGACCCTGACGCGTACCTGCTGATTGAAAATGGCATACGAGGAGGTATTACACAGTGTTCGCTGAGGAAACCGACTGCAAATGTACCAGGAACAGAGCAGTTTGACCCCAAAAGCCCAAGTAGCTTGATCCACTACATAGACGTTAATGGGCCTTTACGGTTCAGTAATGAGAGAACCACTACCTTACGGAGGTTTCGAGTGGCTCACAGAGGATGAAATCACGACTTGGATATAACACACCTCCCAGATGACGCACCTATGGGTTACTTCCTCGAGGTAGATCTAGCATATGACAAAGAAATCCGCCAACGTCACAGAGATCTGCCAGTTGCCCCCGAGAAAATGTCAGTTCCCTATGATCTGCTGTCAGAGTATCAAAAGGAATTGATGAAGAAGTTTCACCTTCCTGAGAAAGCTACCGATGCAAAATTACTGTTGACATTATTCGACAAAGAGAGATATTTTCTACACTATCGCAATCTGCAGTTGTATATGCATTTGGGCTTGCGTCTCACCAAAGTTCACAGGGTTCTAAAGTTCAATCAAAAGCCCTTTCTCCGATCCTATGTGGACTTCAATCACGATCTTCGAAAACGAGCTACGAATGCCTTCGAAAGCTTCCAAGCTAAGATTGCAATTAATAGCGTGTACGGACGTTCGTGTATGCAGGTTAGAAAGTTTGTAAACTGTCGTCTCACAGTAACCGACGAACAAGTGCTCAGACTCCTACGCAAACCAAACCTAAAGGAGTTCCGACCGCTGAGCTCTCATGTTATCCTCTTCCAATTCTCTCAATCTGTGCTCCGCATGAGACAGCCACTGTACCTAGGATTCGCGATACTGGAACTGTCCAAGCTGAAGATGTTTGATTTTTACCACAACCACCTTCTTCGTGTAGCTCCAGATACTAGACTGTTGTATATGGACACAGATTCCTTCATCATAAAGTTGAGTGAAGAGAAAGCGCTTCTCGAACTAGCTGACAAGCATCTGAATAACTCTAGCTATGACCCCGATCATCCGTTATATTCCGCGAAAAATATGATGGTACTGGAATGTTTAAAAACGAGATGCCTTGTTTCTTGGTTTCTGTTGTCTAAAACCAAAACTGTACGCTCTCGAACTGAGTAGCAAAAAGCAGTACAACCGTGCGAAAGGTGTGAAACATTCTGAAGCACAGAAGCTTCTTTATTCCCTGTACACCGACGCTCTTGAGTATGGCAGAATACACTCTATTAAACAGAACCTGATCGTGCGCAAAGACAATGTAAACAAAAGTGTCTCAGTGACAAAGATTGCTCTCAACCCTTTGGATACAAAGCGTTACATTTGTGCAGATGGAATTGAAACGTTCCCTTTTGGTTTTCACACCTAATCATATGTATGCATCGGACAGGTGTAAACAAAGATGGAAGCAACAGGATGGTAAATGATGGAAAAGCCAATTACCATCAATATAGATGTTACCCTTTCTTTATTCTTGTGTTTTTTTCTAACAAGTGTTTAACACTAAAGGAGTGTTGATTGTACATATCTTCATTTGACTTATTCAGTGCCCCTTTTTTCCTAAGTTTTTTATGTGATTGAGAGAGTTGTCACTTCCTTAAATAATGAAACTTTTTCAAAGTGTTTGCAAAAAAAAAAGTGGAGTATGTAGTTTGCAAAACAGCTTGTTTCAGTTCTCTTGTTTTCAAAGTGATGATGAAATTGTGACTGTATAATACTTTCGCCATTTTTGTGAGCTGTCTGATGTAATGTATCCTACTTTTCTTGATAAGATGACTAAATAAAGGATCTTTTCTTTTCAAAAACAAATTTATTCACTTTTAGAGTACACTACAACATGACATGTTATCTGTTTTTCGTGGTGTCTGTTTACGCACAAGTATTGCTATCAACCTATCATTGAGTTTAAAGTTGGTGTGTGAGAACCTCCGAGTACACTCTTCAAGTAGAAACCCACAGCAGAGAAGACTACCTACATAGAGACAATAAAGTCCACATGTGGCTGAGCCGTATCCCTGAAGTCGTTTCCTGTTGTAGTGAAATGAAGATGCTGGGTGTATGAATTTGTAGAACTCCTTGTATAGTGGTCGCATTCCGTAGCTATCGAAATAAGAAATGCTCCTATCGTTAGAGATATGGAATAGAGTCCAGTGTTCTCCCGGGGAAGATCTTGGAGCTGTATTCACCACATAAAGACCCGGTCCAGCTTTTTGCAATGCAATTTCATCGCGAGCGAAAGTTCCACGAAAGCATGTCCTTGTGCAATGGTTCCGAGCAAAAGCTGCATAAAATTCCCATTCTTCCATTTTGATTCGTTTATACGAATTTAACGCGTCTGTCTTTGTTTATTTCCAGAACACGAGGTGTCTCGGAAACAAAGAGCACCATGACAGCTTCTGTAAGGTTAGCAGCAAATGTCAATGTGAGACGAACATTAGCTTGAAGCACTGGACTTAGTGACTGCAGTTCCACATCCGGTGTGAGGTGATAATAAAGCATAAATGTCTCTTTTGCATATGCAGCCGGAGCTAGAGGTATATCCTTGCTCTTAAGTTTGTGAAGCAAATTCATGTATCCCTTTGCATAGATGTCTCGTTGAAAGTCGAAGTTGTCGGTGTAGTGTTGACCGCCAACGTCGAGCACTGCTCTTTTGAGTTTAAAATTTTCAAGCTTAAAAGGGTTCCGTTCTCTATGACCCTGATATGCTTCACTCTTGACCATCAATACGGTCAACTTAGAAGGAACTCGTTCACTATAGAGATCATCAAATATCACCTGAGATTGGTTTGGAGCGATTGTCCTATACTTAATCTCTAAACCTCGAAGAAGGTATGTGGCGGGTGTCGTTTGAAGTCTTCTTTCAATGGCAACGAGCACGCTTGGAGAAACCTGCACACGTCGGAGGTAGAGCACAATTCGAGAAAACTCTATTGTATGCTTTTCAGTCTCGCTGGGACCAGAGAGGAGTCTAAATTCGTCAGTACATTGTCTCAACACCACTCGAATATCGGTGTTATTAAGGACAAATTTTTCTTGCTGACAGATGTCGCTAAAGATAGGAGAATAAAGATCACAGAGAGTAGATCCTTTGGTGCGTTTATAGCGTGCGAAAAGTCCTTTTGCTTCGTTGGGGATAGCAAAATTTTCAGATTCTCCCACTGGATCTGGTTCGTAAAGCATTGCAGACAAGGTGTGAGTTTGAGTAACATTGTTTGCATTTGTAACAATGTCCAAGTAAGAACGATAGGCATAATGTTCGAAATTAGATACCAGAGTCGAATTAAGATAAATGTGGACATGATGAAAGAGAGAAGGTGCAAATGCTTGTACAGGAATAACGTTGTCATTTGTCACTGTACTGCCAGTTGTAGTCAATGCTGCGTCTCCATTTTTATGCACAACTCTACATTGAATGTGTAAGAAACTCGACTGGAGATCAAAGAAGCCGCCACCGAGACCTGGAACATTATATTCAATCACACCGCTCGAGGTAGGTGCAGAAATGGGGAAAAACTCCACATATTCTGACTTCTCCAGAGAAAAGTTTGTCGGTGGAACAGAAAACAGGTCCAACTGATTCGTTGTGCAGAAGCAAGAATTTTTATGTACTAAGGCGATGGTAGACATCTTTTTTCCTCAGGTGAAAAAGTCAACCTTTCTTCGTTTCTTCGTTGGTTTTACTGATCGATCAATTCTGTTGCCCTTGCTTTTATTACGTTTCCTACCCTTCCCTCTGAGTCTATGCAGCAACTCGTCACGAGTTGAATGGATGGTGCGACCAACCCCTTTCCTTAGTGCCTCTCCAAACGTTGTTCCCTGTTTCACTTCCTCCGCTATGTGACGTCCTGTGTCAAGAAGTTTCCGACCTACATAGGGCGCTACCTGTTTAGTCAGTATAGGTATAAACCGCTGCACCAACTCAGAAAAAAAGCCAGATCCAACTTGATAAAGAGGAGCTGAGTAATGTGGCAATGGTTGACCTCGTTTACCGCTGCCGAAATGCGATATACAACAGGGTGTCTGAGTTATATGCATTTTCGAAAATGTAATGTTACTCCCACACGACCAGAACCAGCAATGAAGGGAATGAAATCACCTATCTCGTTTGCCAGTTCGATTTGAATGCTAGTCAGCTCCTTGACAGTCACATATTTATAGTAAAGATTTGTGAAAGAGTAGGACATAACCTCATTCCGACTCTGCAGTCTAAATGGGAGAAGTCGAAGAAGGGGTGCGGTTATATCACCTACAGCTTCACTTTCGATGATATCGCTGTAAACGAAAATGTAATTTTGCGCTGGGAAGAGGCAGACATCACGCTGAGCAACTGTGAAACTGGAGAAGGTTGTTCGTTTTCCAAATCCAAGCATCAGAGCTAAATATGGGTGAAATGTAACGTAACCCTCATTGCGACGTTCCAGTTGACAAACTCCATTATAGGGATTGTAAAATATGAGACGAGCATCTTCTGGTAGGTGTAAGTTTGCTCGATATGCGTGATTTATCGCATCGGCGAGGTCCTTCCCTGACTCATAATACCCTTCTGGAACTTCGTATTTGGTTGTACGTGAACGATACGTGATTAGGGTGACTTTCTCTTCAGTGTCCACCTGATATTTCAATACTTTTACTGGCTGGCCTTCATCCAATTCCGAAGAACCGATAATCTTTTCAGGAAGGCCAAGCTTAGCAGAGAGAGTTGAACTTAATTCCACACCAGTATTTAGTGGAAGTTGTATTTCATAATGACCACTGACTCGTATTATCTTGGCTTGGTTTTTGAAGTGTTTCGTTAGAAGTTGACGAAAAGGTACAATAATGGTTTCTCCCGCAAGAAACTTAACTTGCTCTGTCGTGGTTACGCCACCGAAGAGGCTAGTCTCCGATATACCATTAACGATATCTGTGACATTATTAATTGCAAATGGGATATTCACCTCCGCCAGAGCAACCTCCCACTTTCCATCTAATTGCACTGGCTGAGCTAGTTTAACTCTGAACTTGCTCATTGTGTTACTAGGAAATACATCACTCGAGGCGTTTGACAGTAAGTTGACATAGAACTGGCTCGCCATTGTTTTTCTTTTTCTAAAATGAAAACAACATGATCGTGAGGAGTTCTTTTAAACCAAGAGCGAAGTCAAATGGGCGCGAAATTTAAAATTTGGGGGCGCAGGTAGCGCCATCTGTTGAACGGCGGTAAATTTGCTGGAAGTGCTGCCATCTCTAGATGAACGAACTCAACTCCGCATGACGCCACCTGGCGTAAAAGAAATCAAACAACCTCTCCACCCCACACAATTCCATCCTGATTAGCGACGAAAGTAAACATGAAGAGCCCGTGGCCCAGTGGCTTAAGACGCTCGTCTGACAACCTAAAGGACCCAAGTTCGATTCCTAGTGGGTTTCACCATGACGTCATTATTGTTACTTAATCTTATCATTGATATCATATCACTAAGATTAACTATGTGACGTCACTGATTAACTATCTTATCCACTGACCTCACTGATATGAGGGCGGAGCGGCTGCGGCCTGGAGTGACGTCATACGTCCTTGATGACGTCATTTCCTGTTTGACGTCATTTCCTGGCTCCAGGGTTAATCTATTCACTACTTCCATTACTGTACCTAATCAATTTTCCTAATTAGCTTAATTGAACTCAAAAAATTCCCAGAGAAAGCTGACGTTTTTTTTTTCTTTCTTGCGCTACTTAGAAACCCCATGGCCACAACACTCCACTTTTTCTCCGCACTCCACACTCAACATTCCACAATATTTTTTGTGGAAAGATCGTGAAAGATGCTGAAATAAGCTTTCTAATTACTACGAAAAAGTTACCTTTCCCTTGGAATTTTTTTAGTCCAGTTACGCTAATTAGACAAATTCAGACTGATGGGTACGCTTCATGATAGGTACATTCACACAGGGTAGGTACACTGATGGAAAGCAGCTGCTTGGGCGGTAAAAACCTTCACAGGTATCACGCAGAAGGTTTCTAATTTTTATCTCAACTACATATCTTTTAATAATTACGGGTCACTGTTAAATGAAACACCTTGTATATACAGAGTGTTCCCTTTTATCTGCAACAAATTTTCATAAAACGGAAAGTTGACGCACGTAGACGATGCAGTACTTACACACACCCAGAAAACTAAACGAAATTAATTGAAGGGTTCGTTTACACGTTGAACGCGTGTTTGGAGCATTTCACGATACGGCACATGGAGTAAGACAATGGCCAGTTACTAGGGCACGCTTTAATTTTGCCAAGTCATAGACTTTGTCACGTAATATGACGTAACATTCCGACTGCTCGTAGGAGTCTCAAACTTCTCACGAACTATGCGCTTCGAATACACGGCACATGCGATACTGGTGGGCTTCACCCCACAGCTTCGGTACAGCAAATAAAGCCTTCTTTACAGGTTGAAAGTATAGAACCTAAATGGAACCTTCAAGATCCCAATATTCACCCAAATAAGTGGCATTAGAAGGTTCGCCGTACCACTGGCTACGTACCACTAGCACACCAATGCACAGCGCTGTCAGCGGAATGTGTTGTATACGCGCTTTTAGATTCCTAATACCTGGGATCTATCGGGTGTATCAGCAGGTGAAGCCCGCTTTATGTTTTGTCCCGAATTCTTGGGCACGTCAGTTGTTTGTTCTTGCCCTTTTTTGGGGGTAACTA